>NW_027184622.1:3150625-3465687 GCF_032405125.1 Capricornis sumatraensis | reverse complement strand
TGGATCTTTGGGTACTTCTGGAGTCTCCCCAGGGGAGTCAGGCCTCGTCTCGAGTGGGGGCATGCTCGTGCGCTTTCCTTCCAGGCTGTAGCAGCAATGTCACGCTTCCCGTCGCGTGGATCAAAGGATCTGTGGTTTTCCCTCGAGGCTTTCCCTCGAGGCTTTCGCACAGGGCTGTCCCACGTGCCACCGTGTTGTGAGTCGATCCTCGGCGTGAAAGATGAGCCAGTGCAGGGCAAAGAGGTTCCTCTGGAATGGACTGAGACATCTGGGGGACTCTTGGAATGGTGGTATGACCATGGAGTTCCTCTCGCCTTTCCTGTTGAGAGTGCCTCCTCTTGAGATGCGACGGGAACGCCGGGAATTCTTTCCCGTTGAAAGCAGGGAAAGGATCCCTCATCTCGAGCTACGAGGGGGAAACGGGGCTCCTCTGGATGTGGGCGGGACCATCGTGCTTCCACTCGAGTGGAGACGGGTATGGCGGTGAACTTCTTGAGTTGCAGCAAGGGTGTAGAAGACCCTTTCGAATTTCCAGAGGTTTGGTGTCATTAGTCTCCAGAGGCCTCATCGGAAATAGGCCTCACCTCGCCTGGAAGGGCGAACTTCCTGGATTTTCTCGAGTTGCGGCAGGTGTTCTCGAGTTACGACGGGGACCTCAGGGACCCGCCCTGGTGGCCTCAGGAGAGGCCAGTCCCCATGCGAGTTGCTAGGGGGTCTCTCGGGATTCCTCTCCCGTCGATACCGGGGCCAAAAACCTTGTGTGGAGTCAGGGCCGGAACCGAGGATTCCTCTCAGGGGCTGACATGGATCTTTGGGTACTTCTGGAGTCTCCCCAGGGGAGTCAGGCCTCGTCTCGAGTAGGGCATGCACGTGCGCTTTCCTTCCAGGCTGTAGCAGCAATGTCACGCTTCCCGTCGCGTGGATCAAAGGATCTGTGGTTTTCCCTCGAGGCTTTCCCTCGAGGCTTTCCCACAGGGCTGTCCCACGTGCCACCGTGGTGAGAGTCGATCCTCGGCGTGAAAGATGAGCCAGTGCAGGGCAAAGAGGTTCCTCTGGAATGGACTGAGACATCTGGGGGACTCTTGGAATGGTGGTACGACCATGGAGTTCCTCTCGCCTTTCCTGTTGAGAGTGCCTCCTCTTGAGATGCGACGGGAACGCAGGGAATTCTTTCCCGTTGAAAGCAGGGAAAGGATCCCTCATCTCGAGCTACGAGGGGGAAACGGGGCTCCTCTGGATGTGGGCGGGACCATCGTGCTTCCTCTCGAGTGGAGACGGGTATGGTGGTGAACTTCTTGAGTTGCAGCAAGGGTGTGAAAGACCCTTTCAAAGTTCCAGAGGTTAGGTGTCATTAGTCTAAAGACGCCTCATCGGAAATAGGCCTCATCTCGCCTGGAAGGGAGAACTTCCTGGATTTTCTCGAGTTGCGGCAGGTGTTCTCGAGTTACGACGGGGACCTCAGGGACCGGCCCTGGTGGCCTCAGGAGAGGCCAGTCCCCATGCGAGTTGCTAGGGGGCCTCTCGGGATTCCTCTCCCGTCGATACCGGGGCCAAAAACCTTGTGTGGAGTCAGGGCCGGAACCGAGGATTCCTCTCAGGGGCTGATATGGATCTTTGGATACTTCTGGAGTCTCGCCAGGGGAGACAGGCCTCGTTTCGTGAGGGGGCATGCACGTGCACTTTCCTTCCAGGCTGTAGCAGCAATGTCACGCTTCCCGTCGCGTGGATCAAAGGATCTGTGGTTTTCCCTCGAGGCTTTCCCTCGAGGCTTTCCCACAGGGCTGTCCCACGTGCCACCGTGGTGTGAGTCGATCCTCGGCGTGAAAGATGAGCCAGTGCAGGGCAAAGAGGTTCCTCTGGAATGGACTGAGACATCTGGGGGACTCTTGGAATGGTGGTACGACCATGGAGTTCCTCTCGCCTTTCCTGTTGAGAGTGCCTCCTCTTGAGATGCGACGGGAACGCCGGGAATTCTTTCCCGTTGAAAGCAGGGAAAGGATCCCTCATCTCGAGCTACGAGGGGGAAACGGGGCTCTTCTGGATGTGGGCGGGACCATCGTGCTTCCTCTCGAGTGGAGACGGGTATGGCGGTGAACTTCTTGAGTCGCAGCAAGGGTGTGAAAGACCCTTTCGAAGTTCCAGAGGTTAGGTGTCATTAGTCTCCTGACGCCTCATCGGAAATAAGCCTCATCTCGCCTGGAAGAGAGAACTTCCTGGATTTTCTCGAGTTGCGGCAGGTGTTCTCGAGTTACGACGGGGACCTCAGGGACCCGCCCTGGTGGCCTCAGGAGAGGACAGTCCCCATGCGAGTTGCTAGGGGGCCTCTCGGGATTCCTCTCCCGTCGAAACCGGGGCCAAAAACCTTGTGTGGAGTCAGGGCCGGAACCGAGGATGCCTCTCAGGGGCTGACATGGATCTTTGGGTACTTCTGGAGTCTCCCCAGTGGAGTCAGGCCTCGTCTCGAGTGGGGGCATGCACGTGCGCTTTCCTTCCAGGCTGTAGCAGCAATGTCACGCTTCCCGTCGCGTGGATCAAAGGATCTGTGGTTTTCCCTCGAGGCTTTCCCTCGAGGCTTTCCCACAGGGCTGTCCCACGTGCCACCGTGGTGTGAGTCGATCCTCGGCATGAAAGATGAGCCAGTGCAGGGCAAAGAGGTTCCTCTGGAATGGACTGAGACATCTGGGGGACTCTTGGAATGGTGGTACGACCATGGAGTTCCTCTCGCCTTTCCTGTTGAGAGTGCCTCCTCTTGAGATGCGACGGGAACGCCGGGAATTCTTTCCCGTTGAAAGCAGGGAAAGGATCCCTCATCTCGAGCTACGAGGGGGAAACGGGGCTCCTCTGGATGTGGGCGGGACCATCGTGCTTCCTCTCGAGTGGAGACGGGTATGGTGGTGAACTTCTTGAGTTGCAGCAAGGGTGTGAAAGACCCTTTCGAAGTTCCAGAGGTTTGGTGTCATTAGTCTCCAGAGGCCTCATCGGAAATAGGCCTCATCTCGCCTGGAAGGGAGAACTTCCTGGATTTTCTCGAGTTGCGGCAGGTGTTCTCGAGTTACGACGGGGACCTCAGGGACCCGCCCTGGTGGCCTCAGGAGAGGCCAGTCCCCATGCGAGTTGCTAGGGGGCCTCTCGGGATTCCTCTCCCGTCGATACCGGGGCCAAAAACCTTGTGTGGAGTCAGGGCCGGAACCGAGGATTCCTCTCAGGGGCTGACATGGATCTTTGGGTACTTCTGGAGTCTCCCCAGTGGAGTCAGGCCTCGTCTCGAGTGGGGGCATGCACGTGCGCGTTCCTTTCAGGCTGTAGCAGCAATGTCACGCTTCCCGTCACGTGGATCAAAGGATCTGTGGTTTTCCCTCGAGGCTTTCCCTCGAGGCTTTCCCACAGGGCTGTCCCACGTGCCACCGTGGTGTGAGTCGATCCTCGGCATGAAAGATGAGCCAGTGCAGGGCAAAGAGGTTCCTCTGGAATGGACTGAGACATCTGGGGGACTCTTGGAATGGTGGTACGACCATGGAGTTCCTCTCGCCTTTCCTGTTGAGAGTGCCTCCTCTTGAGATGCGACGGGAACGCCGGGAATTCTTTCCCGTTGAAAGCAGGGAAAGGATCCCTCATCTCGAGCTACGAGGGGGAAACGGGGCTCCTCTGGATGTCGGCGGGACCATCGTGCTTCCTCTCGAGTGGAGACGGGTATGGTGGTGAACTTCTTGAGTTGCAGCAAGGGTGTGAAAGACCCTTTCGAAGTTCCAGAGGTTTGGTGTCATTAGTCTCCAGAGGCCTCATCGGAAATAGGCCTCATCTCGCCTGGAAGGGAGAACTTCCTGGATTTTCTCGAGTTGCGGCAGGTGTTCTCGAGTTACGACGGGGACCTCAGGGACCCGCCCTGGTGGCCTCAGGAGAGGCCAGTCCTCATGCGAGTTGCTAGGGGGCCTCTCGGGATTCCTCTCCCGTCGATACCGGGGCCAAAAACCTTGTGTGGAGTCAGGGCCGGAACCGAGGATTCCTCTCAGGGGCTGACATGGATCTTTGGGTACTTCTGGAGTCTCCCCAGTGGAGTCAGGCCTCGTCTCGAGTGGGGGCATGCACGTGCGCTTTCCTTTCAGGCTGTAGCAGCAATGTCACGCTTCCCGTCACGTGGATCAAAGGATCTGTGGTTTTCTCTCGAGGCTTTCCCTCGAGGCTTTCCCACAGGGCTGTCCCACGTGCCACCGTGGTGTGAGTCGATCCTCGGCGTGAAAGATGAGCCAATGCAGGACAAAGAGGTTCCTCTGGAATGGACTGAGACATCTGGGGGACTCTTGGAATGGTGGTACGACCATGGAGTTCCTCTCGCCTTTCCTGTTGAGAGTGCCTCCTCTTGAGATGCGACGGGAACGCCAAGAATTCTTTCCCGTTGAAAGCAGGGAAAGGATCCCTCATCTCGAGCTCCGAGGGGGAAACGGGGCTCCTCTGGATGTGGGCGGGACCATCGTGCTTCCTCTCTAGTGGAGACGGGTATGGTGGTGAACTTCTTGAGTTGCAGCAAGGCTGTGAAAGACCCTTTCGAAGTTCCAGAGGTAAGGTGTCATTAGTCTCCAGACGCCTCATCGGAAATAGGCCTCATCTCGCCTGGAAGGGAGAACTTCCTGGATTTTCTCGAGTTGCGGCAGGTGTTCTCGAGTTACGACGGGGACCTCAGGGACCCGCCCTGGTGGCCTCAGGAGATGCCAGTCCCTATGCGAGTTGCTAGGGGGCCTCTCGGGATTCCTCTCCCGTCGATACCGGGGCCAAAAACCTTGTGTGGAGTCAGGGCCGGAACCGAGGATTCCTCTCAGGGGCTGACATGGATCTTTGGGTACTTCTGGAGTCTCCCCAGGGGAGTCAGGCCTCGTCTCGAGTGGGGGCATGCACGTGCACTTTCCTTCCAGGCTGTAGCAGCAATGTCACGCTTCCCGTCGCGTGGATCAAATGATGTGTGGTTTTCCCTAGAGGCTTTCCCACAGGGCTGTCCCACGTGCCACCGTGGTGTGAGTCGATCCTCGGCGTGAAAGATGAGCCAGTGCAGGGCAAAGAGGTTCCTCTGGAATGGACTGAGACATCTGGGGGACTCTTGGAATGGTGGTACGACCATGGAGTTCCTCTCGCCTTTCCTGTTGAGAGTGCCTCCTCTTGAGATGCGACGGGAACGCCGGGAATTCTTTCCCGTTGAAAGCAGGGAAAGGATCCCTCATCTCGAGCTACGAGGGGGAAACGGGGCTCCTCTGGATGTGGGCGGGACCATCGTGCTTCCTCTCGAGTGGAGACGGGTATGGCGGTGAACTTCTTGAGTTGCAGCAAGGGTGTGAAAGACCCTTTCGAAGTTCCAGAGGTTTGGTGTCATTAGTCTCCAGAGGCCTCATCGGAAATAGGCCTCATCTCGCCTGGAAGGGAGAACTTCCAGGATTTTCTCGAGTTGCGGCAGGTGTTCTCGAGTTACGACGGGGACCTCAGGGACCCGCCCTGGTGGCCTCAGGAGAGGCCAGTCCCCATGCGAGTTGCTAGGGGGCCTCTCGGGATTCCTCTCCCGTCGATACCGGGGCCAAAAACCTTGTGTGGAGTCAGGGCCGGAACCGAGGATTCCTCTCAGGGGCTGACATGGATCTTTGGGTACTTCTGGAGTCTCCCCAGGGGAGTCAGGCCTCGTCTCGAGTAGGGGCATGCACGTGCGCTTTCCTTCCAGGCTGTAGCAGCAATGTCACGCTTCCCGTCGCGTGGATCAAAGGATCTGTGGTTTTCCCTCGAGGCTTTCCCTCGAGGCTTTCCCACAGGGCTGTCCCACGTGCCACCGTGGTGTGAGTCGATCCTCGGCGTGAAAGATGAGCCAGTGCAGGGCAAAGAGTTTCCTCTGGAATGGACTGAGACATCTGGGGGACTCTTGGAATGGTGGTACGACCATGGAGTTCCTCTCGCATTTCCTGTTGAGAGTGCCTCCTCTTGAGATGCGACGGGAACGCAGGGAATTCTTTCCCGTTGAAAGCAGGGAAAGGATCCCTCATCTCGAGCTACGAGGGGGAAACGGGGCTCCTTTGGATGTGGTCGGGACCATCGTGCTTCCTCTCGAGTGGAGACGGGTATGGTGGTGAACTTCTTGAGTTGCAGCAAGGGTGTGAAAGACCCTTTCGAAGTTCCAGAGGTTAGGTGTCATTAGTCTCCAGACGCCTCATCGGAAATAGGCCTCATCTCGCCTGGAAGGGAGAACTTCCTGGATTTTCTCGAGTTGCGGTAGGTGTTCTCGAGTTACGACGGGGACCTCAGGGCCCGGCCCTGGTGGCCTCAAGAGAGGCCAGTCCCCATGCGAGTTGCTAGGGGGCCTCTCGGGATTCCTCTCCCGTCGATACCGGGGCCAAAAACCTTGTGTGGAGTCAGGGACGGAACCGAGGATTCCTCTCAGGGGCTGACATGGATCTTTGGATACTTCTGGAGTCTCGCCAGGGGAGACAGGCCTCGTTTCGTGAGGGGGCATGCACGTGCACTTTCCTTCCAGGCTGTAGCAGCAATGTCACGCTTCCCGTCGCGTGGATCAAAGGATCTGTGGTTTTCCCTCGAGGCTTTCCCTCGAGGCTTTCCCACAGGGCTGTCCCACGTGCCACCGTGTTGTGAGTCGATCCTCGGCGTGAAAGATGAGCCAGTGCAGGGCAAAGAGGTTCCTCTGGAATGGACTGAGACATCTGGCGGACTCTTGGAATGGTGGTACGACCATGGAGTTCCTCTCGCCTTTCCTGTTGAGAGTGCCTCCTCTTGAGATGCGACTGGAACGCCGGGAATTCTTTCCCGTTGAAAGCAGGGAAAGGATCCCTCATCTCGAGCTCCGAGGGGGAAACGGGGCTCCTCTGGATGTGGGTGGGACCATCGTGCTTCCTCTCGAGTGGAGACGGGTATGGCGGTGAACTTCTTGAGTTGCAGCAAGGGTGTGAAAGACCCTTTCGAAGGTCCAGAGGTTTGGTGTCATTAGTCTCCAGAGGCCTCATCGGAAATAGGCCTCATCTCGCCTGGAAGGGAGAACTTCCTGGATTTTCTCGAGTTGCGGCAGGTGTTCTAGAGTTACGACGGGGACCTCAGGGACCCGCCCTGGTGGCCTCAGGAGAGGCCAGTCCCCATGCGAGTTGCTAGGGGGTCTCTCGGGATTCCTCTCCCGTCGATACCGGGGCCAAAAAGCTTGTGTGGGGTCAGGGCCGGAACCGAGGATTCCTCTCAGGGGCTGACATGGATCTTTGGGTACTTCTGGAGTCTCCCCAGGGGAGTCAGGCCTCGTCTCGAGTAGGGGCATGCACGTGCGCTTTCCTTCCAGGCTGTGGCAGCAATGTCACGCTTCCCGTCGCGTGGATCAAAGGATCTGTGGTTTTCCCTCGAGGCTTTCCCTCGAGGCTTTCCCACAGGGCTGTCCCACGTGCCACCGTGGTGTGAGTCGATCCTCGGCATGAAAGATGAGCCAGTGCAGGGCAAAGAGGTTCCTCTGGAATGGACTGAGACATCTGGGGGACTCTTGGAATGGTGGTACGACCATGGAGTTCCTCTCGCCTTTCCTGTTGAGAGTGCCTCCTCTTGAGATGCGACGGGAACGCCGGGAATTCTTTCCCGTTGAAAGCAGGGAAAGGATCCCTCATCTCGAGCTACGAGGGGGAAACGGGGCTCCTCTGGATGTGGGCGGGACCATCGTGCTTCCTCTCGAGTGGAGACGGGTATGGTGGTGAACTTCTTGAGTTGCAGCAAGGGTGTGAAAGACCCTTTCGAAGTTCCAGAGGTTTGGTGTCATTAGTCTCCAGAGGCCTCATCGGAAATAGGCCTCATCTCGCCTGGAAGGGAGAACTTCCTGGATTTTCTCGAGTTGCGGCAGGTGTTCTCGAGTTACGACGGGGACCTCAGGGACCCGCCCTGGTGGCCTCAGGAGAGGCCAGTCCCCATGCGAGTTGCTAGGGGGCCTCTCGGGATTCCTCTCCCGTCGATACCGGGGCCAAAAACCTTGTGTGGAGTCAGGGCCGGAACCGAGGATTCCTCTCAGGGGCTGACATGGATCTTTGGGTACTTCTGGAGTCTCCCCAGTGCAGTCAGGCCTCGTCTCGAGTGGGGGCATGCACGTGCGCTTTCCTTTCAGGCTGTAGCAGCAATGTCACGCTTCCCGTCATGTGGATCAAAGGATCTGTGGTTTTCCCTCGAGGCTTTCCCTCGAGGCTTTCCCACAGGGCTGTCCCACGTGCCACCGTGGTGTGAGTCGATCCTCGGCATGAAAGATGAGCCAGTGCAGGGCAAAGAGGTTCCTCTGGAATGGACTGAGACATCTGGGGGACTCTTGGAATGGTGGTACGACCATGGAGTTCCTCTCGCCTTTCCTGTTGAGAGTGCCTCCTCTTGAGATGCGACGGGAACGCCGGGAATTCTTTCCCGTTGAAAGCAGGGAAAGGATCCCTCATCTCGAGCTACGAGGGGGAAACGGGGCTCCTCTGGATGTCGGCGGGACCATCGTGCTTCCTCTCGAGTGGAGACGGGTATGGTGGTGAACTTCTTAAGTTGCAGCAAGGGTGTGAAAGACCCTTTCGAAGTTCCAGAGGTTTGGTGTCATTAGTCTCCAGAGGCCTCATCGGAAATAGGCCTCATCTCGCCTGGAAGGGAGAACTTCCTGGATTTTCTCGAGTTGCGGCAGGTGTTCTCGAGTTACGACGGGGACCTCAGGGACCCGCCCTGGTGGCCTCAGGAGATGCCAGTCCCTATGCGAGTTGCTAGGGGGCCTCTCGGGATTCCTCTCCCGTCGATACCGGGGCCAAAAACCTTGTGTGGAGTCAGGGCCGGAACCGAGGATTCCTCTCAGGGGCTGACATGGATCTTTGGGTACTTCTGGAGTCTCCCCAGGGGAGTCAGGCCTCGTCTCGAGTGGGGGCATGCACGTGCACTTTCCTTCCAGGCTGTAGCAGCAATGTCACGCTTCCCGTCGCGTGGATCAAATGATGTGTGGTTTTCCCTAGAGGCTTTCCCACAGGGCTGTCCCACGTGCCACCGTGGTGTGAGTCGATCCTCGGCGTGAAAGATGAGCCAGTGCAGGGCAAAGAGGTTCCTCTGGAATGGACTGAGACATCTGGGGGACTCTTGGAATGGTGGTACGACCATGGAGTTCATCTCGCCTTTCCTGTTGAGAGTGCCTCCTCTTGAGATGCGACGGGAACGCCGGGAATTCTTTCCCGTTGAAAGCAGGGAAAGGATCCCTCATCTCGAGCTACGAGGGGGAAACGGGGCTCCTCTGGATGTGGGCGGGACCATCGTGCTTCCTCTCGAGTGGAGACGGGTATGGCGGTGAACTTCTTGAGTTGCAGCAAGGGTGTGAAAGACCCTTTCGAAGTTCCAGAGGTTTGGTGTCATTAGTCTCCAGAGGCCTCATCGGAAATAGGCCTCATCTCGCCTGGAAGGGAGAACTTCCAGGATTTTCTCGAGTTGCGGCAGGTGTTCTCGAGTTACGACGGGGACCTCAGGGACCCGCCCTGGTGGCCTCAGGAGAGGCCAGTCCCCATGCGAGTTGCTAGGGGGCCTCTCGGGATTCCTCTCCCGTCGATACCGGGGCCAAAAACCTTGTGTGGAGTCAGGGCCGGAACCGAGGATTCTTCTCAGGGGCTGACATGGATCTTTGGGTACTTCTGGAGTCTCCCCAGGGGAGTCAGGCCTCGTCTCGAGTAGGGGCATGCACGTGCGCTTTCCTTCCAGGCTGTAGCAGCAATGTCACGCTTCCCGTCGCGTGGATCAAAGGATCTGTGGTTTTCCCTCGAGGCTTTCCCTCGAGGCTTTCCCACAGGGCTGTCCCACGTGCCACCGTGGTGTGAGTCGATCCTCGGCGTGAAAGATGAGCCAGTGCAGGGCAAAGAGTTTCCTCTGGAATGGACTGAGACATCTGGGGGACTCTTGGAATGGTGGTACGACCATGGAGTTCCTCTCGCATTTCCTGTTGAGAGTGCCTCCTCTTGAGATGCGACGGGAACGCAGGGAATTCTTTCCCGTTGAAAGCAGGGAAAGGATCCCTCATCTCGAGCTACGAGGGGGAAACGGGGCTCCTTTGGATGTGGTCGGGACCATCGTGCTTCCTCTCGAGTGGAGACGGGTATGGTGGTGAACTTCTTGAGTTGCAGCAAGGGTGTGAAAGACCCTTTCGAAGTTCCAGAGGTTAGGTGTCATTAGTCTCCAGACGCCTCATCGGAAATAGGCCTCATCTCGCCTAGAAGGGAGAACTTCCTGGATTTTCTCGAGTTGCGGTAGGTGTTCTCGAGTTACGACGGGGACCTCAGGGCCCGGCCCTGGTGGCCTCAAGAGAGGCCAGTCCCCATGCGAGTTGCTAGGGGGCCTCTCGGGATTCCTCTCCCGTCGATACCGGGGCCAAAAACCTTGTGTGGAGTCAGGGACGGAACCGAGGATTCCTCTCAGGGGCTGACATGGATCTTTGGATACTTCTGGAGTCTCGCCAGGGGAGACAGGCCTCGTTTCGTGAGGGGGCATGCACGTGCACTTTCCTTCCAGGCTGTAGCAGCAATGTCACGCTTCCCGTCGCGTGGATCAAAGGATCTGTGGTTTTCCCTCGAGGCTTTCCCTCGAGGCTTTCCCACAGGGCTGTCCCACGTGCCACCGTGTTGTGAGTCGATCCTCGGCGTGAAAGATGAGCCAGTGCAGGGCAAAGAGGTTCCTCTGGAATGGACTGAGACATCTGGCGGACTCTTGGAATGGTGGTACGACCATGGAGTTCCTCTCGCCTTTCCTGTTGAGAGTGCCTCCTCTTGAGATGCGACTGGAACGCCGGGAATTCTTTCCCGTTGAAAGCAGGGAAAGGATCCCTCATCTCGAGCTCCGAGGGGGAAACGGGGCTCCTCTGGATGTGGGCGGGACCATCGTGCTTCCTCTCGAGTGGAGACGGGTATGGCGGTGAACTTCTTGAGTTGCAGCAAGGGTGTGAAAGACCCTTTCGAAGGTCCAGAGGTTTGGTGTCATTAGTCTCCAGAGGCCTCATCGGAAATAGGCCTCATCTCGCCTGGAAGGGAGAACTTCCTGGATTTTCTCGAGTTGCGGCAGGTGTTCTAGAGTTACGACGGGGACCTCAGGGACCCGCCCTGGTGGCCTCAGGAGAGGCCAGTCCCCATGCGAGTTGCTAGGGGGTCTCTCGGGATTCCTCTCCCGTCGATACCGGGGCCAAAAAGCTTGTGTGGGGTCAGGGCCGGAACCGAGGATTCCTCTCAGGGGCTGACATGGATCTTTGGGTACTTCTGGAGTCTCCCCAGGGGAGTCAGGCCTCGTCTCGAGTAGGGGCATGCACGTGCGCTTTCCTTCCAGGCTGTAGCAGCAATGTCACGCTTCCCGTCGCGTGGATCAAAGGATCTGTGGTTTTCCCTCGAGGCTTTCCCTCGAGGCTTTCCCACAGGGCTGTCCCACGTGCCACCGTGGTGAGAATCGATCCTCGGCGTGAAAGATGAGCCAGTGCATGGCAAAGAGGTTCCTCTGGAATGGACTGAGACATCTGGGGGACTCTTGGAATGGTGGTACGACCATGGAGTTCCTCTCGCCTTTCCTGTTGAGAGTGCCTCCTCTTGAGATGCGACGGGAACGCAGGGAATTCTTTCCCATTGAAAGCAGGGAAAGGATCCCTCATCTCGAGCTACGAGGGGGAAACGGGGCTCCTTTGGATGTGGTCGGGACCATCGTGCTTCCTCTCGAGTGGAGACGGGTATGGTGGTGAACTTCTTGAGTTGCAGCAAGGGTGTGAAAGACCCTTTCGAAGTTCCAGAGGTTAGGTGTCATTAGTCTCCAGACGCCTCATCGGAAATAGGCCTCATCTCGCCTGGAAGGGAGAACTTCCTGGATTTTCTCGAGTTGCGGCAGGTGTTCTCGAGTTACGACGGGGACCTCAGGGACCGGCCCTGGTGGCCTCAGGAGAGGCCAGTCCCCATGCGAGTTACTAGGGGGCCTCTCGGGATTCCTCTCCCGTCGATACCGGGGCCAAAAACCTTGTGTGGAGTCAGGGCCGGAACCGAGGATTCCTCTCAGGGGCTGATATGGATCTTTGGATACTTCTGGAGTCTCGCCAGGGGAGACAGGCCTCGTTTCGTGAGGGGGCATGCACGTGCACTTTCCTTCCAGGCTGTAGCAGCAATGTCACGCTTCCCGTCGCGTGGATCAAAGGATCTGTGGTTTTCCATCGAGGCTTTCCCTCGAGGCTTTCCCACAGGGCTGTCCCACGTGCCACCGTGGTGTGAGTCGATCCTCGGCGTGAAAGATGAGCCAGTGCAGGGCAAAGAGGTTCCTCTGGAATGGACTGAGACATCTGGGGGACTCTTGGAATGGTGGTACGACCATGGAGTTCCTCTCGCCTTTCCTGTTGAGAGTGCCTCCTCTTGAGATGCGACGGGAACGCCGGGAATTCTTTCCCGTTGAAAGCAGGGAAAGGATCCCTCATCTCGAGCTATGAGGGGGAAACGGGGCTCTTCTGGATGTGGGCGGGACCATCGTGCTTCCTCTCGAGTGGAGACGGGTATGGCGGTGAACTTCTTGAGTCGCAGCAAGGGTGTGAAAGACCCTTTCGAAGTTCCAGAGGTTAGGTGTCATTAGTCTCCAGACGCCTCATCGGAAATAAGCCTCATCTCGCCTGGAAGGGAGAACTTCCTGGATTTTCTCGAGTTGCGGCAGGTGTTCTCGAGTTACGACGGGGACCTCAGGGACCCGCCCTGGTGGCCTCAGGAGAGGCCAGTCCCCATGCGAGTTGCTAGGGGGCCTCTCGGGATTCCTCTCCCGTCGATACCGGGGCCAAAAACCTTGTGTGGAGTCAGGGCCGGAACCGAGGATTCCTCTCAGGGGCTGACATGGATCTTTGGGTACTTCTGGAGTCTCCCCAGTGGAGTCAGGCCTCGTCTCGAGTGGGGGCATGCACGTGCGCTTTCCTTCCAGGCTGTAGCAGCAATGTCACTCTTCCCGTCGCGTGGATCAAAGGATCTGTGGTTTTCCCTCGAGGCTTTCCCTCGAGGCTTTCCCACAGGGCTGTCCCACGTGCCACCGTGGTGTGAGTCGATCCTCGGCGTGAAAGCTGAGCCAGTGCAGGGCAAAGAGGTTCCTCTGGAATGGACTGAGACATCTGGGGGACTCTTGGAATGGTGGTACGACCATGGAGTTCCTCTCGCCTTTCCTGTTGAGAGTGCCTCCTCTTGAGATGCGACGGGAACGCAGGGAATTCCTTCCCGTTGAAAGCAGGGAAAGGATCCCTAATCTCGAGCTACGAGGGGGAAACGGGGCTCCTTTGGATGTGGGCGGGACCATCGTGCTTCCTCTCGAGTGGAGACGGGTATGGTGGTGAACTTCTTGAGTTGCAGCAAGGGTGTGAAAGACCCTTTCGAAGTTCCAGAGGTTAGGTGTCATTAGTCTCCAGACGCCTAATCGGAAATAGGCCTCATCTCGCCTGGAAGGGAGAACTTCCTGGATTTTCTCGAGTTGCGGCAGGTGTTCTCGAGTTACGACGGGGAACTCAGGGACCGGCCCTGGTGGCCTCAGGAGAGGCCAGTCCCCATGCGAGTTGCTAGGGGGCCTCTCGGGATTCCTCTCCCGTCGATACCGGGGCCAAAAACCTTGTGTGGAGTCAGGGCCGGAACCGAGGATTCCTCTCAGGGGCTGACATGGATCTTTGGGTACTTCTGGAGTCTCCCCAGTGGAGTCAGGCCTCGTCTCGAGTGGGGGCATGCACGTGCGCTTTCCTTCCAGGCTGTAGCAGCAATGTCACGCTTCCCGTCGCGTGGATCAAAGGATCTGTGGTTTTCCCTCGAGGCTTTCCCTCGAGGCTTTCCCACAGGGCTGTCCCACGTGCCACCGTGGTGTGAGTCGATCCTCGGCGTGAAAGATGAGCCAGTGCAGGGCAAAGAGGTTCCTCTGGAATGGACTGAGACATCTGGGGGACTCTTGGAATGGTGGTACGACCATGGAGTTCCTCTCGCCTTTCCTGTTGAGAGTGCCTCCTCTTGAGATGCGACGGGAACGCAGGGAATTCTTTCCCGTTGAAAGCAGGGAAAGGATCCCTCATCTCGAGCTACGAGGGGGAAACGGGGCTCCTTTGGATGTGGTCGGGACCATCGTGCTTCCTCTCGAGTGGAGACGGGTATGGTGGTGAACTTCTTGAGTTGCAGCAAGGGTGTGAAAGACCCTTTCGAAGTTCCAGAGGTTAGGTGTCATTAGTCTCCAGACGCCTCATCGGAAATAGGCCTCATCTCGCCTGGAAGGGAGAACTTCCTGGATTTTCTCGAGTTACGGCAGGTGTTCTCGAGTTACGACGGGGACCTCAGGGACCGGCCCTGGTGGCCTCAGGAGAGGCCAGTCCCCATGCGAGTTGCTAGGGGGCCTCTCGGGATTCCTCTCCCGTCGATACCGGGGCCAAAAACCTTGTGTGGAGTCAGGTCCGGAACCGAGGATTCCTCTCAGGGGCTGATATGGATCTTTGGATACTTCTGGAGTCTCGCCAGGGGGACAGGCCTCGTTTCGCGAGGGGGCATGCACGTGCACTTTCCTTCCAGGCTGTAGCAGCAATGTCACGCTTCCCGTCGCGTGGATCAAAGGATCTGTGGTTTTCCCTCGAGGCTTTCCCTCGAGGCTTTCCCACAGGGCTGTCCCACGTGCCACGGTGGTGTGAGTCGATCCTCGGCGTGAAAGATGAGCCAGTGCAGGGCAAAGAGGTTCCTCTGGAATGGACTGAGACATCTGGGGGACTCTTGGAATGGTGGTACGACCATGGAGTTCCTCTCGCCTTTCCTGTTGAGAGTGCCTCCTCTTGAGATGCGACGGGAACGCCGGGAATTCTTTCCCGTTGAAAGCAGGGAAAGGATCCCTCATCTCGAGCTACGAGGGGGAAACGGGGCTCCTCTGGATGTGGGCGGGACCATCGTGCTTCCTCTCGAGTGGAGACGGTTATGGTGGTGAACTTCTTGAGTTGCAGCAAGGGTGTGAAAGACCCTTTCGAAGATCCAGAGGTTTGGTGTCATTAGTCTCCAGAGGCCTCATCGGAAATAGCCCTCATCTCGCCTGGAAGGGAGAACTTCCTGGATTTTCTCGAGTTGCGGCAGGTGTTCTCGAGTTACGACGGGGACCTCAGGGACCCGCCCTGGTGGCCTCAGGAGAAGCCAGTCCCCATGCGAGTTGCTAGGGGGCCTCTCGGGATTCCTCTCCCGTCGATACCGGGGCCAAAAACCTTGTGTGGAGTCAGGGCTGGAACCGAGGATTCCTCTCAGGGGCTGACATGGATCTTTGGGTACTTCTGGAGTCTCCCCAGGGGAGTCAGGCCTCGTCTCGAGTGGGGGCATGCACGTGCGCTTTCCTTCCAGGCTGTAGCAGCAATGTCACGCTTCCCGTCGCGTGGATCAAAGGATCTGTGGTTTTCCCTCGAGGCTTTCCCTCGAGGCTTTCCCACAGGGCTGTCCCACGTGCCACCGTGGTGTGAGTCGATCCTCGGCGTGAAAGATGAGCCAGTGCAGGGCAAAGAGGTTCCTCTGGAATGGACTGAGACATCTGGGGGACTCTTGGAATGGTGGTACGACCATGGAGTTCCTCTCGCCTTTCCGGTTGAGAGTGCCTCCTCTTGAGATGCGACGGGAACGCCGGGAATTCTTTCCCGTTGAAAGCAGGGAAAGGTTCCCTCATCTCGAGCTACGAGGGGGAAACGGGGATCCTATGGATGTGGGCGGGACCATCGTGCTTCCTCTCGAGTGGAGACGGGTATGGCGGTGAACTTCTTGAGTCGCAGCAAGGGTGTGAAAGACCCTTTCGAAGATCCAGAGGTTAGGTGTCATTAGTCTCCAGACGCCTCATCGGAAATAGGCCTCATCTCGCCTGGAAGGGAGAACTTCCTGGATTTTCTCGAGTTGCGGCAGGTGCTCTCGAGTTACGACGAGGACCTCAGCGACCCGCCCTGGTGGCCTCAGGAGTGGCCAGTCCCCATGCGAGTTGCTAGGGGGCCTCTCGGGATTCCTCTCCCGTCGATACCGGGGCCAAAAACCTTGTGTGGAGTCAGGGCCGGAACCGAGGATTCCTCTCAGGGGCTGACATGGATCTTTGGGTACTTCTGGAGTCTCCCCAGGGGAGTCAGGCCTCGTCTCGAGTGGGGGCATGCACGTGCACTTTCCTTCCAGGCTGTAGCAGCAATGTCACGCTTCCCGTCGCGTGGATCAAAGGATCTGTGGTTTTCCCTCGAGGCTTTCCCACAGGGCTGTCCCACGTGCCACCGTGGTGTGAGTCGATCCTCGGCGTGAAAGATGAGCCAGTGCAGGGCAAAGAGGTTCCTGTGGAATGGACTGAGACATCTGGGGGACTCTTGGAATGGTGGTACGACCATGGAGTTCCTCTCGCCTTTCCTGTTGAGAGTGCCTCCTCTTGAGATGCGACGGGAACGCCGGGAATTCTTCCCCGTTTAAAGCAGGGAAAGGATCCCTCATCTCGAGCTACGAGGGGGAAACGGGGATCCTCTGGATGTGGGCGGGACCATCGTGCTTCCTCTCGAGTGGAGACGGGTATGGCGGTGAACTTCTTGAGTCGCAGCAAGGGTATGAAAGACCCTTTCGAAGTTCCAGAGGTTAGGTGTCATTAGTCTCCAGACGCCTCATCGGAAATAGGCCTCAACTCGCCTGGAAGGGAGAACTTCCTGGATTTTCTCGAGTTGTGGCAGGTGCTCTCGAGTTACGACGAGGACCTCAGGGACCCGCCCTGGTGGCCTCAGGAGAGGCCAGTCCCCATGCGAGTTGCTAGGGGGCCTCTCGGGATTCCTCTCCCGTCGATACCGGGGCCAAAAACCTTGTGTGGAGTCAGGGCCGGAATCGAGGATTCCTCTCAGGGGCTGACATGGATCTTCGGGTACTTCTGGAGTCTCCCCAGGGGAGTCAGGCCTCGTCTCGAGTGGGGGCATGCACGTGCGCTTTCCTTCCAGGCTGTAGCAGCAATGTCACGCTTCCCGTCGCGTGGATCAAAGGATCTGTGGTTTTCCCTCGAGGCTTTCCCTCGAGGCTTTCCCACAGGGCTGTCCCACGTGCCACCGTGGTGTGAGTCGATCCTCGGCGTGAAACATGAGCCAGTGCAGGGCAAAGAGGTTCCTCTGGAATGGACTGAGACATCTGGGGGACTCTTGGAATGGTGGTACGACCATGGAGTTCCTCTCGCCTTTCCTGTTGAGAGTGCCTCCTCTTGAGATGCGACGGGAACGCAGGGAATTCTTTCCCGTTGAAAGCAGGGAAAGGATCCCTCATCTCGAGCAACGAGGGGGAAACGGGGCTCCTTTGGATGTGGTCGGGACCATCGTGCTTCCTCTCGAGTGGAGACGGGTATGGTGGTGAACTTCTTGAGTCGCAGCAAGGGTGTGAAAGACCCTTTCGAAGTTCCAGAGGTTAGGTGTCATTAGTCTCCAGACGCCTCATCGGAAATAGGCCTCATTTGGCCTGGAAGGGAGAACTTCCTGGATTTTCTCGAGGTGCGGCAGGTGTTCTCGAGTTACGACGGGGACCTCAGGGACCGGCCCTGGTGGCCTCAGGAGAGGCCAGTCCCCATGCGAGTTGCTAGGGGGCCTCTCGGGATTCCTCTCCCGTCGATACCGGGGCCAAAAACCTTGTGTGGAGTCAGGGCCGGAACCGAGGATTCCTCTCAGGGGCTGATATGGATCTTTGGATACTTCTGGAGTCTCGACAGGGGAGACAGGCCTCGTTTCGTGAGGGGGCATGCACGTGCACTTTCCTTCCAGGCTTTAGCAGCAATGTCACGCTTCCCGTGGCGTGGATCAAAGGATCTGTGGTTTTCCTCGAGCCTTGCCCTCGAGGCCTTCCCCCAGGGCTGTCCCACGTGCCACCGTGGTGTGAGTCGATCCTCGGCGTGAAAGATGAGCCACTGCAGGGCAAAGAGGTTCCTCTGGAATGGACTGAGACATCTGGGGGACTCTTGGAATGGTGGTACGACCATGGAGTTCCTCTAGCCTTTCCTGTTGAGAGTGCCTCCTCTTGAGATGCGACGTGAACGCCGGGAATTCTTTCCCGTTGAAAGCAGGGAAAGGATCCCTCATCTCGAGCTACGAGGGGGAAACGGGGCTCCTCTCGATGTGGGCGGGACCATCGTGCTTCCTCTCGAGTGGAGACGGGTATGGCGGTGAACTTCTTGAGTTGCAGCAAGGGTGTGAAAGACCCTTTCGAAGTTCCAGAGGTAAGGTGTCATTAGTCTCCAGAGGCCTCATCGGAAATAGGCCTCATCTCGCCTGCAAGGGAGAACTTCCTGGATTTTCTCGAGTTGCGGCAGGTGTTCTCGAGTTACGACGGGTACCTCAGGTACCCGCCCTGGTGGCCTCAGGAGAGGCCAGTCCCCATGCGAGTTGCTAGGGGGCCTCTCTGGATTCCTCTCCCGTCGATACCGGGGCCAAAAACCTTGTGTGGAGTCAGGGCCGGATCCGAGGATTACTCTCAGGGGCTGACATGGATCTTTGGGTACTTGTGGAGTCTCCCCAGGGGAGTCAGGCCTCGTCTCTAGTGGGGGCATGCACGTGCACATTCCTTCCAGGCTGTAGCAGCAATGTCACGCTTCCCGTTGCGTGGATCAAAGGATCTGTGGTTTTCCCTCGAGGCTTTCCCTCGAGGCTTTCCCACAGGGCTGTTCCACGTGCCACCGTGATGTGAGTCGATCCTCGGCGTGAAAGATGAGCCAGTGCAGGGCAAAGAGGTTCCTCTGGAATGGACTGAGACATCTGGGGGACTCTTGGAATGGTGGTACGACCATGGAGTTCCTCTCGCCTTTCCTGTTGAGAGTGCCTCCTCTTGAGATGCGACGGGAACGCCGGGAATTCGTTCCCGTTGAAAGCAGGGAAAGGATCCCTCATCTCAAGCTACGAGGGGGAAACAGGGCTCCTCTGGATGTGGGCGGGACCATCGTGCTTCCTCTCGTGTGGAGACGGGTATGGCGGTGAACTTCTTGAGTTGCAGCAAGGGTGTGAAAAACCCTTTCGAAGTTCCAGAGGTTAGGTGTCATTAGTCTCCAGACGCCTCATCGGAAATAGGCCTCATCTCGCCTGGAAGGGAGAACTTCCTGGATTTTCTCGAGTTGCGGCAGGTGTTCTCGAGTTACGACGCGGACCTCAGGGACCCGCCCTGGTGGCCTCAGGAGAGGCCAGTCCCCATGCGAGGTGCTAGGGGGCCTCTCGGGATTCCTCTCCCGTCGATACCGGGGCCAAAAACCTTGTGCGGAGTCAGGGCCAGAACCGAGGATTGCTCTCAGGGGATGACATGGATCTTTGTGTACTTGTGGAGTCTCCCCAGGGGAGTCAGGCCTCGTCTCGAGTGGGGGCATGCATGTGCGCTTTCCTTCCAGGCTGTAGCAGCAATGTCACGCTTCCCGTCGCGTGGATCAAAGGATCTGTGGTTTTCCCTCGAGGCTTTCCCTCGAGGCTTTCCCACAGGGCTGTCCCACGTGACACCGTGGTGTGAGTCGATCATCGGCGTGAAAGATGAGCCAGTGCAGGGCAAAGAGGTTCCTCTGGAATGGACTGAGACATCTGGGGGACTCTTGGAATGGTGGTACGACCATGGAGTTCCTCTCGCCTTTCCTGTTGAGAGTGCCTCCTCTTGAGATGCGACGTGAACGCCGGGAATTCTTTCCCGTTGAAAGCAGGGAAAGGATCCCTCATCTCGAGCTACGAGGGGGAAACGGTGCTCCTCTGGATGTGGGCGGGACCATCGTGCTTCCTCTCGAGTGGAGACGGGTATGGCAGTGAACTTCTTGAGTTGCAGCAAGGGTGTGAAAGACCCTTTCGAAGTTCCAGAGGTTAGGTGTCATTAGTCTCCAGACGCCTCATCGGAAATAGGCCTCATCTCGCCTGGAAGGGAGAACTTCCTGGATTTTCTCGAGTTGCGGCAGGTGTTCTCGAGTTACGACAGGGACCTCAGGGTCCCGCACTGGTGGCCTCAGGAGAGGCCAGTCCCCATGCGATGTGCTAGGGGGCCTCTCGAGATTCCTCTCCCGTCGATACCGGGGCCAAAAACCTTGTGTGGAGTCAGGGCCGGAACCGAGGATTCCTCTCAGGGGCTGACATGTATCTTTGGGTACTTCTGGAGTCTCCCCAGGGGAGTCAGGCCTCGTCTCGAGTGGGGGCATGCACGTGTGCTTTCCTTCCAGGCTGTAGCAGCAATGTCACGCTTCCCGTGGCGTGGATCAAAGGATCTGTGGTTTTCCCTCGAGGCTTTCCCTCGAGGCTTGCCCAAAGGGCTGTCCCACGTGCCACCGTGGTGTGAGTCGATCCTCGGCGTGAAAGATGAGCCAGTGCAGGGCAAAGAGGTTCCTCTGGAATGGACTGAGACATCTGGGGGACTCTTGGAATGGTGCTACGACCATGGAGTTCCTCTCGACTTTCCTGTTGAGAGTGCCTCCTCTTGAGATGCGACGGGAACGCCGGGAATACTTTCCCGTTGAAAGCAGGGAAACGATCCATCATCTCGAGCTACGAGGGGGAAACGGGGCTCCTCTGGATGTGGGCGGGACCATCGTGCTTCCTCTCGAGTGGAGACGGGTATGGCGGTGAACTTCTTGAGTTGCAGCAAGGGTGTGAAAGACCCTTTCGAAGTTCCAGAGGTTAGGTGTCATTAGTCTCCAGACGCCTCATCGGAAATAGGCCTCATCTCGCCTGGAAGGGAGAACTTCCTGGATTTTCTCGAGTTGTGGCAGGTGTTCTCGAGTTACGACGGGGACCTCAGGGACCCGCCCTGGTGGCCTCAGGAGTGGCCAGTCCCCATGCGAGGTGCTAGGGGGCCTCTCGGGATTACTCTCCCATCGATACCGGGGCCAAAAACCTTGTGTGGAGTCAGGGCCGGAACCGAGGATTCCTCTTAAGGGTTTACATGGATCTTTGTGTACTTGTGGAGTCTCCCCAGGGGAGTCAGGCCTCGTCTCGAGTGGGGGCATGCACGTGCGCTTTCCTTCCAGGCTGTAGCAGCAATGTCACGCTTCCCGTGGCGTGGATCAAAGGATCTGTGGTTTTCCCTCGAGGCTTTCCCTCGAGGCTTTCCCACAGGTCTGTCCCACGTGCCACCGTGGTGTGAGTCGATCCTCGGCGTGAAATATGAGCCAGTGCAGGGCAAAGAGCTTCCTCTGGAATGGACTGAGACATCTGGGGGACTCTTGGAATGGTGATACGACCATGGAGTTCCTCTCGCCTTCCTGTTGAGAGTGCCTCCTCTTGAGATGCGACGGGAACGTCGGGAATTCTTTCCCGTTTAAAGCAGGGAAAGGATCCCTCATCTCGAGCTATGAGGGGAAACGGGGCTCCTCTGGATGTGGGCGGGACCATCGTGCATGCTCTCGAGTATAGACGGGTATGGCGGTGAACTTCTTGAGTTGCAGCAAGGGTGTGAAATACCCTTTCAAAGTTCCAGAGTTTAGGTGTCATTAGTCTCCAGACGCCTCATCGGAAATAGGCCTCATCTCGCCTGGAAGGGAGAACTTCCTGGATTTTCTCGAGTTGCGGCAGGTGTTCTCGAGTTACGACGGGGACCTCAGGGACCCGCCCTGGTGGCCTCAGGAGAGGCCAGTCCCCATGCGAGTTGCTAGGGGGCCTCTCGGGATTCCTCTCCCGTCGATACCGGGGCCAAAAACCTTGTGTGGAGTCAGGGCCGGAACCGAGGATTCCTCTCAGGGGCTGACATGCATCTTTGGGTACTTCTGGAGTCTCCCCAGGGGAGTCAGGCCTCGTTTCGAGTGGGGGCATGCACGTGCGCTCTCCTTCCAGGCTGTAGCAGCAATGTCACGCTTCCCATGGCGTGGATCAAAGGATCTGTGGTTTTCCCTCGAGGCTTTCCCTCGAGGCTTTCCCACAGGGCTGTCCCACGTGCCACCGTGGTGTGAATCGATTCTCTGCGTGAAAGACGAGCCAGTGTAGGGCAAAGAGGTTCCTCTGGAATGGACTGAGACATCTGGGGGACTCTTGGAATGGTGGTACGACCAAGAAGTTCCTCTCGCCTTTCCTGTTGAGAGTGCCTCCTCTTGAGATGCGACGGGAACGCCGGGAATTCTTTCCCGTTGAAAGCAGGGAAAGGATCCCTCATCTCGAGCTACGAGGGGGAAACGGGGCTCCTCTGGATGTGGGCGGGACCATCGTGCTTCCTCTCGAGTGGAGACGGGTATGGCAGTGAAATTCTTGAGTTGCAGCAAAGGTGTGAAAGACCCTTTCGAAGTTCCAGAGTTAGGTGTCATTAGTCTCCAGACGCCTCATCGGAAATAGGCCTCATCTCGCCTGGAAGGGAGAACTTCCTGGATTTTCTCGAGTTGCGGCAGGTGTTCTCGAGTTACGACGGGGACCTCAGGGACCCGCCCTGGTGGCCTCAGGAGAGGCCACTCCCCATGCGAGTTGCTAGGGGGCCTCTCGGGATTCCTCTCCCGTCGATACCGGGGCCAAAAACCTTGTGTGGAGTCAGGGCCGGAACCGAGGATTCCTCTCAGGGGCTGACATGGATCTTTGGGTACTTGTGGAGTCTCCCCAGGGGAGTCAGGCCTCGTCTCGAGGGGGGCATGCACGTGCGCTTTCCTTCCAGTCTGTAACGGCAATGTCATGCTTCCCGTCGTGTGGATCAAAGGATCTGTGGTTTTCCCTCGAGGCTTTCCCTCGAGGCTTTCCCACAGGGCTGTCCCACGTGCCACCGTGGTGTGAGTCAATCCTCAGCGTGAAAGATGAGCCAGTGCAGGGCAAAGAGGTTCCTCTGGAATGGACTGAGACATCTGGGGGACTCTTGGAATGGTGGTACGACCATGGAGTTCCTCTCGCCTTTCCTGTTGAGAGTGCCTCCTCTTGAGATGCGACGGGAACGCCGGGAATTCTTTCCCGTTGAAAGCAGGGAAAGGATTCCTCATCTCGAGCTCCGAGGGGGAAACGGGGCTCCTCTGGATGTGGGCGGGACCATCGTGCTTCCTCGCGAGTGGAGACGGGTATGGAGGTGAACTTCATGAGTTGCATCAAGGGTGTGAAAGACCCTTTCGAAGTTCCAGAGGTTTGTTGTCATTTGTCTCCAGACGCCTCATCGGAAATAGGCCTCATCTCGCCTGGAAGGGAGAACTTCCTGGATTTTCTCGAGTTGCGGCAGGTGTTCTCGAGTTACGACGGGGACCTCAGGGACCCGCCCTGGTGGCCTCAGGAGAGGCCAGTCCCCATGCGAGTTACTAGGGGGCCTCTCGGGATTCCTCTCCGGTCGATACCGGGGCCAAAAACCTTGTGTGGAGTCAGGGCCGGAACCGAGGATTCCTCTCAGGGGCTGACATGGATCTTTGGGTACTTGTGGAGTCTCCCCAGGGGAGTCAGGCCTCGTCTCGAGTGGGGTCATGCACGTGCGCTTTCCTTCCAGGCTGTGGCAGCAATGTCACGCTTCCCGTGGCGTGGATCAAAGGATCTGTGGTTTTCCCTCGAGGCTTTCGCTCGAGGCTTTCCCACAGGGCTGTCCCACGTGCCACGGTGGTGTGAGTCGATCCTCGGCGTGAAAGATGAGCCAGTGCAGGGCAAAGAGGTTCCTCTGGAATGGACTGAGACATCTGGGGGACTCTTGGAATGATGGTACGACCATGGAGTTCCTCTCGCCTTTCCTGTTGAGAGTGCCTCCTCTTGAGATGCGACGGGAACGCCGGGAATTCTTTCCCGTTGAAAGCAGGGAAAGGATCCCTCATCTCGAGCTACGAGGGGGAAACTGGGCTCCTCTGGATGTGGGCGGGACCATGGTGCTTCCTCTCGAGTGGAGACGGGTATGGCGGTGAACTTCTTGAGTTGCAGCAAGGATGTGAAAGACCTTTCAAAGTTCCAGAGGTTAGGTGTCATTAGTCTCCAGAGGCCTCATCGGAAATAGGACTCATCTCGCCTGGAAGGGAGAACTTCCTGGATTTTCTCGAGTTGCGGCAGGTGTTCTCGAGTTACGACGGGGACCTCAGGGACCCGCCCTGGTGGCCTCAGGAGAGGCCAGTCCCCATGCGAGTTGCTAGGGGGCCTCTCGGGATTCCTCTCCCGTCGATACCGGGGCCAAAAACCTTGTGTGGAGTCAGGGCCGGAACCGAGGATTCCTCTCAGGGGCTGACATGGATCTTTGGGTACTTGTGGAGTCTCCCCAGGGGAGTCAGGCCTCGTCTCGAGTGGGGGCATGCACGTGCGCTTTCCTTCCAGGCTGTAGCAGCAATGTCACGCTTCCCGTGGCGTGGATCAAAGGATCTGTGGTTTTCCCTCGAGGCTTTCCCTCGAGGCTTTCCCACAGGGCTGTCCCACGTGCCACCGTTGTGTGTGTCGATCCTCGGCGTGAAAGATGAGCCAGTGCAGGGCAAAGAGTTTCCTCTGGAATGGATTGAGACATCTGGGGGACTCTTGGAATGGTGGTACGACCATGGAGTTCCTCTCGCCTTTCCTGTTGAGAGTGCCTCCTCTTGAGATGCGACGGGAACGCCGGGAATTCTTTCCCGTTGAAAGGAGGGAAAGGATCCCTCATCTCGAGCTCCGAGGGGGAAACGGGGCTCCTCTGGATGTTGGCGGGACCATCGTGCTTCCTCTCGAGTGGAGACGGTATGGCGGTGAACTTCTTGAGTTGCAGCAAGGGTGTGAAAGACCCTTTCGAAGTTCCAGAGGTTAGGTGTCATTAGTCTCCAGAGGCCTCATCGGAAATAGGCCTCATCTCGCCTGGAAGGGAGAACTTCCTGCATTTTCTCGAGTTGCGGCAGGTGTTCTCGAGTTACGACGGGGACCTCAGGGACCCGCCCTGGTGGCCTCAGGAGAGGCCAGTCCCCATGCGAGTTGCTAGGGGGCCTCTCGGGATTCCTCTCCCGTCGATACCGGGGCCAAAAACCTTGTGTGGAGTCAGGGCCGGAACCAAGGATTCCTCTCAGGGGCTGACATGGATCTTTGGGTACTTCTGGAGTCTCCCCAGGGGAGTCAGGCCTCGTCTCGAGTGGGGGCATGCACGTGCGCTTTCCTTCCAGGCTGTAGCACCAATGTCACGCTTCCCGTAGCGTGGATCAAAGGATCTGTGGTTTTCCCTCGAGGCTTTCCCTCGAGGCTTTCCCACAGGGCTGTCCCACGTGCCACCGTGGTGTGAGTCGATCCTCGGCGTGAAAGATCAGCCAGTGCAGGGCAAAGAGGTTCCTCTGGAATGGACTGAGATATCTGGGGGACTCTTGGAATGGTGGTACGACCATGGAGTTCCTCTCGCCTTTCCTGTTGAGAGTGCCTCCTCTTGAGATGCGACGGGAACGCCGGGAATTCTTTCCCGTTGAAAGCAGGGAAAGGATCCCTCATCTCGAGCTACGAGGGGGAAACTGGGCTCCTCTGGATGTGGGCGGGACGATCGTGCTTCCTCTCGAGTGGACACGGGTATGGCGCTGAACTTCTTGAGTTGCAGCAAGGGTGTGAAAGACCCTTTCGAAGTTCCAGAGGTTAGGTGTCATTCGTCTCCAAACGCCTCATCGGAAATAGGCCTCATCTCGCCTGGAAGGGAGAACTTCCTGGATTTTCTCGAGTTGCGGCAGGTGTTCTCGAGTTACGACGGGGACCTCAGGGACCCGCCCTGGTGGCCTCAGGAGAGGCCAGTCCCCATGCGAGTTACTAGGGGGCCTCTCGGGATTCCTCTCCGGTCGATACCGGGGCCAAAATCCTTGTGTGGAGTCAGGGCCGGAACCGAGGATTCCTCTCAGGGGCTGACATGGATCTTTGGGTACTTGTGGAGTCTCCCCAGGGGAGTCAGGCCTCGTCTCGAGTGGGGTCATGCACGTGCGCTTTCCTTCCAGGCTGTGGCAGCAATGTCACGCTTCCCGTGGCGTGGATCAAAGGATCTGTGGTTTTCCCTCGAGGCTTTCGCTCGAGGCTTTCCCACAGGGCTGTCCCACGTGCCACGGTGGTGTGAGTCGATCCTCGGCGTGAAAGATGAGCCAGTGCAGGGCAAAGAGGTTCCTCTGGAATGGACTGAGACATCTGGGGGACTCTTGGAATGATGGTACGACCATGGAGTTCCTCTCGCCTTTCCTGTTGAGAGTGCCTCCTCCTGAGATGCGACGGGAACGCCGGGAATTCTTTCCCGTTGAAAGCAGGGAAAGGATCCCTCATCTCGAGCTACGAGGGGGAAACTGGGCTCCTCTGAATGTGGGCGGGACCATCGTGCTTCCTCTCGAGTGGAGACGGGTATGGCGGTGAACTTCTTGAGTTGCAGCAAGGATGTGAAAGACCCTTTCGAAGTTCCAGAGGTTCGGTGTCATTAGTCTCCAGAGGCCTCATCGGAAATAGGCCTCATCTCGCCTGGAAGGGAGAACTTCCTGGATTTTCTCGAGTTGCGGCAGGTGTTCTCGAGTTACAACGGGGACCTCAGGGACACGCCCTGGTGGCCTCAGGAGAGGCCAGTCCCCATGCGAGTTGCTAGGGGGCCTCTCGGGATTCCTCTCCCGTAGATACCGGGGCCAAAAACCTTGTGTGGAGTCAGGGCCGGAACCGAGGATTCCTCTCAGGGGCTGACATGGATCTTTGGGTACTTGTGGAGTCTCCCCAGGGGAGTCAGGCCTCGTCTCGAGTGGGGGCATGCACGTGCGCTTTCCTTCCAGGCTGTAGCAGCAATGTCACGCTTCCCGTGGCGTGGATCAAAGGATCTGTGGTTTTCCCTCGAGGCTTTCCCTCGAGGCTTTCCCACAGGGCTGTCCCACGTGCCACCGTTGTGTGTGTCGATCCTCGGCGTGAAAGATGAGCCAGTGCAGGGCAAAGAGGTTCCTCTGGAATGGACTGAGACATCTGGGGGACTCTTGGAATGGTGGTACGACCATGGAGTTCCTCTCGCCTTTCCTGTTGAGAGTGCCTCCTCTTGAGATGCGACGGGAACGCCGGGAATTCTTTCCCGTTGAAAGCAGGGAAAGGATCCCTCATCTCGAGCTCCGAGGGGGAAACGGGGCTCCTCTGGATGGGGGCGGGACCATCGTGCTTCCTCTCGAGTGGAGACGGTATGGCGGTGAACTTCTTGAGTTGCAGCAACGGTGTGAAAGACCCTTTCGAAGTTCCAGAGGTTAGGTGTCATTAGTCTCCAGACGCCTCATCGGAAATAGGCCTCATCTCGCCTGGAAGGGAGAACTTCCTGGATTTTCTCGAGTTGCGGCAGGTGTTCTCGAGTTACGACGGGGACCTCAGGGACCCGCCCTGGTGGCCTCAGGAGAGGCCAGTCCCCATGCGAGTTGCTAGGGGGCCTCTCGGGATTCCTCTCCGGTCGATACCGGGGCCAAAAACCTTGTGTGGAGTCAGGGCCGGAACCGAGGATTCCTCTCAGGGGCTGACATGGATCTTTGGGTACTTCTGGAGTCTCCCCAGGGGAGTCAGGCCTCGTCTCGAGTGGGGGCATGCACGTGCGCTTTCCTTCCAGGCCGTAGCAGCAATGTCACGCTTCCCGTTCCGTGGATCAAAGGATCTGTGGTTTTCCCTCTAGGCTTTCGCTCGAGGCTTTCCCACAGGGCTGTCCCACGTGCCACGGTGGTGTGAGTCGATCCTCGGCGTGAAAGATGAGCCAGTGCAGGGCAAAGAGGTTCCTCTGGAATGGACTGAGACATCTGGGGGACTCTTGGAATGATGGTACGACCATGGAGTTCCTCTCGCCTTTCCTGTTGAGAGTGCCTCCTCTTGAGATGCGACGGGAACGCCGGGAATTCTTTCCCGTTGAAAGCAGGGAAAGGATCCCTCATCTCGAGCTACGAGGGGGAAACTGGGCTCCTCTGGATGTGGGCGGGACCATCGTGCTTCCTCTCGAGTGGAGACGGGTATGGCGGTGAACTTCTTGAGTTGCAGCAAGGGTGTGAAAGACCCTTTCGAAGTTCCAGAGGTTAGGTGTCATTAGTCTCCAGAGGCCTCATCGGAAATAGGCCTCATCTCGCCTGGAAGGAAAACTTCCTGGATTTTCTCGAGTTGCGGCAGGTGTTCTCGAGTTACAACGGGGACCTCAGGGACCCGCCCTGGTGGCCTCAGGAGAGGCCAGTCCCCATGCGAGTTGCTAGGGGGCCTCTCGGGATTCCTCTCCCGTAGATACCGGGGCCAAAAACCTTGTGTGGAGTCAGGGCCGGAACCGAGGATTCCTCTCAGGGGCTGACATGGATCTTTGGGTACTTGTGGAGTCTCCCCAGGGGAGTCAGGCCTCGTCTCGAGTGGGGGCATGCACTTGCGCTTTCCTTCCAGGCTGTAGCAGCAATGTCACGCTTCCCGTGGCGTGGATCAAAGGATCTGTGGTTTTCCCTCGAGGCTTTCCCTCGAGGCTTTCCCACAGGGCTGTCCCACGTGCCACCGTTGTGTGTGTCGATCCTCGGCGTGAAAGATGAGCCAGTGCAGGGCAAGGAGGTTCCTCTGGAATGGACTGAGACATCTGGGGGACTCTTGGAATGGTGGTACGACCATGGAGTTCCTCTCGCCTTTCCTGTTGAGAGTGCCTCCTCTTGAGATGCGACGGGAACGCCGGGAATTCTTTCCCGTTGAAAGCAGGGAAAGGATCCCTCATCTCGAGCTACGAGGGGGAAACGGGGCTCCTCTGGATGTGGGCGGGACCATCGTGCTTCCTCTCGAGTGGAGACGGTATGGCGGTGAACTTCTTGAGTTGCAGCAAGGGTGTGAAAGACCCTTTCGAAGTTCCAGAGGTTAGGTGTCATTAGTCTCCAGACGCCTCATCGGAAATAGGCCTCATCTCGCCTGGAAGGGAGAACTTCCTGGATTTTCTCGAGTTGCGGCAGGTGTTCTCGAGTTACGACGGGGACCTCAGGGACCCGCCCTGGTGGCCTCAGGAGAGGCCAGTCCCCATGCGAGTTGCTAGGGGGCCTCTCGGGATTCCTCTCCCGTCGATACCGGGGCCAAAAACCTTGTGTGGAGTCAGGGCCGGAACCGAGGATTCCTCTCAGGGGCTGACATGGATCTTTGGGTACTTGTGGAGTCTCCCCAGGGGAGTCAGGCCTCGTCTCGAGTGGGGGCATGCACGTGCGCTTTCCTTCCAGGCTGTAGCAGCAATGTCACGCTTCCCGTGGCG
Organism: Capricornis sumatraensis; assembly: GCF_032405125.1. Classification (NCBI taxonomy): domain Eukaryota; kingdom Metazoa; phylum Chordata; class Mammalia; order Artiodactyla; family Bovidae; genus Capricornis; species Capricornis sumatraensis. The sequence continues at coordinate 3,436,678 of NW_027184622.1, read as the reverse complement.
TGGATCAAAGGATCTGTGGTTTTCCCTCGAGGCTTTCCCTCGAGGCTTTCCCACAGGGCTGTCACACGTGCCACCGTTGTGTGTGTCGATCCTCGGCGTGAAAGATGAGCCAGTGCAAGGCAAAGAGGTTCCTCTGGAATGGATTGAGACATCTGGGGGACTCTTTGAATGGTGGTACGACCATGGAGTTCCTCTCGCCTTTCCTGTTGAGAGTGCCTCCTCTTGAGATGCGACGGGAACGCCGGGAATTCTTTCCTGTTGAAAGCAGGGAAAGGATCCCTCATCTCTAGCTCCGAGGGGGAAACGGGGCTCCTCTGGATGTGGGCGGGACCATCGTGATTCCTCTCGAGTGGAGACGGTATGGCGGTGAACTTCTTGAGTTGCAGTAAGGGTGTGAAAGACCCTTTCGAAGTTCCAGAGGTTAGGTGTCATTAGTCTCCAGAGGCCTCATCGGAAATAGGCCTCATCTCGCCTGGAAGGGAGAACTTCCTGGATTTTCTCGAGTTGCGGCAGGTGTTCTCGAGTTACGACGGGGACCTCAGGGACCCGCCCTGGTGGCCTCAGGAGAGGCCAGTCCCCATGCGAGTTGCTAGGTGGCCTATCGGGATTCCTCTCCCGTCGATACCGGGGCCAAAAACCTTGTGTGGGGTCAGGGCCGGAACCAAGGATTCCTCTCAGGGGCTGACATGGATCTTTGGGTACTTCTGGAGTCTCCCCAGGGGAGTCAGGCCTCGTCTCGAGTGGGGGCATGCACGTGTGCTTTCCTTCCAGGCTGTAGCACCAATGTCACGCTTCCCGTAGCGTGGATCAAAGGATCTGTGGTTTTCCCTCGAGGCTTTCCCTTGAGGCTTTCCCACAGGGCTGTCCCACGTGCCACCGTGGTGTGAGTCGATCCTCGGCGTGAAAGATCAGCCAGTGCAGGGCAAAGAGGTTCCTCTGGAATGGACTGAGATATCTGGGGGACTCTTGGAATGGTGGTACGACCATGGAGTTCCTCTCGCCTTTCCTGTTGAGAGTGCCTCCTCTTGAGATGCGACGGGAACGCCGGGAATTCTTTCCCGTTGAAAGCAGGGAAAGGATCCCTCATCTCAAGCTACGAGGGGGAAACTGGGCTCCTCTGGATGTGGGCGGGACGATCGTGCTTCCTCTCGAGTGGACACGGGTATGGCGCTGAACTTCTTGAGTTGCAGCAAGGGTGTGAAAGACCCTTTCGAAGTTCCAGAGGTTAGGTGTCATTCGTCTCCAAACGCCTCATCGGAAATAGGCCTCATCTCGCCTGGAAGGGAGAACTTCCTGGATTTTCTCGAGTTGCGGCAGGTGTTCTCGAGTTACGACGGGGACCTCAGGGACCCGCCCTGGTGGCCTCAGGAGAGGCCAGTCCGCATGCGAGTTGCTAGGGGGCCTCTCGGGATTCCTCTCCCGTAGATACCGGGGCCAAAAACCTTGTGTGGAGTCAGGGCCGGAAACGAGGATTCCTCTCAGGGGCTGACATGGATCTTTGGGTACTTGTGGAGTCTCCCCAGGGGAGTCAGGCCTCGTCTCGAGTGGGGGCATGCACGTGCGCTTTCCTTCCAGGCTGTAGCAGCAATGTCACGCTTCCCGTGGCGTGGATCAAAGGATCTGTGGTTTTCCCTCGAGGCTTTCCCTCGAGGCTTTCCCACAGGGCTGTCCCACGTGCCACCGTTGTGTGTGTCGATCCTCGGCGTGAAAGATGAGCCAGTGCAGGGCAAAGAGGTTCCTCTGGAATGGACTGAGACATCTGGGGGACTCTTGGAATGGTGGTACGACCATGGAGTTCCTCTCGCCTTTCCTGTTGAGAGTGCCTCCTCTTGAGATGCGACGGGAACGCCGGGAATTCTTTCCCGTTGAAAGCAGGGAAAGGATCCCTCATCTCGAGCTCCGAGGGGGAAACGGGGCTCCTCTGGATGTGGGCGGGACCATCGTGCTTCCTCTCGAGTGGAGACGGTATGGCGGTGAACTTCTTGAGTTGCAGCAAGGGTGTGAAAGACCCTTTCGAAGTTCCAGAGGTTAGGTGTCATTAGTCTCCAGACGCCTCATCGGAAATAGGCCTCATCTCGCCTGGAAGGGAGAACTTCCTGGATTTTCTCGAGTTGCGGCAGGTGTTCTCGAGTTACGACGGGGACCTCAGGGACCCGCCCTGGTGGCCTCAGGAGAGGCCAGTCCCCATGCGAGTTGCTAGGGGGCCTCTCGGGATTCCTCTCCCGTAGATACCGGGGCCAAAAACCTTGTGTGGAGTCAGGGCCGGAACCGAGGATTCCTCTCAGGGGCTGACATGGATCTTTGGGTACTTGTGGAGTCTCCCCAGGGGAGTCAGGCCTCGTCTCGAGTGCGGGCATGCACGTGCGCTTTCCTTCCAGGCTGTAGCAGCAATGTCACGCTTCCCGTCGCGTGGATCAAAGGATCTGTGGTTTTCCCTCTAGGCTTTCCCTCGAGGCTTTCCCACAGGGCTGTCCCACGTGCCACCGTGGTGTGAGTCGATCTTCGGTATGAAAGATGAGCCAGTGCAGGGCAAAGAGGTTCCTCTGGAATGGACTGAAACATCTGGGGGACTCTTGGAATGGTGGTACGACCATGGAGTTCCTCTCGTCTTTCCTGTTGAGACTGCCTCTTCTTGAGATGCGACGGAAACGCCGAAAATACTTTCCCGTTGATAGCAGGGAAAGGATCCTTCATCTCGAGCTACGAGGGGCAAACGGGGCTCCTCTGGATGTGGGCGGGACCATCATGTTTCCTCTCGAGTGGAGACGGTTATGGCGGTGAACTTCTTGAGTTGCAGCAAGGGTGTGAAAGACTCTTTCGAAGTTCCAGAGGTTCCGTGTCATTAGTCTCCAGACGCCTCATCGGAAATAGGCCTCATCTCGCCTGGAAGGGAGAACTTCCTGAAGTTTCTCGAGTTGCGGCAGGTGTTCTCGAGTTACGACGGGGACCTCAGGGACCCGCCCTGGTGGCCTCAGGAAAGGCCAGTCCCCATGCGAGTTGCTCGGGGGCCTCTCAGGATTCCTCTCCTGTCGATACCGGGGCCAAAAAGCTTGTGTGGAGTCAGGGCCGGAACCGAGGATTCCTCTCAGGGGCTGACATGGATCTTTGGGTACTTCTGGAGTCTCCACAGGGGAGTCAGGCCTTGTCTCGAGTGGGGGCATGCACGTGCGCTTTCCTTCCAGGCTGTAGCAGCAATGTCTCAGTTCCCGTCGCGTGGATCAAAGGATCTGTGGTTTTCCCTCGAGGCTTTCCCACAGGGCTGTCCCACGTGCCACCGTGGTGTGAGTTGATTCTCGGCGTGAAAGATGAGACAGTGCAGGGCAAAGAGGTTCCTCTGGATTGGACTGAGACATCTGGGGGACTCTTGGAATGGTGGTACGACCATGGAGTTCCTCTCGCCTTTCCTGTTGAGAGTGCCTCCTCTTGAGATGCGACGGGAACGCCGGGAATTCTTTCCCGTTGAAAACAGGGAAAGGATCCCTCATCTCGAGCTACGAGGGGGAAACTGGGCTCCTCTGGATGTGGGCGGGACCATCGTGCTTCCTCTCGAGTGGAGACGGGTATGGCGGTGAAATTCTTGAGTTGCAGCAAGGGTGTGAAAGACCCTTTCGAAGTTCCAGAGGTTAGGTGTCATTAGTCTCCAGACGCCTCATCGGAAATAGGCCTCACTTCGCCTGGAAAGGAGAACTTCCTGGATTTTCTCGAGTTGCGGCAGGTGTTCTCGATTTACGACGGGGACCTCAGGGACCCGCCCTGGTGGCCTCAGGTACGGCCAGTCCCCATGCTAGTTGCTAGGGGGCCTCTCGGGATTCCTCTCCCGTCGATACCGGGGCACAAAAACCTTGTGTGGAGTCAGGGCCGGAACCGAGGATTCCTCTCAGGGGCTGACATGGATCTTTGGGTACTTCTGGAGTCTCCCCAGGGGAGTCAGGTCTCGTCTCGAGTGGGGGCATGCACGTGTGCTTTCCTTCCAGGCTGAAGCAGCAATGTCATGCTTCCCGTCGCATGGATCAAAGGATCTGTGGTTTTCCCTCGAGCCTTTCCCTCGAGGCTTTCCCACAGGGCTGTCCCACGTGCCACCGTGGTGTGAGTCGATCCTCGGCGTGACAGATGAGCCAGTGCAGGGCAAAGAGTTTCCTCTGGAATGGACTGAGAAATCTCGGGGACTCTTGGAATGGTGGTACGACCATGGAGTTCATCTCATCTTTCTTGTTGAGAGTGCCTCCACTTGAGATGCGACGGGAACGCCGGGAATTCTATCCCGTTGATAGCAGGGAAAGGATCCCTCATCTCGAGCTACGAGGGGGAAACGGGGCTCCTCTGGATGTGGGCGGGACCATCGTGTTTAATCTCGAGTGGAGACGGGTATGGCGGTGAACTTCTTGAGTTGCAGCAAGGGTGTGAAAGACCCTTTCGAAGTTCCAGAGGTTCGGTGTCATTAGTCTCCAGACGCCTCATCGGAAATAGGCCTCATCTCGCCTGGAAGGGAGAACTTCCTGGATTTTCTCGAGTTGCGGCAGGTGTTCTCGAGTTACGACGGGGACCTCAGGGACCCGCCCTGGTGGCCTCAGGAGAGGCCAGTCCCCATGCGAGTTGCTAGGGGGCCTCTCGGGATTCCTCTCCCGTCGATACCGGGGCCAAAAACCTTGTGTGGAGTCAGAGCCGGAAACGAGGATTCCTCTCAGGGGCTGACATGGATCTTTGGGTACTTGTGGAGTCTCCCCAGGGGAGTCAGGCCTCGTCTCGAGTGGGGGCATGCACGTGCGCTTTCCTTCCAGGCTGTAGCAGCAATGTCACGCTTCCCGTCGCGTGGATCAAAGGATCTGTGATTTTCCCTCGAGGCTTTCGCTCGAGGCTTTCCCACAGGGCTGTCCCACGTGCCACCGTGGTGTGAGTCGATCCTCGGCGTGAAAGATGAGGCAGTGCAGGGCAAAGAGTCTCCTCTGGAATGGACTGAGACATCTGGGGGACTCTTGGAATGGTGGTACGACCATGGAGTTCCTCTCGCCTTTCCTATTGAGAGTGCCTCCTCTTGAGATGCGACGGGAACGCCGGGAATTCTTTCCCGTTGAAAGCAGGGAATGGATCCCTCATCTCGAGCTACGAGGGGGAAACGGGGCTCCTCTGGATGTGGGCGGGACCATCGTGCTTCCTCTCGAGTGGAGACGGGTATGGCGGTGAACTTCTTGAGTTGCAGCAAGGGTGTGAAAGACCCTTTCGAAGTTCCAGAGGTTAGGTGTCATTTGTCTCCAGAGGCCTCATCGGAAATAGGCCTCATCTCGCCTGGAAGGGAGAAGTTCCTGGATTTTCTCGAGTTGCGGCAGGTGTTCTCGAGTTACGACGGGGACCTCAGGGACCCGCCGTGGTGGCCTCAGGAGAGGCCAGTCCCCATGCGAGTTGCTAGGGGGCCTCTCGGGATTCCTCTCCCGTCGATACCGGGGCCAAAAACCTTGTGTGGAGTCAGGGCCGGAACCGAGGATTCCTCTCAGGGGCTGACATGGATCTTTGGGTACTTGTGGAGTCTCCCCAGGGGAGTCAGGCCTCGTCTCGAGTGGGGGCATGCACGTGCGCTTTCCTTCCAGGCTGTAGCAGCAATGTCACGCTTCCCGTCGCGTGGATCAAAGGATCTGTGGTTTTCCCTCGAGGCTTTCCCTCGAGGCTTTCCCACAGGGCTGTCCCACGGGCCACCGTGGTGTGAGTCGATCCTCGGCGTGAAAGATGAGCCAGTGCAGGGCAAAGAGGCTCCTCTGGAATGGACTGAGACATCTGGGGGACTCCTGGCATGGTGGTACGACCATGGAGTTCCTCTCGCCTTTCCTGTTGAGAGTTCCTCCTCTTGAGATGCGACGGGAACGCCGGGAATTCTTTCCCGTTGAAAGCAGGGATAGGATCCCTCATCTCGAGCTCCGAGGGGGAAACGGGGCTCCTCTGGATGTGGGCGGGACCATCGTGCTTCCTCTCGAGTGGAGACGGGTATGGAGGTGAACTTCTTGAGTTGCATCAAGGGTGTGAAAGACCCTTTCGAAGTTCCAGAGGTTTGTTGTCATTTGTCTCCAGACGCCTCATCGGAAATAGGCCTCATCTCGCCTGGAAGGGAGAACTTCCTCGATTTTCTCGAGTTGCGGCAGGTGTTCTCGAGTTACGACGGGGACCTCAGGGACCCGCCCTGGTGGCCTCAGGAGAGGCCAGTCCCCATTCGAGATGCTAGGGGTCTCTCGAGATTCCTCTCCCGTCGATACCGGGGCAAAAACCTTGTGTGGAGTCAGGGCCGGAACCGAGGATTCCTCTCAGGGGCTGACATGGATCTTTGGGTACTTCTGGAGTCTCCCCAGGGGAGTCAGGCCTCGTCTCGAGTGGGGGCATGCACGTGCGCTTTCCTTCCAGGCTGTAGCAGCAATGTCACGCTTCCTGTCGCGTGGATCAAAGGATCTGTGGTTTTCCCTCGAGGCTTTCCTTCGAGGCTTTCCCACAGGGCTGTCCCACGTGCCACCGTGGTGTGAGTCGATCCTCGGCGTGAAAGATGAGCCAGTGCAGGGCAAAGAGGCTCCTCTGGAATGGACTGAGACATCTGGGGGACTCTTGGAATGGTGGTACGACCTTGGAGTTCCTCTCGCCTTTCCTGTTGAGAGTGCCTCCTCTTGAGATGCGACGGGAACGCCGGGAATTCTTTCCCGTTGAAAGCAGGGAAAGGATCCCTCATCTCGAGCTACGAGGGGGAAACGGGGCTCCTCTGGATGTGGGCGGGACCATCGTGCTTCCTCTCGAGTGGAGACGGGTACGGCGGTGAACTTATTGAGTTGCAGCAAGGGTGTGAAAGACCCTTTCGAAGTTCCAGAGGTTAGGTGTCATTTGTCTCCAGAGGCCTCATCGGAAATAGGCCTCATCTCGCCTGGAAGGGAGAACTTCCTGGATTTTCTCGAGTTGCGGCAGGTGTTCTCGAGTTACGACGGGGACCTCAGGGACCCGCCCTGTTGGCCTCAGGAGAGGCCAGTCCCCATGCGAGTTGCTAGGGGGCCTCTCGGGATTCCTCTCCCTTCGATACCGGGGCCAAAAACCTTGTGTGGAGTCAGGGCCGGAACCGAGGATTCCTCTCAGGGGCTGACATGGATCTTTGGGTACTTCTGGAGTCTCCCCAGGGGAGTCAGGCCTCGTCTCGAGTGGGGGCATGCACGTGCGCTTTCCTTCCAGGCTGTAGCAGCAATGTCACGCTTCCCGTCGCGTGGATCAAAGGATCTGTGGTTTTCCCTCGAGGCTTTCCCTCGAGGCTTTCCCACAGGGCTGTCCCACGTGCCACCATGGTGTGAGTCGATCCTCGGCGTGAAAGATGAGCCAGTGCAGGGCAAAGAGGCTCCTCTGGAATGGACTGAGATATCTGGGGGACTCTTGGAATGGTGGTACGACCATGGAGTTCCTCTCGCCTTTCCTATTGAGAGTGCCTCCTCTTGAGATGCGACGGGAACGCCGGGAATTCTTTCCCGTTGAAAGCAGGGAAAGGATCCCTCATCTCGAGCTACGAGGGGGAAACGGTGCTCCTCTGGATGTGGGCGGGACGATCGTGCTTCCTCTCGAGTGGACACGGGTATGGCGCTGAACTTCTTGAGTTGCAGCAAGGGTGTGAAAGACCCTTTCGAAGTTCCAGAGGTTAGGTGTCATTCGTCTCCAAACGCCTCATCGGAAATAGGCCTCATCTCGCCTGGAAGGGAGAACTTCCTGGATTTTCTCGAGTTGCGACAGGAGTTCTCGAGTTACGAGGGGGACCTCAGGGACACGCCCTGGTGGCCTCAGGAGAGGCCAGTCCCCATGCGAGTTGCTAGGGGGCCTCTCGGGATTCCTCTCCCGTCGATACTGGGGCAAAAACCTTGTGTGGAGTCAGGGCCGGAACCGAGGATTTCTCTCAGGGGCTGACATGGATCTTTGGGTACTTCTGGAGTCTCCCCAGGGGAGTCAGGCCTCGTCTCGAGTGGGGGCATGCACGTGCGCTTTCCTTCCAGGCTGTAGCAGCAATGTCACGCTTCCCGACGCATGGATCAAAGGATCTGTGGTTTTCCCTCGAGGCTTTCCCTCGAGGCTTTCCCACAGGGCTGTCCCACGTGCCACTGTGGTGTGAGTCGATCCTCGGCGTGAAAGATGAGCCAGTGCAGGGCAAAGAGGCTCCTCTGGAATGGACTGAGACATCTGGGGGACTCTTGGAATGGTGGTACGACCATGGAGTTCCTCTCGCCTTTCCTGTTGAGAGTGCCTCCTCTTGAGATGCGACGGGAACGCCGGGAATTCTTTCCCGTTGAAAGCAGGGAAAGGATCCCTCATCTCGAGCTACGAGGGGGAAACGGGGCTCCTCTGGATGTGGGCGGGACCATCGTGCTTCCTCTCGAGTAGAGACGGGTACGGCGGTGAACTTCTTGAGTTGCAGCAAGGGTGTGAAAGACCCTTTCGAAGTTCCAGAGGTTAGGTGTCATTAGTCTCCAGACGCCTCATCGGAAATAGGCCTCATCTCGCCTGGAAGGGAGAACTTCCTGGATTTTCTCGAGTTGCGGCAGGTGTTCTCGAGTTACGACGGGGACCTCAGGGACCCGCCCTGGTGGCCTCAGGAGAGGCCAGTCCCCATGCGAGTTGCTACGGGGCCTCTCGGGATTCCTCTCCCGTCGATACCGGGGACAAAAACCTTGTGTGGAGTCAGGGCCGGAACCGAGGATTCCTCTCAGGGGCTGACATGGATCTTTGGGTACTTCTGGAGTCTCCCCAGTGGAGTCAGGCCTCGTCTCGAGTGGGGGCATGCACGTGCGCTTTCCTTCCAGGCTGTAGCAGCAATGTCACGCTTCCCGTCGCGTGGATCAAAGGATCTGTGGTTTTCCCTCGAGGCTTTCCCTCGAGGCTTTCCCACAGGGCTGTCCCACGTGCCACCGTGGTGTGAGTCGATCCTCGGCGTGAAAGATGAGCCAGTGCAGGGCAAAGAGGTTCCTCTGGAATGGACTGAGACATCTGGGGGACTCTTGGAATGGTGGTACGACCATGGAGATCCTCTCGCCTTTCCTGTTGAGAGTGCCTCCTCTTGAGATGCGACGGGAACGCCGGGAATTCTTTCCCGTTGAAAGCAGGGAAAGGATCCCTCATCTCGAGCACCGAGGGGGAAACGGGGCTCCTCTGGATGTGGGCGGGACCATCGTGCTTCCTCTCGAGTGGAGACGGGTATGGCGGAGAACTTCTTGAGTTGCAGCAAGGGTGTGAAAGACCCTTTCAAAGTTCCAGAGGTTAGGTGTCATTAGTCTCCAGACGCCTCATCGGAAATAGGCCTCATCTCGCCTGGAAGGGAGAACTTCCTGGATTTTCTCGAGTTGCGGCAGGTGTTCTTAAGTTACGACGGGGAACTCAGGCACCCGCCCTGGTGGCCTCAGGAGAGGCCAGTCCCCATGCGAGTTCCTAGGGGGCCTCTCGGGATTCCTCTCCCGTCGATACCGGGGCCAAAAACTTTGTGTGGAGTCAGGGCCGGAACCGAGGATTCCTCTCAGGGGATGACATGGATCTTTGGGTACTTCTGGAGTCTCCCCAGGGGAGTCAGGCCTCGTCTCGAGTGGGGGCATGCACGTGCGCTTTCCTTCCAGGCTGTAGCAGCAATGTCACGATTCCCGTCGCGTGGATCAAAGGATCTGTGGTTTTCCCTCGAGGCTTTCCCACTGGGCTGTCCCACGTGCCACCGTGGTGTGAGTCGATCCTCGGCGTGAAAGATGAGCCAGTGCAGGGCTAAGAGGTTCCTCTGGAATGGACTGAGAAATCTCGGGGACTCTTGGAATGGTGGTACGACCATGGAGTTCCTCTCGTCTTTCCTGTTGAGAGTGCCTCCTCTTGAGATGCGACGGGAACGCCGAAAATACTTTCCCGTTGATAGCAGGGAAAGGATCCCTCATCTCGAGCTCCGAGGGGCAAACGGGGCTCCTCTGGATGTGGGCGGGACCATCATGTTTCCTCTCGAGTGGAGACGGTTATGGCGGTGAACTTCTTGAGTTGCAGCAAGGGTGTGAAAGACCCTTTCGAAGTTCCAGAGGTTCCGTGTCATTAGTCTCCAGACGCCTCATCGTACATAGGCCTCATCTCGCCTGGAAGGGAGAACTTCCTGGATTTTCTCGAGTTGCGGCAGGTGTTCTCGAGTTATGACGGGGACCTCAGGGACCCGCCCTGGTGGCCTCAGGAAAGGTCAGTCCCCTTGGGAGTTCCTAGGGGGCCTCTCGGGATTCCTCTCCCGTCGATACCGGGGCCAAAATACTTGTGTGGAGTCAGGGCCGGAACCGAGGATTCCTCTCAGGGGCTGACATGGATCTTTGGGTACTTCTGGAGTCTCCCCAGGGGAGTCAGGCCTCGTCTCGAGTGGGGGCATGCTCGTGCGCTTTCCTTACAGGCTGTAGCAGCAATGTCATGGTTCCCGTCGCGTGGATCAAAGGATCTGTGGTTTTCCCTCGAGGCTTTCCCACAGGGCTGTCCCACGTGCCACCGTGGTGTGAGTCGATCCTCGGCGTGAAAGATGAGCCAGTGCAGGGCAAAGAGGCTCCTCTGGAATGGACTGAGACATCTGGGGGACTCTTGGAATGGTGCTACGACCATGGAGTTCCTCTCGCCTTTCCTGTTGAGAGTGCCTCCTCTTGAGATGCGACGGGAACGCCGGGAATTCTTTCCCGTTGAAAGAAGGGAAAGGATCCCTCATCTCGAGCTACGAGGGGGAAACGGGGCTCCTCTGGATGTGGGCGAGACCATCGTGCTTCCTCTCGAGTGGAGACGGGTATGGCGGTGAAATTCTTGAGTTGCAGCAAGGGTGTGAAAGACCCTTTCGAAGTTCCAGAGGTTCGGTGTCATTAGTCTCCAGACGCCTCATCGGAAATAGGCCTCATCTCGCCTGGAAGGGAGAACTTCCTGGATTTTCTCGAGTTGCGGCAGGTGTTCTCGAGTTACGACGGGGACCTCAGGGACCCGCCCTGGTGTCCTCAGGAAAGGCCAGTCCCCATGCGAGTTGCTCGGGGGCCTCTCGGGATTCCTCTCCCGTCGATACCGGGGCCAAAATCCTTCTGTGGAGTCAGGGCCGGAACCGAGGATTTCTCTCAGGGGCTGACATGTGTCTTTGGGTACTTCTGGAGTCTCCCCAGGGGGTCAGGCCTCGTCTCGAGTGGGGGCATGCAGGTGCGCCTTCCTTCCAGGCTGTAGCAGCAATGTCACGCTTCCCGTCGCGTGGATCAAAGGATCTGTGGTTTTCCCTCGAGGCTTTCCCTCGAGGCTTTCCCACAGGGCTGTCTCACGTGCCACCGTTGTGTGAGTCGATCCTCGGCGTGAAAGATGAGCCAGTGCAGGGCAAACAGGTTCCTCTGGAATGGACTGAGACATCTGGGGGACTCTTGGAATGGTGGTACGACCATGGAGTTCCTCTCGCCTTTCCTGTTGAGAGTGCCTCCTCTTGAGATGCGACGGGAATGCCGGGAATTCTTTCCCGTTGAAAGCAGGGAAAGGATCCCTCATCTCGAGCTACGAGGGGGAAACGGGGCTCCTCTGGATGTGGGCGAGACCATCGTGCTTCCTCTCGAGTGGAGACGGGTATGGCGGTGAAATTCTTGAGTTGCAGCAAGGGTGTGAAAGACCCTTTCGAAGTTCCAGAGATTAGGTGTCATTAGTCTCCAGACGCCTCATCGGAAATAGGCCTCATTTCGCCTGGAAAGGAGAACTTCCTGGATTTTCTCGAGTTGCGGCAGGTGTGTTCGATTTACAACTGGGACCTCAGGGACCCGCCCTGGTGGCCTCAGGAACGGCCAGTCCCCATGCTAGTTGCTATGGGGCCTCTCGGGATTCCTCTCCCGTCGATACCGGGGCCAAAAACCTTGTGTGGAGTCAGGGCCGGAACCGAGGATTCCTCTCTGGGATTGACATGGATCTTTGGGTAATTCTGGAGTCTCCCCAGGGGAGTCAGGACTCGTCTCGAGTGGGGGCATGCACGTGCGCTTTCCTTCCAGGCTGTAGCAGCAATGTCATGCTTCCCGTCGCGTGGATCAAAGGATCTGTGGTTTTCCCTCGAGGCTTTCCCTCGAGGCTTTCCCACAGGGCTGTCCCACGTGCCACCATGGTGTGAGTCGATCCTCGGCGTGAAAGATGAGCCAGTGCAGGGCAAAGAGTTTCCTCTGGAATGGACTGAGAAATCTCGGGGACTCTTGGAATGGTGGTACGACCATGGAGTTCCTCTCATCTTTCCTGTTGAGAGTGCCTCCTCTTGAGATGCGACGGGAACGCCGGGAATTCTTTCCCGTTGATAGCAGGGAAAGGATCCCTCATCTCGAGCTACGAGGGGGAAACGGGGCTCCTCTGGATGTGGGCGGGACCATCGTGCTTCCTCTCGAGTGGAGACGGGTACGGCGGTGAACTTCTTGAGTTGCAGCAAGGGTGTGAAAGACCCTTTCGAAGTTCCAGAGGTTAGGTGTCATTTGTCTCCAGAGGCCTCATCGGAAATAGGCCTCATCTCGCCTGGAAGGGAGAACTTCCTGGATTTTCTCGAGTTGCGGCAGGTGTTCTCGAGTTACGACGGGGACCTCAGGGACCCGCCGTGGTGGCCTCAGGAGAGGCCAGTCCCCATGCGAGTTGCTAGGGGTCCTCTCGGGATTCCTCTCCCGTCGATACCGGGGCCAAAAACCTTGTGTGGAGTCAGGGCCGGAACCGAGGATTCCTCTCAGGGGCTGACATGGATCTTTGAGTACTTGTGGAGTCTCCCCAGGGGAGTCAGGCCTCGTCTCGAGTGGGGGCATGCACGTGCGCTTTCCTTCCAGGCTGTAGCAGCAATGTCACGCTTCCCGTCGCGTGCATCAAAGGATCTGTGGTTTTCCCTCGAGGCTTTCCCTCGAGGCTTTCCCACAGGGCTGTCCCACGTGCCACCGTGGTGTGAGTCGATCCTCGGCGTGAAAGATGAGCCAGTGCAGGGCAAAGAGGCTCCTCTGGAATGGACTGAGACATCTGGGGGACTCTTGGAATGGTGGTACGACCATGGAGTTCCTCTCGCCTTTCCTGTTGAGAGTGCCTCCTCTTGAGATGCGACGGGAACGCCGGGAATTCTTTCCCGTTGAAAGCAGGTAAAGGATCCCTCATCTCGAGCTACGAGGGGGAAACGGGGCTCCTCTGGATGTGGGCGGGACCATCGTGCTTCCTCTCGAGTGGAGATGGGTACGGCGGTGAACTTCTTGAGTTGCAGCAAGGGTGTGAAAGACCCTTTCGAAGTTCCAGAGGTTAGGTGTCATTTGTCTCCAGAGGCCTCATCGGAGATAGGCCTCATCTCGCCTGGAAGGGAGAACTTCCTGGATTTTCTCGAGTTGCGGGAGGTGTTCTCGAGTTACGACGGGGACCTCAGGGACCCGCCGTGGTGGCCTCAGGAGAGGCCAGTCCCCATGCGAGTTGCTAGGGGGCCTCTCGGGATTCCTCTCCCGTCGATACCGGGGCCAAAAACCTTGTGTGGAGTCAGGGCCGGAACCGAGGATTCCTCTCAGGGGCTGACATGGATCTTTGGGTACTTCTGGAGTCTCCCCAGGGGAGTCAGGCCTCGTCTCGAGTGGGGGCATGCACGTGCGCTTTCCTTCCAGGCTGTAGCAGCAATGTCACGCTTCCCGTCGCGTGGATCAAAGGATCTGTGGTTTTCCCTCGAGGCTTTCCCTCGAGGCTTTCCCACAGGGCTGTCCCACGTGCCACTATGGTGTGAGTCGATCCTCGGCGTGAAAGATGAGCCAGTGCAGGGCAAAGAGGCTCCTCTGGAATGGACTGAGATATCTGGGGGACTCTTGGAATGGTGGTACGACCATGGAGTTCCTCTCGCCTTTCCTGTTGAGAGTGCCTCCTCTTGAGATGCGACGGGAACGCCGGGAATTCTTTCCCGTTGAAAGCAGGGAAAGGATCCCTCATCTCGAGCTACGAGGGGGAAACGGGGCTCCTCTGGATGTGGGCGGGACGATCGTGCTTCCTCTCGAGTGGACACGGGTATGGCGCTGAACTTCTTGAGTTGCAGCAAGGGTGTGAAAGACCCTTTCGAAGTTCCAGAGGTTAGGTGTCATTCGTCTCCAAACGCCTCATCGGAAATAGGCCTCATCTCGCCTGGAAGGGAGAACTTCCTGGATTTTCTCGAGTTGCGACAGGAGTTCTCGAGTTACGACGGGGACCTCAGGGACACGCCCTGGTGGCCTCAGGAGAGGCCAGTCCCCATGCGAGTTGCTAGGGGGCCTCTCGGGATTCCTCTCCCGTCGATACTGGGGCAAAAACCTTGTGTGGAGTCAGGGCCGGAACCGAGGATTTCTCTCAGGGGCTGACATGGATCTTTGGGTACTTCTGGAGTCTCCCCAGGGGAGTCAGGCCTCGTCTCGAGTGGGGGCATGCACGTGCGCTTTCCTTCCAGGCTGTAGCAGCAATGTCACGCTTCCCGACGCGTGGATCAAAGGATCTGTAGTTTTCCCTCGAGGCTTTCCCTCGAGGCTTTCCCACAGGGCTGTCCCACGTGCCACCGTGGTGTGAGTCGATCCTCGGCGTGAAAGATGAGCCAGTGCAGGGCAAAGAGGCTCCTCTGGAATGGACTGAGACATCTGGGGGACTCTTGGAATGGTGGTACGACCATGGAGTTCCTCTCGCCTTTCCTGTTGAGAGTGCCTCCTCTTGAGATGCGACGGGAACGCCGGGAATTCTTTCCCGTTGAAAGCAGGGAAAGGATCCCTCATCTCGAGCTACGAGGGGGAAACGGGGCTCCTCTGGATGTGGGCGGGACCATCGTGCTTCCTCTCGAGTAGAGACGGGTACGGCGGTGAACTTCTTGAGTTGCAGCAAGGGTGTGAAAGACCCTTTCGAAGTTCCAGAGGTTAGGTGTCATTAGTCTCCAGACGCCTCATCGGAAATAGGCCTCATCTCGCCTGGAAGGGAGAACTTCCTGGATTTTCTCGAGTTGCGGCAGGTGTTCTCGAGTTACGACGGGGACCTCAGGGACCCGCCCTGGTGGCCTCAGGAGAGGCCAGTCCCAATGCGAGTTGCTACGGGGCCTCTCGGGATTCCTCTCCCGTCGATACCGGGGACAAAAACCTTGTGTGGAGTCAGGGCCGGAACCGAGGATTCCTCTCAGGGGCTGACATGGATCTTTGGGTACTTCTGGAGTCTCCCCAGTGGAGTCAGGCCTCGTCTCGAGTGGGGGCATGCACGTGCGCTTTCCTTCCAGGCTGTAGCAGCAATGTCACGCTTCCCGTCGCGTGGATCATAGGATCTGTGGTTTTCCCTCGAGGCTTTCCCTCGAGGCTTTCCCACAGGGCTGTCCCACGTGCCACCGTGGTGTGAGTCGATCCTCGGCGTGACAGATGAGCCAGTGCAGGGCAAAGAGGTTCCTCTGGAATGGACTGAGACATCTGGGGGACTCTTGGAATGGTGGTACGACCATGGAGATCCTCTCGCCTTTCCTGTTGAGAGTGCCTCCTCTTGAGATGCGACGGGAACGCCGGGAATTCTTTCCCGTTGAAAGCAGGGAAAGGATCCCTCATCTCGAGCACCGAGGGGGAAACGGGGCTCCTCTGGATGTGGGCGGGACCATCGTGCTTCCTCTCGAGTGGAGACGGGTATGGCGGAGAACTTCTTGAGTTGCAGCAAGGGTGTGAAAGACCCTTTCAAAGTTCCAGAGGTTAGGTGTCATTAGTCTCCAGACGCCTCATCGGAAATAGGCCTCATCTCGCCTGGAAGGGAGAACTTCCTGGATTTTCTCGAGTTGCGGCAGGTGTTCTTAAGTTACGACGGGGAACTCAGGCACCCGCCCTGGTGGCCTCAGGAGAGGCCAGTCCCCATGCGAGTTCCTAGGGGGCCTCTCGGGATTCCTCTCCCGTCGATACCGGGGCCAAAAACCTTGAGTGGAGTCAGGGCCGGAACCGAGGATTCCTCTCAGGGGCTGACATGGATCTTTGGGTACTTCTGGAGTCTCCCCAGGGGAGTCAGGCCTCGTCTCGAGTGGGGGCATGCACGTGCGCTTTCCTTCCAGGTTGTAGCAGCAATGTCACGCTTCCCGTCGCGTGGATCAAAGGATCTGTGGTTTTCCCTCGAGGCTTTCCCACAGGGCTGTCCCACGTGCCACCGTGGTGTGAGTCGATCCTCGGCTGAAAGATGAGCCAGTGCAGGGCAAAGAGGTTCCTCTGGAATGGACTGAGACATCTGGGGGACTCTTGGAATGGTGGTACGACCATGGAGTTCCTCTCGCCTTTCCTGTTGAGAGTGCCTCCTCTTGAGATGCGACGGGAACGCCGGGAATTCTTTCCCGTTGAAAGCAGGGAAAGGATCCCTCATCTCGAGCTACGAGGGGGAAACGGGGCTCCTCTGGATGTGGGCGGGACCATCGTGCTTCCTCTCTAGTGGAGACGGGTATGGCGGTGAACTTCTTGAGTTGCAGCAAGGGTGTGAAAGACCCTTTCGAAGTTCCAGAGGTTAGGTGTCATTAGTCTCCAGAGGCCTCATCGGAAATAGGCCTCATCTCGCCTGGAAGGGAGAACTTTCTGGATTTTCTCGAGTTGCGGCAGGTGTTCTCGAGTTACGACGGGGACCTCAGGGACCCGCCCTGGTGGCCTCAGGAGAGGCCAGTCCCTAGGCGAGTTGCTAGGGGGCCTCTCGGGATTCCTCTCCCGTTGATACCGGGGCCAAAAACCTTGTGTGGAGTCAGGGCCGGAACCGAGGATTCCTCTCAGGGGCTGACATGGATCTTTGGGTACTTCTGGAGTCTCCCCAGGGGAGTCAGGCCTCGTCTCGAGTGGGGGCATGCACGTGAGCTTTCCTTCCAGGCTGTAGCAGCAATGTCACGCTTCCCGTCGCGTGGATCAAAGGATCTGTGGTTTTCCCTCGAGGCTTTCCCTCGAGCCTTTCCCACAGGGCTGTCCCACGTGCCACCGTGGTGTGAGTCGATCCTCGGCGTGAAAGATGAGCCAGTGCAGGGCAAAGAGGTTCCTCTGGAATGGACTGAGACATCTGGGGGACTCTTGGAATGGTGGTACGACCATGGAGTTCCTCTCTCCTTTCCTGTTGAGAGTGCCTCCTCTTGAGATGCGACGGGAACGCCGGGAATTCTTTCCCGTTGAAAGCAGGGAAAGGATCCCTCATCTCGAGCTACGAGGGGGAAACGGGGCTCCTCTGGATGTGGGCGGGACCATCGTGCTTCCTCTCGAGTGGAGACGGGTATGGCGGTGAACTTATTGAGTAGCAGCAAGGGTGTGAAAGACCCTTTCGAAGTTCCAGAGGTTAGGTGTCATTAGTCTCCAGACGCCTCATAGGAAATAGGCCTCATCTCGCCTGGAAGGGAGAACTTCCTGGATTTTCTCGAGTTGCGGCAGGTGTTCTCGAGTTACGACGGGGACCTCAGGGACCCGCCATGGTGGCCTCAGGAAAGGCCAGTCCCCATGCGAGTTGCTAGGGGGCCTCTCAGGATTCCTCTCCCGTCGATACCGGGGCCAAAAACCTTGTGTGAAGTAAGGGCCGGAACCGTGGTTTTCTCTCAGGGGTGACATGGAACTTTGGGTATTTCTGGAGTCTCCCCAGGGGAGTCAGGCCTCGTCTCGAGTGGGGGCATGCACGTGCGCTTTCCTTCCAGGCTGTAGCAGCAATGTCACGCTTCCCGTCGCGTGGATCAAACGATCTGTGGTTTTCCCTCGAGGCTTTCCCACAGGGCTGTCCCACGTGCCACCGTGGTGTGAGTCGATCCTCGGCGTGAAAGATGAGCCAGTGCAGGGCAAAGAGGTTCCTCTGGAATGGACTGAGACATCTGGGGGACTCTTGGAATGGTGGTACGACCATGGAGATCCTCTCGCCTTTCCTGTTGAGAGTGCCTCCTCTTGAGATGCGACGGGAACGCCGGGAATTCTTTCCCGTTGAAAGCAGGGAAAGGATCCCTCATCTCGAGCTACGAGGGGAAAACGGGGCTCCTCTGGATGTGGGCGGGACCATCGTGCTTCCTCTCGAGTGGAGACGGGTATGGCGGTGAACTTCTTGAGTAGCAGCAAGGGTGTGAAAGACCCTTTCGAAGTTCCAGAGGTTAGGTGTCATTAGTCTCCAGACGCCTCATTGGAAATAGGCCTCATCTGACCTGGAAGGGAGAACTTCCTGGATTTTCTCGAGTTGCGGCAGGTGTTCTCGAGTTACGACGGGGACCTCAGGGACCCGCCCTGGTGGCCTCAGGAGAGGCCAGTCCCCATGCGAGTTGCTAGGGGGCCTCTCGGGATTCCTCTCCCGTCGATACCGGGGCCAAGAACCTTGTGTGGAGTCAGGGCCCGAACCGAGGATTCCTCTCAGGGGCTTATATGGATCTTTGGGTACTTCTGGAGTCTCCCCACTGGAGTCAGGCCTCGTTTCGAGTGGGGGCATGCACGAGCGCTTTTCTTCCAGGCTGTAGCAGCAATGTCACGCTTCCCATTGCGTGGATCAAAGGATCTGTGGTTTTCCCTCGAGGCTTTCCCTCGAGGCTTTGCCACAGGGCTGTCCCACGTGCCACCGTGGTGTGAGTCGATCCTCGGCGTGAATGATGAGCCAGTGCAGGGCAAAGAGGTTCCTCTGGAATGGACTGAGACATCTGGGGGACTCTTGGAATGGTGGTACGACCATGGAGTTCCTCTCGCCTTTCCTGTTGAGAGTGCCTCCTCTTGAGATGCGACGGGAACGCCGGGAATTCTTTCCCGTTGAAAGCAGGGAAAGGATCCCTCATCTCGAGCTACGAGGGGGAAACGGGGCTCCTCTGGATGTGGGCGGGACCATCGTGCTTCCTCTCGAGTGGAGACGGGTATGGCGGTGAACTTCTTGAGTAGCAGCAAGGGTGTGAAAGACCCTTTCGAAGTTCCAGAGGTTAGGTGTCATTAGTCTCCAGACGCCTCATCGGAAATAGGCCTCATCTCGGCTGGAAGGGAGAACTTCCTGGATTTTCTCGAGTTGCGGCCGGTGTTCTCGAGTTACGACTGGTACCACAGGGACCCGCCCTGATGGCCTCAGGAGAGGCAGGTCCCCATGCGTGTTGCTAGGGGGCCTCTCGGGATTCCTCTCCCGTCGATACTGGGGCCAAATACCTTGTGTGGAGTCAGGGCCGGAACTGAGGATTCCTCTCAGGGGCTGACATGGATCTTTGGGTACTTCTGGAGTCTCCCCAGGGGAGTCAGGCCTCGTCTCGAGTGGGGGCATGCACGTGCGCTTTCCTTCCAGGCTGTAGCAGCAATGTCACGCTTCCCGTCGCGTGGATCAAAGTATCTGTGGTTTTCCCTCTAGGCTTTCCCTCGAGGCTTTCCCACAGGGCTGTCCCACGTGCCACCGTGGTGTGAGTCGATTCTCGGCGTGAAAGATGAGCCAGTGCAGGGCAAAGAGGTTCCTCTGGAATGGACTGAGACATCTGGGGGACTCTTGGAATGGTGGTACGACCATGGAGTTCCTCTCGCCTTTCCTGTTGAGAGTGCCTCCTCTTGAGATGCGACGGGAACGCCGGGAATTCTTTCCCGTTGAAAGCAGGGAAGGGATCCCTCATCTCGAGCTACGAGGGGGAAACGGGGCTCCTCTGGATGTGGGCGGGACCATCGTGCTTCCTCTCGAGTGGACACGGGTATGGCGGTGAACTTCTTGAGTTGCAGCAAGGGTGTGAAAGACCCTTTCGAAGTTCCAGAGGTTAGGTGTCATTAGTCTCCAGACGCCTCATCAGAAATAGGCCTCATCTCGCCTGGAAGGGAGAACTTCCTGGATTTTCTCGAGGTGCGGCAGGTGTTTTCGAGTTACGACGGGTACCACAGTGACCCGCCCTGATGGCCTCAGGAGAGGCCAGTCCCCATGCGAGTTGCTAGGGGGCCTCTCGGGATTCCACTCCCGTCGATACCGGCGCCAAAAACCTTGAGTGGAGTCAGGGCCAGAACCGAGGATTCCTCTCAGGGGCTGACATGGACCTTTGGGTACTTCTGGAGTCTCCCCAGGGGAGTCAGGCCTCGTCTCGAGTGGGGGCATGCACGTGCGCTTTCCTTCCAGGCTGTAGCAGCAATGTCACGCTTCCCGTCGCGTGGATCAAAGGATCTGTGGTTTTCCCTCGAGGCTTTCCCTCGAGGCTTTCCCACAGGGCTGTCCCACGTGCCACCGTGGTGTGAGTCGATCCTCGGCGTGAAAGATGAGCCAGTGCAGGGCAAAGAGGTTCCTCTGGAATGGACTCAGACATCTGGGGGACTCTTGGAATGGTGGTACGACCATGGAGTTCCTCTCGCCTTTCCTGTTGAGAGTGCCTCCTCTTGAGATGCGACGGGAACGCCGGGAATTCTTTCCCGTTGAAAGCAGGGAAAGGATCCCTCATCTCGAGCTACGAGGGGGAAACGGGGCTCCTCGGGATGTGGGCGGGACCATCGTGCTTCCTCTCGAGTGGACACGGGTATGTCGGTGAACTTCTTGAGTTGCAGCAAGGGTGTGAAAGACCCTTCCGAAGTTCCAGAGGTTAGGTGTCATTAGTCTCCAGACGCCTCATCAGAAATAGGCCTCATCTCGCCTGGAAGGGAGAACTTCCTGGATTTTCTCGAGGTGCGGCAGGTGTTTTCGAGTTACGACGGGTACCACAGGGACCCGCCCTGATGGCCTCAGGAGAGGCCAGTCCCCATGCGAGTTGCTCGGGGGCCTCTCGGGATTCCACTCCCGTCGATACCGGCGCCAAAAACCTTGTGTGGAGTCAGGGCCAGAACCGAGGATTCCTCTCAGGGGCTGACATGGACCTTTGGGTACTTCTGGAGTCTCCCCAGGGGAGTCAGGCCTCGTCTCGAGTGGGGGCATGCACGTGCGCTTTCCTTCCAGGCTGTAGCAGCAATGTCACGCTTCCCGTCGCGTGGATCAAAGGATCTGTGGTTTTCCCTCGAGGCTTTCCCTCGAGGCTTTCCCACAGGGCTGTCCCACGTGCCACCGTGGTGTGAGTCGATCCTCGGTGTGAAAGATGAGCCAGTGCAGGGCAAAGAGGTTCCTCTGGAATGGACTGAGACATCTGGGGGACTCTTGGAATGGTGGTACGACCATGGAGTTCCTCTCGCCTTTCCTGTTGAGAGTGCCTCCTCTTGAGATGCGACGGGAACGCCGGGAATTCTTTCCCGTTGAAAGCAGGGAAAGGATCCCTCATCTCGAGCTACGAGGGGGAAACGGGGCTCCTCGGGATGTGGGCGGGACCATCGTGCTTCCTCTCGAGTGGACACGGGTATGTCGGTGAACTTCTTGAGTTGCAGCAAGGGTGTGAAAGACCCTTCCGAAGTTCCAGAGGTTAGGTGTCATTAGTCTCCAGACGCCTCATCAGAAATAGGCCTCATCTCGCCTGGAAGGGAGAACTTCCTGGATTTTCTCGAGGTGCGGCAGGTGTTTTCGAGTTACGACGGGTACCACAGGGACCCGCCCTGATGGCCTCAGGAGAGGCCAGTCCCCATGCTAGTTGCTAGGGGGCCTCTCGGGATTCCTCTCCCGTCGATACCGGGGCACAAAAACCTTGTGTGGAGTCAGGGCCGGAACCGAGGATTCCTCTCAGGGGCTGACATGGATCTTTGGGTACTTCTGGAGTCTCCCCAGGGGAGTCAGGTCTCGTCTCGAGTGGGGGCATGCACGTGTGCTTTCCTTCCAGGCTGAAGCAGCAATGTCATGCTTCCCGTCGCATGGATCAAAGGATCTGTGGTTTTCCCTCGAGCCTTTCCCTCGAGGCTTTCCCACAGGGCTGTCCCACGTGCCACCGTGGTGTGAGTCGATCCTCGGCGTGACAGATGAGCCAGTGCAGGGCAAAGAGTTTCCTCTGGAATGGACTGAGAAATCTCGGGGACTCTTGGAATGGTGGTACGACCATGGAGTTCATCTCATCTTTCTTGTTGAGAGTGCCTCCACTTGAGATGCGACGGGAACGCCGGGAATTCTATCCCGTTGATAGCAGGGAAAGGATCCCTCATCTCGAGCTACGAGGGGGAAACGGGGCTCCTCTGGATGTGGGCGGGACCATCGTGTTTAATCTCGAGTGGAGACGGGTATGGCGGTGAACTTCTTGAGTTGCAGCAAGGGTGTGAAAGACCCTTTCGAAGTTCCAGAGGTTCGGTGTCATTAGTCTCCAGACGCCTCATCGGAAATAGGCCTCATCTCGCCTGGAAGGGAGAACTTCCTGGATTTTCTCGAGTTGCGGCAGGTGTTCTCGAGTTACGACGGGGACCTCAGGGACCCGCCCTGGTGGCCTCAGGAGAGGCCAGTCCCCATGCGAGTTGCTAGGGGGCCTCTCGGGATTCCTCTCCCGTCGATACCGGGGCCAAAAACCTTGTGTGGAGTCAGAGCCGGAAACGAGGATTCCTCTCAGGGGCTGACATGGATCTTTGGGTACTTGTGGAGTCTCCCCAGGGGAGTCAGGCCTCGTCTCGAGTGGGGGCATGCACGTGCGCTTTCCTTCCAGGCTGTAGCAGCAATGTCACGCTTCCCGTCGCGTGGATCAAAGGATCTGTGATTTTCCCTCGAGGCTTTCGCTCGAGGCTTTCCCACAGGGCTGTCCCACGTGCCACCGTGGTGTGAGTCGATCCTCGGCGTGAAAGATGAGGCAGTGCAGGGCAAAGAGTCTCCTCTGGAATGGACTGAGACATCTGGGGGACTCTTGGAATGGTGGTACGACCATGGAGTTCCTCTCGCCTTTCCTATTGAGAGTGCCTCCTCTTGAGATGCGACGGGAACGCCGGGAATTCTTTCCCGTTGAAAGCAGGGAATGGATCCCTCATCTCGAGCTACGAGGGGGAAACGGGGCTCCTCTGGATGTGGGCGGGACCATCGTGCTTCCTCTCGAGTGGAGACGGGTATGGCGGTGAACTTCTTGAGTTGCAGCAAGGGTGTGAAAGACCCTTTCGAAGTTCCAGAGGTTAGGTGTCATTTGTCTCCAGAGGCCTCATCGGAAATAGGCCTCATCTCGCCTGGAAGGGAGAAGTTCCTGGATTTTCTCGAGTTGCGGCAGGTGTTCTCGAGTTACGACGGGGACCTCAGGGACCCGCCGTGGTGGCCTCAGGAGAGGCCAGTCCCCATGCGAGTTGCTAGGGGGCCTCTCGGGATTCCTCTCCCGTCGATACCGGGGCCAAAAACCTTGTGTGGAGTCAGGGCCGGAACCGAGGATTCCTCTCAGGGGCTGACATGGATCTTTGGGTACTTGTGGAGTCTCCCCAGGGGAGTCAGGCCTCGTCTCGAGTGGGGGCATGCACGTGCGCTTTCCTTCCAGGCTGTAGCAGCAATGTCACGCTTCCCGTCGCGTGGATCAAAGGATCTGTGGTTTTCCCTCGAGGCTTTCCCTCGAGGCTTTCCCACAGGGCTGTCCCACGGGCCACCGTGGTGTGAGTCGATCCTCGGCGTGAAAGATGAGCCAGTGCAGGGCAAAGAGGCTCCTCTGGAATGGACTGAGACATCTGGGGGACTCCTGGCATGGTGGTACGACCATGGAGTTCCTCTCGCCTTTCCTGTTGAGAGTTCCTCCTCTTGAGATGCGACGGGAACGCCGGGAATTCTTTCCCGTTGAAAGCAGGGATAGGATCCCTCATCTCGAGCTCCGAGGGGGAAACGGGGCTCCTCTGGATGTGGGCGGGACCATCGTGCTTCCTCTCGAGTGGAGACGGGTATGGAGGTGAACTTCTTGAGTTGCATCAAGGGTGTGAAAGACCCTTTCGAAGTTCCAGAGGTTTGTTGTCATTTGTCTCCAGACGCCTCATCGGAAATAGGCCTCAATCGCCTGGAAGGGAGAACTTCCTGGATTTTCTCGAGTTGCGGCAGGTGTTCTCGAGTTACGACGGGGACCTCAGGGACCCGCCCTGGTGGCCTCAGGAGAGGCCAGTCCCCATGCGAGATGCTAGGGGTCTCTCGAGATTCCTCTCCCGTCGATACCGGGGCAAAAACCTTGTGTGGAGTCAGGGCCGGAACCGAGGATTCCTCTCAGGGGCTGACATGGATCTTTGGGTACTTCTGGAGTCTCCCCAGGGGAGTCAGGCCTCGTCTCGAGTGGGGGCATGCACGTGCGCTTTCCTTCCAGGCTGTAGCAGCAATGTCACGCTTCCTGTCGCGTGGATCAAAGGATCTGTGGTTTTCCCTCGAGGCTTTCCTTCGAGGCTTTCCCACAGGGCTGTCCCACGTGCCACCGTGGTGTGAGTCGATCCTCGGCGTGAAAGATGAGCCAGTGCAGGGCAAAGAGGCTCCTCTGGAATGGACTGAGACATCTGGGGGACTCTTGGAATGGTGGTACGACCTTGGAGTTCCTCTCGCCTTTCCTGTTGAGAGTGCCTCCTCTTGAGATGCGACGGGAACGCCGGGAATTCTTTCCCGTTGAAAGCAGGGAAAGGATCCCTCATCTCGAGCTACGAGGGGGAAACGGGGCTCCTCTGGATGTGGGCGGGACCATCGTGCTTCCTCTCGAGTGGAGACGGGTACGGCGGTGAACTTATTGAGTTGCAGCAAGGGTGTGAAAGACCCTTTCGAAGTTCCAGAGGTTAGGTGTCATTTGTCTCCAGAGGCCTCATCGGAAATAGGCCTCATCTCGCCTGGAAGGGAGAACTTCCTGGATTTTCTCGAGTTGCGGCAGGTGTTCTCGAGTTACGACGGGGACCTCAGGGACCCGCCCTGTTGGCCTCAGGAGAGGCCAGTCCCCATGCGAGTTGCTAGGGGGCCTCTCGGGATTCCTCTCCCTTCGATACCGGGGCCAAAAACCTTGTGTGGAGTCAGGGCCGGAACCGAGGATTCCTCTCAGGGGCTGACATGGATCTTTGGGTACTTCTGGAGTCTCCCCAGGGGAGTCAGGCCTCGTCTCGAGTGGGGGCATGCACGTGCGCTTTCCTTCCAGGCTGTAGCAGCAATGTCACGCTTCCCGTCGCGTGGATCAAAGGATCTGTGGTTTTCCCTCGAGGCTTTCCCTCGAGGCTTTCCCACAGGGCTGTCCCACGTGCCACCATGGTGTGAGTCGATCCTCGGCGTGAAAGATGAGCCAGTGCAGGGCAAAGAGGCTCCTCTGGAATGGACTGAGATATCTGGGGGACTCTTGGAATGGTGGTACGACCATGGAGTTCCTCTCGCCTTTCCTATTGAGAGTGCCTCCTCTTGAGATGCGACGGGAACGCCGGGAATTCTTTCCCGTTGAAAGCAGGGAAAGGATCCCTCATCTCGAGCTACGAGGGGGAAACGGGGCTCCTCTGGATGTGGGCGGGACGATCGTGCTTCCTCTCGAGTGGACACGGGTATGGCGCTGAACTTCTTGAGTTGCAGCAAGGGTGTGAAAGACCCTTTCGAAGTTCCAGAGGTTAGGTGTCATTCGTCTCCAAACGCCTCATCGGAAATAGGCCTCATCTCGCCTGGAAGGGAGAACTTCCTGGATTTTCTCGAGTTGCGACAGGAGTTCTCGAGTTACGAGGGGGACCTCAGGGACACGCCCTGGTGGCCTCAGGAGAGGCCAGTCCCCATGCGAGTTGCTAGGGGGCCTCTCGGGATTCCTCTCCCGTCGATACTGGGGCAAAAACCTTGTGTGGAGTCAGGGCCGGAACCGAGGATTTCTCTCAGGGGCTGACATGGATCTTTGGGTACTTCTGGAGTCTCCCCAGGGGAGTCAGGCCTCGTCTCGAGTGGGGGCATGCACGTGCGCTTTCCTTCCAGGCTGTAGCAGCAATGTCACGCTTCCCGACGCATGGATCAAAGGATCTGTGGTTTTCCCTCGAGGCTTTCCCTCGAGGCTTTCCCACAGGGCTGTCCCACGTGCCACTGTGGTGTGAGTCGATCCTCGGCGTGAAAGATGAGCCAGTGCAGGGCAAAGAGGCTCCTCTGGAATGGACTGAGACATCTGGGGGACTCTTGGAATGGTGGTACGACCATGGAGTTCCTCTCGCCTTTCCTGTTGAGAGTGCCTCCTCTTGAGATGCGACGGGAACGCCGGGAATTCTTTCCCGTTGAAAGCAGGGAAAGGATCCCTCATCTCGAGCTACGAGGGGGAAACGGGGCTCCTCTGGATGTGGGCGGGACCATCGTGCTTCCTCTCGAGTAGAGACGGGTACGGCGGTGAACTTCTTGAGTTGCAGCAAGGGTGTGAAAGACCCTTTCGAAGTTCCAGAGGTTAGGTGTCATTAGTCTCCAGACGCCTCATCGGAAATAGGCCTCATCTCGCCTGGAAGGGAGAACTTCCTGGATTTTCTCGAGTTGCGGCAGGTGTTCTCGAGTTACGACGGGGACCTCAGGGACCCGCCCTGGTGGCCTCAGGAGAGGCCCGTCCCCATGCGAGTTGCTACGGGGCCTCTCGGGATTCCTCTCCCGTCGATACCGGGGACAAAAACCTTGTGTGGAGTCAGGGCCGGAACCGAGGATTCCTCTCAGGGGCTGACATGGATCTTTGGGTACTTCTGGAGTCTCCCCAGTGGAGTCAGGCCTCGTCTCGAGTGGGGGCATGCACGTGCGCTTTCCTTCCAGGCTGTAGCAGCAATGTCACGCTTCCCGTCGCGTGGATCAAAGGATCTGTGGTTTTCCCTCGAGGCTTTCCCTCGAGGCTTTCCCACAGGGCTGTCCCACGTGCCACCGTGGTGTGAGTCGATCCTCGGCGTGAAAGATGAGCCAGTGCAGGGCAAAGAGGTTCCTCTGGAATGGACTGAGACATCTGGGGGACTCTTGGAATGGTGGTACGACCATGGAGATCCTCTCGCCTTTCCTGTTGAGAGTGCCTCCTCTTGAGATGCGACGGGAACGCCGGGAATTCTTTCCCGTTGAAAGCAGGGAAAGGATCCCTCATCTCGAGCACCGAGGGGGAAACGGGGCTCCTCTGGATGTGGGCGGGACCATCGTGCTTCCTCTCGAGTGGAGACGGGTATGGCGGAGAACTTCTTGAGTTGCAGCAAGGGTGTGAAAGACCCTTTCAAAGTTCCAGAGGTTAGGTGTCATTAGTCTCCAGACGCCTCATCGGAAATAGGCCTCATCTCGCCTGGAAGGGAGAACTTCCTGGATTTTCTCGAGTTGCGGCAGGTGTTCTTAAGTTACGACGGGGAACTCAGGCACCCGCCCTGGTGGCCTCAGGAGAGGCCAGTCCCCATGCGAGTTCCTAGGGGGCCTCTCGGGATTCCTCTCCCGTCGATACCGGGGCCAAAAACTTTGTGTGGAGTCAGGGCCGGAACCGAGGATTCCTCTCAGGGGATGACATGGATCTTTGGGTACTTCTGGAGTCTCCCCAGGGGAGTCAGGCCTCGTCTCGAGTGGGGGCATGCACGTGCGCTTTCCTTCCAGGCTGTAGCAGCAATGTCACGATTCCCGTCGCGTGGATCAAAGGATCTGTGGTTTTCCCTCGAGGCTTTCCCACTGGGCTGTCCCACGTGCCACCGTGGTGTGAGTCGATCCTCGGCGTGAAAGATGAGCCAGTGCAGGGCTAAGAGGTTCCTCTGGAATGGACTGAGAAATCTCGGGGACTCTTGGAATGGTGGTACGACCATGGAGTTCCTCTCGTCTTTCCTGTTGAGAGTGCCTCCTCTTGAGATGCGACGGGAACGCCGAAAATACTTTCCCGTTGATAGCAGGGAAAGGATCCCTCATCTCGAGCTCCGAGGGGCAAACGGGGCTCCTCTGGATGTGGGCGGGACCATCATGTTTCCTCTCGAGTGGAGACGGTTATGGCGGTGAACTTCTTGAGTTGCAGCAAGGGTGTGAAAGACCCTTTCGAAGTTCCAGAGGTTCCGTGTCATTAGTCTCCAGACGCCTCATCGTACATAGGCCTCATCTCGCCTGGAAGGGAGAACTTCCTGGATTTTCTCGAGTTGCGGCAGGTGTTCTCGAGTTATGACGGGGACCTCAGGGACCCGCCCTGGTGGCCTCAGGAAAGGTCAGTCCCCTTGCGAGTTCCTAGGGGGCCTCTCGGGATTCCTCTCCCGTCGATACCGGGGCCAAAATACTTGTGTGGAGTCAGGGCCGGAACCGAGGATTCCTCTCAGGGGCTGACATGGATCTTTGGGTACTTCTGGAGTCTCCCCAGGGGAGTCAGGCCTCGTCTCGAGTGGGGGCATGCTCGTGCGCTTTCCTTACAGGCTGTAGCAGCAATGTCATGGTTCCCGTCGCGTGGATCAAAGGATCTGTGGTTTTCCCTCGAGGCTTTCCCACAGGGCTGTCCCACGTGCCACCGTGGTGTGAGTCGATCCTCGGCGTGAAAGATGAGCCAGTGCAGGGCAAAGAGGCTCCTCTGGAATGGACTGAGACATCTGGGGGACTCTTGGAATGGTGCTACGACCATGGAGTTCCTCTCGCCTTTCCTGTTGAGAGTGCCTCCTCTTGAGATGCGACGGGAACGCCGGGAATTCTTTCCCGTTGAAAGAAGGGAAAGGATCCCTCATCTCGAGCTACGAGGGGGAAACGGGGCTCCTCTGGATGTGGGCGAGACCATCGTGCTTCCTCTCGAGTGGAGACGGGTATGGCGGTGAAATTCTTGAGTTGCAGCAAGGGTGTGAAAGACCCTTTCGAAGTTCCAGAGGTTCGGTGTCATTAGTCTCCAGACGCCTCATCGGAAATAGGCCTCATCTCGCCTGGAAGGGAGAACTTCCTGGATTTTCTCGAGTTGCGGCAGGTGTTCTCGAGTTACGACGGGGACCTCAGGGACCCGCCCTGGTGTCCTCAGGAAAGGCCAGTCCCCATGCGAGTTGCTCGGGGGCCTCTCGGGATTCCTCTCCCGTCGATACCGGGGCCAAAATCCTTCTGTGGAGTCAGGGCCGGAACCGAGGATTTCTCTCTGGGATTGACATGGATCTTTGGGTAATTCTGGAGTCTCCCCAGGGGAGTCAGGACTCGTCTCGAGTGGGGGCATGCACGTGCGCTTTCCTTCCAGGCTGTAGCAGCAATGTCATGCTTCCCGTCGCGTGGATCAAAGGATCTGTGGTTTTCCCTCGAGGCTTTCCCTCGAGGCTTTCCCACAGGGCTGTCCCACGTGCCACCATGGTGTGAGTCGATCCTCGGCGTGAAAGATGAGCCAGTGCAGGGCAAAGAGTTTCCTCTGGAATGGACTGAGAAATCTCGGGGACTCTTGGAATGGTGGTACGACCATGGAGTTCCTCTCATCTTTCCTGTTGAGAGTGCCTCCTCTTGAGATGCGACGGGAACGCCGGGAATTCTTTCCCGTTGATAGCAGGGAAAGGATCCCTCATCTCGAGCTACGAGGGGGAAACGGGGCTCCTCTGGATGTGGGCGGGACCATCGTGCTTCCTCTCGAGTGGAGACGGGTACGGCGGTGAACTTCTTGAGTTGCAGCAAGGGTGTGAAAGACCCTTTCGAAGTTCCAGAGGTTAGGTGTCATTTGTCTCCAGAGGCCTCATCGGAAATAGGCCTCATCTCGCCTGGAAGGGAGAACTTCCTGGATTTTCTCGAGTTGCGGCAGGTGTTCTCGAGTTACGACGGGGACCTCAGGGACCCGCCGTGGTGGCCTCAGGAGAGGCCAGTCCCCATGCGAGTTGCTAGGGGTCCTCTCGGGATTCCTCTCCCGTCGATACCGGGGCCAAAAACCTTGTGTGGAGTCAGGGCCGGAACCGAGGATTCCTCTCAGGGGCTGACATGGATCTTTGAGTACTTGTGGAGTCTCCCCAGGGGAGTCAGGCCTCGTCTCGAGTGGGGGCATGCACGTGCGCTTTCCTTCCAGGCTGTAGCAGCAATGTCACGCTTCCCGTCGCGTGCATCAAAGGATCTGTGGTTTTCCCTCGAGGCTTTCCCTCGAGGCTTTCCCACAGGGCTGTCCCACGTGCCACCGTGGTGTGAGTCGATCCTCGGCGTGAAAGATGAGCCAGTGCAGGGCAAAGAGGCTCCTCTGGAATGGACTGAGACATCTGGGGGACTCTTGGAATGGTGGTACGACCATGGAGTTCCTCTCGCCTTTCCTGTTGAGAGTGCCTCCTCTTGAGATGCGACGGGAACGCCGGGAATTCTTTCCCGTTGAAAGCAGGTAAAGGATCCCTCATCTCGAGCTACGAGGGGGAAACGGGGCTCCTCTGGATGTGGGCGGGACCATCGTGCTTCCTCTCGAGTGGAGATGGGTACGGCGGTGAACTTCTTGAGTTGCAGCAAGGGTGTGAAAGACCCTTTCGAAGTTCCAGAGGTTAGGTGTCATTTGTCTCCAGAGGCCTCATCGGAAATAGGCCTCATCTCGCCTGGAAGGGAGAACTTCCTGGATTTTCTCGAGTTGCGGGAGGTGTTCTCGAGTTACGACGGGGACCTCAGGGACCCGCCGTGGTGGCCTCAGGAGAGGCCAGTCCCCATGCGAGTTGCTAGGGGGCCTCTCGGGATTCCTCTCCCGTCGATACCGGGGCCAAAAACCTTGTGTGGAGTCAGGGCCGGAACCGAGGATTCCTCTCAGGGGCTGACATGGATCTTTGGGTACTTCTGGAGTCTCCCCAGGGGAGTCAGGCCTCGTCTCGAGTGGGGGCATGCACGTGCGCTTTCCTTCCAGGCTGTAGCAGCAATGTCACGCTTCCCGTCGCGTGGATCAAAGGATCTGTGGTTTTCCCTCGAGGCTTTCCCTCGAGGCTTTCCCACAGGGCTGTCCCACGTGCCACGATGGTGTGAGTCGATCCTCGGCGTGAAAGATGAGCCAGTGCAGGGCAAAGAGGCTCCTCTGGAATGGACTGAGATATCTGGGGGACTCTTGGAATGGTGGTACGACCATGGAGTTCCTCTCGCCTTTCCTGTTGAGAGTGCCTCCTCTTGAGATGCGACGGGAACGCCGGGAATTCTTTCCCGTTGAAAGCAGGGAAAGGATCCCTCATCTCGAGCTACGAGGGGGAAACGGGGCTCCTCTGGATGTGGGCGGGACGATCGTGCTTCCTCTCGAGTGGACACGGGTATGGCGCTGAACTTCTTGAGTTGCAGCAAGGGTGTGAAAGACCCTTTCGAAGTTCCAGAGGTTAGGTGTCATTCGTCTCCAAACGCCTCATCGGAAATAGGCCTCATCTCGCCTGGAAGGGAGAACTTCCTGGATTTTCTCGAGTTGCGACAGGAGTTCTCGAGTTACGACGGGGACCTCAGGGACCCGCCCTGGTGGCCTCAGGAGAGGCCAGTCCCCATGCGAGTTGCTAGGGGGCCTCTCGGGATTCCTCTCCCGTCGATACTGGGGCAAAAACCTTGTGTGGAGTCAGGGCCGGAACCGAGGATTTCTCTCAGGGGCTGACATGGATCTTTGGGTACTTCTGGAGTCTCCCCAGGGGAGTCAGGCCTCGTCTCGAGTGGGGGCATGCACGTGCGCTTTCCTTCCAGGCTGTAGCAGCAATGTCACGCTTCCCGACGCGTGGATCAAAGGATCTGTAGTTTTCCCTCGAGGCTTTCCCTCGAGGCTTTCCCACAGGGCTGTCCCACGTGCCACCGTGGTGTGAGTCGATCCTCGGCGTGAAAGATGAGCCAGTGCAGGGCAAAGAGGCTCCTCTGGAATGGACTGAGACATCTGGGGGACTCTTGGAATGGTGGTACGACCATGGAGTTCCTCTCGCCTTTCCTGTTGAGAGTGCCTCCTCTTGAGATGCGACGGGAACGCCGGGAATTCTTTCCCGTTGAAAGCAGGGAAAGGATCCCTCATCTCGAGCTACGAGGGGGAAACGGGGCTCCTCTGGATGTGGGCGGGACCATCGTGCTTCCTCTCGAGTAGAGACGGGTACGGCGGTGAACTTCTTGAGTTGCAGCAAGGGTGTGAAAGACCCTTTCGAAGTTCCAGAGGTTAGGTGTCATTAGTCTCCAGACGCCTCATCGGAAATAGGCCTCATCTCGCCTGGAAGGGAGAACTTCCTGGATTTTCTCGAGTTGCGGCAGGTGTTCTCGAGTTACGACGGGGACCTCAGGGACCCGCCCTGGTGGCCTCAGGAGAGGCCAGTCCCAATGCGAGTTGCTACGGGGCCTCTCGGGATTCCTCTCCCGTCGATACCGGGGACAAAAACCTTGTGTGGAGTCAGGGCCGGAACCGAGGATTCCTCTCAGGGGCTGACATGGATCTTTGGGTACTTCTGGAGTCTCCCCAGTGGAGTCAGGCCTCGTCTCGAGTGGGGGCATGCACGTGCGCTTTCCTTCCAGGCTGTAGCAGCAATGTCACGCTTCCCGTCGCGTGGATCATAGGATCTGTGGTTTTCCCTCGAGGCTTTCCCTCGAGGCTTTCCCACAGGGCTGTCCCACGTGCCACCGTGGTGTGAGTCGATCCTCGGCGTGACAGATGAGCCAGTGCAGGGCAAAGAGGTTCCTCTGGAATGGACTGAGACATCTGGGGGACTCTTGGAATGGTGGTACGACCATGGAGATCCTCTCGCCTTTCCTGTTGAGAGTGCCTCCTCTTGAGATGCGACGGGAACGCCGGGAATTCTTTCCCGTTGAAAGCAGGGAAAGGATCCCTCATCTCGAGCACCGAGGGGGAAACGGGGCTCCTCTGGATGTGGGCGGGACCATCGTGCTTCCTCTCGAGTGGAGACGGGTATGGCGGAGAACTTCTTGAGTTGCAGCAAGGGTGTGAAAGACCCTTTCAAAGTTCCAGAGGTTAGGTGTCATTAGTCTCCAGACGCCTCATCGGAAATAGGCCTCATCTCGCCTGGAAGGGAGAACTTCCTGGATTTTCTCGAGTTGCGGCAGGTGTTCTTAAGTTACGACGGGGAACTCAGGCACCCGCCCTGGTGGCCTCAGGAGAGGCCAGTCCCCATGCGAGTTCCTAGGGGGCCTCTCGGGATTCCTCTCCCGTCGATACCGGGGCCAAAAACCTTGAGTGGAGTCAGGGCCGGAACCGAGGATTCCTCTCAGGGGCTGACATGGATCTTTGGGTACTTCTGGAGTCTCCCCAGGGGAGTCAGGCCTCGTCTCGAGTGGGGGCATGCACGTGCGCTTTCCTTCCAGGTTGTAGCAGCAATGTCACGCTTCCCGTCGCGTGGATCAAAGGATCTGTGGTTTTCCCTCGAGGCTTTCCCACAGGGCTGTCCCACGTGCCACCGTGGTGTGAGTCGATCCTCGGCTGAAAGATGAGCCAGTGCAGGGCAAAGAGGTTCCTCTGGAATGGACTGAGACATCTGGGGGACTCTTGGAATGGTGGTACGACCATGGAGTTCCTCTCGCCTTTCCTGTTGAGAGTGCCTCCTCTTGAGATGCGACGGGAACGCCGGGAATTCTTTCCCGTTGAAAGCAGGGAAAGGATCCCTCATCTCGAGCTACGAGGGGGAAACGGGGCTCCTCTGGATGTGGGCGGGACCATCGTGCTTCCTCTCTAGTGGAGACGGGTATGGCGGTGAACTTCTTGAGTTGCAGCAAGGGTGTGAAAGACCCTTTCGAAGTTCCAGAGGTTAGGTGTCATTAGTCTCCAGAGGCCTCATCGGAAATAGGCCTCATCTCGCCTGGAAGGGAGAACTTTCTGGATTTTCTCGAGTTGCGGCAGGTGTTCTCGAGTTACGACGGGGACCTCAGGGACCCGCCCTGGTGGCCTCAGGAGAGGCCAGTCCCTAGGCGAGTTGCTAGGGGGCCTCTCGGGATTCCTCTCCCGTTGATACCGGGGCCAAAAACCTTGTGTGGAGTCAGGGCCGGAACCGAGGATTCCTCTCAGGGGCTGACATGGATCTTTGGGTACTTCTGGAGTCTCCCCAGGGGAGTCAGGCCTCGTCTCGAGTGGGGGCATGCACGTGAGCTTTCCTTCCAGGCTGTAGCAGCAATGTCACGCTTCCCGTCGCGTGGATCAAAGGATCTGTGGTTTTCCCTCGAGGCTTTCCCTCGAGCCTTTCCCACAGGGCTGTCCCACGTGCCACCGTGGTGTGAGTCGATCCTCGGCGTGAAAGATGAGCCAGTGCAGGGCAAAGAGGTTCCTCTGGAATGGACTGAGACATCTGGGGGACTCTTGGAATGGTGGTACGACCATGGAGTTCCTCTCTCCTTTCCTGTTGAGAGTGCCTCCTCTTGAGATGCGACGGGAACGCCGGGAATTCTTTCCCGTTGAAAGCAGGGAAAGGATCCCTCATCTCGAGCTACGAGGGGGAAACGGGGCTCCTCTGGATGTGGGCGGGACCATCGTGCTTCCTCTCGAGTGGAGACGGGTATGGCGGTGAACTTATTGAGTAGCAGCAAGGGTGTGAAAGACCCTTTCGAAGTTCCAGAGGTTAGGTGTCATTAGTCTCCAGACGCCTCATAGGAAATAGGCCTCATCTCGCCTGGAAGGGAGAACTTCCTGGATTTTCTCGAGTTGCGGCAGGTGTTCTCGAGTTACGACGGGGACCTCAGGGACCCGCCATGGTGGCCTCAGGAAAGGCCAGTCCCCATGCGAGTTGCTAGGGGGCCTCTCAGGATTCCTCTCCCGTCGATACCGGGGCCAAAAACCTTGTGTGAAGTAAGGGCCGGAACCGTGGTTTTCTCTCAGGGGTGACATGGAACTTTGGGTATTTCTGGAGTCTCCCCAGGGGAGTCAGGCCTCGTCTCGAGTGGGGGCATGCACGTGCGCTTTCCTTCCAGGCTGTAGCAGCAATGTCACGCTTCCCGTCGCGTGGATCAAACGATCTGTGGTTTTCCCTCGAGGCTTTCCCACAGGGCTGTCCCACGTGCCACCGTGGTGTGAGTCGATCCTCGGCGTGAAAGATGAGCCAGTGCAGGGCAAAGAGGTTCCTCTGGAATGGACTGAGACATCTGGGGGACTCTTGGAATGGTGGTACGACCATGGAGATCCTCTCGCCTTTCCTGTTGAGAGTGCCTCCTCTTGAGATGCGACGGGAACGCCGGGAATTCTTTCCCGTTGAAAGCAGGGAAAGGATCCCTCATCTCGAGCTACGAGGGGAAAACGGGGCTCCTCTGGATGTGGGCGGGACCATCGTGCTTCCTCTCGAGTGGAGACGGGTATGGCGGTGAACTTCTTGAGTAGCAGCAAGGGTGTGAAAGACCCTTTCGAAGTTCCAGAGGTTAGGTGTCATTAGTCTCCAGACGCCTCATTGGAAATAGGCCTCATCTGACCTGGAAGGGAGAACTTCCTGGATTTTCTCGAGTTGCGGCAGGTGTTCTCGAGTTACGACGGGGACCTCAGGGACCCGCCCTGGTGGCCTCAGGAGAGGCCAGTCCCCATGCGAGTTGCTAGGGGGCCTCTCGGGATTCCTCTCCCGTCGATACCGGGGCCAAGAACCTTGTGTGGAGTCAGGGCCCGAACCGAGGATTCCTCTCAGGGGCTTATATGGATCTTTGGGTACTTCTGGAGTCTCCCCACTGGAGTCAGGCCTCGTTTCGAGTGGGGGCATGCACGAGCGCTTTTCTTCCAGGCTGTAGCAGCAATGTCACGCTTCCCATTGCGTGGATCAAAGGATCTGTGGTTTTCCCTCGAGGCTTTCCCTCGAGGCTTTGCCACAGGGCTGTCCCACGTGCCACCGTGGTGTGAGTCGATCCTCGGCGTGAATGATGAGCCAGTGCAGGGCAAAGAGGTTCCTCTGGAATGGACTGAGACATCTGGGGGACTCTTGGAATGGTGGTACGACCATGGAGTTCCTCTCGCCTTTCCTGTTGAGAGTGCCTCCTCTTGAGATGCGACGGGAACGCCGGGAATTCTTTCCCGTTGAAAGCAGGGAAAGGATCCCTCATCTCGAGCTACGAGGGGGAAACGGGGCTCCTCTGGATGTGGGCGGGACCATCGTGCTTCCTCTCGAGTGGAGACGGGTATGGCGGTGAACTTCTTGAGTAGCAGCAAGGGTGTGAAAGACCCTTTCGAAGTTCCAGAGGTTAGGTGTCATTAGTCTCCAGACGCCTCATCGGAAATAGGCCTCATCTCGGCTGGAAGGGAGAACTTCCTGGATTTTCTCGAGTTGCGGCCGGTGTTCTCGAGTTACGACTGGTACCACAGGGACCCGCCCTGATGGCCTCAGGAGAGGCAGGTCCCCATGCGTGTTGCTAGGGGGCCTCTCGGGATTCCTCTCCCGTCGATACTGGGGCCAAATACCTTGTGTGGAGTCAGGGCCGGAACTGAGGATTCCTCTCAGGGGCTGACATGGATCTTTGGGTACTTCTGGAGTCTCCCCAGGGGAGTCAGGCCTCGTCTCGAGTGGGGGCATGCACGTGCGCTTTCCTTCCAGGCTGTAGCAGCAATGTCACGCTTCCCGTCGCGTGGATCAAAGTATCTGTGGTTTTCCCTCTAGGCTTTCCCTCGAGGCTTTCCCACAGGGCTGTCCCACGTGCCACCGTGGTGTGAGTCGATTCTCGGCGTGAAAGATGAGCCAGTGCAGGGCAAAGAGGTTCCTCTGGAATGGACTGAGACATCTGGGGGACTCTTGGAATGGTGGTACGACCATGGAGTTCCTCTCGCCTTTCCTGTTGAGAGTGCCTCCTCTTGAGATGCGACGGGAACGCCGGGAATTCTTTCCCGTTGAAAGCAGGGAAGGGATCCCTCATCTCGAGCTACGAGGGGGAAACGGGGCTCCTCTGGATGTGGGCGGGACCATCGTGCTTCCTCTCGAGTGGACACGGGTATGGCGGTGAACTTCTTGAGTTGCAGCAAGGGTGTGAAAGACCCTTTCGAAGTTCCAGAGGTTAGGTGTCATTAGTCTCCAGACGCCTCATCAGAAATAGGCCTCATCTCGCCTGGAAGGGAGAACTTCCTGGATTTTCTCGAGGTGCGGCAGGTGTTTTCGAGTTACGACGGGTACCACAGTGACCCGCCCTGATGGCCTCAGGAGAGGCCAGTCCCCATGCGAGTTGCTAGGGGGCCTCTCGGGATTCCACTCCCGTCGATACCGGCGCCAAAAACCTTGAGTGGAGTCAGGGCCAGAACCGAGGATTCCTCTCAGGGGCTGACATGGACCTTTGGGTACTTCTGGAGTCTCCCCAGGGGAGTCAGGCCTCGTCTCGAGTGGGGGCATGCACGTGCGCTTTCCTTCCAGGCTGTAGCAGCAATGTCACGCTTCCCGTCGCGTGGATCAAAGGATCTGTGGTTTTCCCTCGAGGCTTTCCCTCGAGGCTTTCCCACAGGGCTGTCCCACGTGCCACCGTGGTGTGAGTCGATCCTCGGCGTGAAAGATGAGCCAGTGCAGGGCAAAGAGGTTCCTCTGGAATGGACTCAGACATCTGGGGGACTCTTGGAATGGTGGTACGACCATGGAGTTCCTCTCGCCTTTCCTGTTGAGAGTGCCTCCTCTTGAGATGCGACGGGAACGCCGGGAATTCTTTCCCGTTGAAAGCAGGGAAAGGATCCCTCATCTCGAGCTACGAGGGGGAAACGGGGCTCCTCGGGATGTGGGCGGGACCATCGTGCTTCCTCTCGAGTGGACACGGGTATGTCGGTGAACTTCTTGAGTTGCAGCAAGGGTGTGAAAGACCCTTCCGAAGTTCCAGAGGTTAGGTGTCATTAGTCTCCAGACGCCTCATCAGAAATAGGCCTCATCTCGCCTGGAAGGGAGAACTTCCTGGATTTTCTCGAGGTGCGGCAGGTGTTTTCGAGTTACGACGGGTACCACAGGGACCCGCCCTGATGGCCTCAGGAGAGGCCAGTCCCCATGCGAGTTGCTCGGGGGCCTCTCGGGATTCCACTCCCGTCGATACCGGCGCCAAAAACCTTGTGTGGAGTCAGGGCCAGAACCGAGGATTCCTCTCAGGGGCTGACATGGACCTTTGGGTACTTCTGGAGTCTCCCCAGGGGAGTCAGGCCTCGTCTCGAGTGGGGGCATGCACGTGCGCTTTCCTTCCAGGCTGTAGCAGCAATGTCACGCTTCCCGTCGCGTGGATCAAAGGATCTGTGGTTTTCCCTCGAGGCTTTCCCTCGAGGCTTTCCCACAGGGCTGTCCCACGTGCCACCGTGGTGTGAGTCGATCCTCGGTGTGAAAGATGAGCCAGTGCAGGGCAAAGAGGTTCCTCTGGAATGGACTGAGACATCTGGGGGACTCTTGGAATGGTGGTACGACCATGGAGTTCCTCTCGCCTTTCCTGTTGAGAGTGCCTCCTCTTGAGATGCGACGGGAACGCCGGGAATTCTTTCCCGTTGAAAGCAGGGAAAGGATCCCTCATCTCGAGCTACGAGGGGGAAACGGGGCTCCTCGGGATGTGGGCGGGACCATCGTGCTTCCTCTCGAGTGGACACGGGTATGTCGGTGAACTTCTTGAGTTGCAGCAAGGGTGTGAAAGACCCTTCCGAAGTTCCAGAGGTTAGGTGTCATTAGTCTCCAGACGCCTCATCAGAAATAGGCCTCATCTCGCCTGGAAGGGAGAACTTCCTGGATTTTCTCGAGGTGCGGCAGGTGTTTTCGAGTTACGACGGGTACCACAGGGACCCGCCCTGATGGCCTCAGGAGAGGCCAGTCCCCATGCGAGTTGCTAGGGGGCCTCTCGGGATTCCACTCCCGTCGATACCGGCGCCAAAAACCTTGTGTGGAGTCAGGGCCAGAACCGAGGATTCCTCTCAGGGGCTGACATGGACCTTTGGGTACTTCTGGAGTCTCCCCAGGGGAGTCAGGCCTCGTCTCGAGTGGGGGCATGCACGTGCGCTTTCCTTCCAGGCTGTAGCAGCAATGTCACGCTTCCCGTCCCGTGGATCAAATGATCTGTGGTTATCCCTCGAGGCTTTCCCTCGAGGCTTTCCCACAGGGCTGTCCCATGTTCCACCGTGGTGTGAGTCGATCCTCGGAGTGAAAGATGAGCCAGTGCAGGGTAAAGAGGTTCCTCTGGAATGGACTGAGACATCTGGGGGACTCTTGGAATGGTGGTACGACCATGGAGTTCCTCTCGCCTTTCCTGTTGAGAGTGCCTCCTCTTGAGATGCGACGGGAACGCTGGGAATTCTTTCCCGTTGAAAGCAGGGAAAGGATCCCTCATCTCGAGCTACGAGGGGGAAACGGGGCTCCTCTGGATGTGGGCGGGACCATCGTGCTTCCTCTCGAGTGGAGACGGGTATGGCGGTGAACTTCTTGAGTCGCAGCAAGGGTGTGAAAGACCCTTTCGAAGTTCCTGAGGTTACGTGTCAGTCTCCAGACGCCTCATCGGAAATAGACCTCATCTCGCCTGGAAGGGAGAACTTCCTGGATTTTCTCGAGGTGCGGCAGGTGTTCTCGAGTTACGACTGGTACCACAGGGACCCGCCCTGATGGCCTCAGGAGAGGCCAGTCCCCATGCGTGTTGCTAGGGGGCCTCTCGGGATTCCTCTCCCGTCGATACTAGGGCCAAATACCTTGTGTGGAGTCAGGGCCGGAACCGAGGATTCCTCTCAGGGGCTGACATGGATCTTTGGGTACTTGCGGAGTCTCCCCAGGGGAGTCAGGCCTCGTCTCGAGTGGGGGCATGCACGTGCGCTTTCCTTCCAGGCTATAGCAGCAATGTCACGCTTCCCGTCGCGTGGATCAAAGTATCTGTGGTTTTCCCTCTAGGCTTTCCCTCGAGGCTTTCCCACAGGGCTGTCCCACGTGCCACCGTGGTGTGAGTCGATCCTCGGCGTGAAAGATGAGCCAGTGCAGGGCAAAGAGGTTCCTCTGGAATGGACTGAGACATCTGGGGGACTCTTGGAATGGTGGTACGACCATGGAGATCCTCTCGCCTTTCCTGTTGAGAGTGCCTCCTCTTGAGCTGCGACGGGAATGCAGGGAATTCTTTCCCGTTGGAAGCAGGGAAAGGATCCCTCATCTGGAGCTCCGAGGGGGAAACGTGGCTCCTCTGTATGTGGGCGGGACCATCGTGCTTTCTCTCGTGTGGAGACGGGTATGGCGGTAAACTTCTTGAGTTGCAGCAAGGGTGTGAAAGACCCTTTCGAAGTTCCAGAGGTTAGGTGTCATTAGTCTCCAGACGCCTCATCGGAAATAGGCCTCATCTCGCCTGGAAGGGAGAACTTCCTGGATTTTCTCGAGTTGCGGCAGGTGTTTTCGAGTTACGACGGGGACCTCAGGGACCCGCCCTTGTGGCCTCAGGAGAGGCCAGTCCCCATGCAAGTTGCTAGGGGGCCTCTCGGGATTCCTCTCCCGTCGATACCGGGGCCAAAAACCTTGTGTGGAGTCAGGGCCGGAACCGAGGATTCCTCTCAGGGGCTGACA
This sequence comes from Capricornis sumatraensis, assembly GCF_032405125.1. Classification (NCBI taxonomy): domain Eukaryota; kingdom Metazoa; phylum Chordata; class Mammalia; order Artiodactyla; family Bovidae; genus Capricornis; species Capricornis sumatraensis. Next base: position 3,396,728 of record NW_027184622.1, on the reverse strand, counting down.
TGGATCTTTGGGTACTTCTGGAGTCTCCCCAGGGGAGTCAGGCCTCGTCTCGAGTGGGGGCATGCACGTGTGCTTTCCTTCCAGGCTGTAGCAGCAATGTCACGCTTCCCGTCGCGTGGATCAAAGGATCTGTGGTTTTCCCTCGAGGCTTTCCCTCGAGGATTTCCCACAGGGCTGTCCCACGTGCCACCGTGGTGTGAGTCGATCCTCGGCGTGAAAGATGAGCCAGTGCAGGGCAAAGAGGTTCCTCTGGAATGGACTGAGACATCTGGGGGACTCTTGGAATGGTGGTACGACCATGGAGTTCCTCTCGCCTTTCCTGTTGAGAGTGCCTCCTCTTGAGATGCGCCGGGAACGCCGGGAATTCTTTCCCGTTGAAAGCAGGGAAAGGATCCCTCTTCTCGAGCTACGAGGGGGAAACAGGGCTCCTCTGGATGTGGGCGGGACCATCGTGCTTCCTCTCGAGTGGAGACGGGTATGGCGGTGAACTTCTTGAGTTGCAGCAAGGGTGTGAAAGACCCTTTCGAAGTTCCAGAGGTTAGGTGTCATTAGTCTCCAGAAGCCTCATCGGAAATAGGCCTCATCTAGCCTGGAAGGGAGAACTTCCTGAATTTTCTCGAGGTGCGGCAGGTGTTCTCGAGTTACGACGGGTACCACAGGGACCCGCCCTGATGGCCCCAGGAACGGCCAGTCTCCATGCGAGTTGCTAGGGGGCCTCTCGGGATTCCTCTCCCGTCGATACCGGGGCCAAAAACCTTGTGTGGAGTCAGGGCCGGAACCGAGGATTCCTCTCAGGGGCTGACATGGATTTTTGGGTACTTCTAGAGTCTCCCCAGGGGAGTCAGGCCTCGTCTCGAGTGGGGGCATGCACGTGCGCTTTCCTTCCAGGGTGTAGCAGCAATGTCACGCTTCCCGTCTTGTGGATCAAAGGATCTGTGGTTTTCCCTCGAGGCTTTCCCTCGAGGCTTTCCCACAGGGCTGTCCCACGTGCCACCGTGGTGTGAGTCGATCCTCGGCGTGAAAGATGAGCCAGTGCAGGGCAAAGAGGTTCCTCTGGAATGGACTGAGACATCTGGGGGACTCTTGGAATGGTGGTACGACCATGGAGTTACTCTCGCCTTTCCTGTTGAGAGTGCCTCCTCTTGAGATGCGACGGGAATGCCGGGAATTCTTTCCCGTTGAAAGCAGGGAAAGGATCCCTCATCTCGAGCTCCGAGGGCGAAACGGGGCTCCTCTGGATGTGGGCGGGACCATCGTGCTTTCTCTCGTGTGGAGACGGGTATGGCGGTAAACTTCTTGAGTTGCAGCAAGGGTGTGAAAGACCCTTTCGAAGTTCCAGAGGTTAGGTGTCATTAGTCTCCAGACGCCTCATCAGAAATAGGCCTCATCTCGCCTGGAAGGGAGAACTTCCTGGATTTTCTCGAGGTGCGGCAGGTGTTTTCGAGTTACGACGGGTACCACAGTGACCCGCCCTGATGGCCTCAGGAGAGGCCAGTCCCCATGCGAGTTGCTAGGGGGCCTCTCGGGATTCCACTCCCGTCGATACCGGCGCCAAAAACCTTGAGTGGAGTCAGGGCCAGAACCGAGGATTCCTCTCAGGGGCTGACATGGACCTTTGGGTACTTCTGGAGTCTCCCCAGGGGAGTCAGGCCTCGTCTCGAGTGGGGGCATGCACGTGCGCTTTCCTTCCAGGCTGTAGCAGCAATGTCACGCTTCCCGTCGCGTGGATCAAAGGATCTGTGGTTTTCCCTCGAGGCTTTCCCTCGAGGCTTTCCCACAGGGCTGTCCCACGTGCCACCGTGGTGTGAGTCGATCCTCGGCGTGAAAGATGAGCCAGTGCAGGGCAAAGAGGTTCCTCTGGAATGGACTCAGACATCTGGGGGACTCTTGGAATGGTGGTACGACCATGGAGTTCCTCTCGCCTTTCCTGTTGAGAGTGCCTCCTCTTGAGATGCGACGGGAACGCCGGGAATTCTTTCCCGTTGAAAGCAGGGAAAGGATCCCTCATCTCGAGCTACGAGGGGGAAACGGGGCTCCTCGGGATGTGGGCGGGACCATCGTGCTTCCTCTCGAGTGGACACGGGTATGTCGGTGAACTTCTTGAGTTGCAGCAAGGGTGTGAAAGACCCTTCCGAAGTTCCAGAGGTTAGGTGTCATTAGTCTCCAGACGCCTCATCAGAAATAGGCCTCATCTCGCCTGGAAGGGAGAACTTCCTGGATTTTCTCGAGGTGCGGCAGGTGTTTTCGAGTTACGACGGGTACCACAGGGACCCGCCCTGATGGCCTCAGGAGAGGCCAGTCCCCATGCGAGTTGCTCGGGGGCCTCTCGGGATTCCACTCCCGTCGATACCGGCGCCAAAAACCTTGTGTGGAGTCAGGGCCAGAACCGAGGATTCCTCTCAGGGGCTGACATGGACCTTTGGGTACTTCTGGAGTCTCCCCAGGGGAGTCAGGCCTCGTCTCGAGTGGGGGCATGCACGTGCGCTTTCCTTCCAGGCTGTAGCAGCAATGTCACGCTTCCCGTCGCGTGGATCAAAGGATCTGTGGTTTTCCCTCGAGGCTTTCCCTCGAGGCTTTCCCACAGGGCTGTCCCACGTGCCACCGTGGTGTGAGTCGATCCTCGGCGTGAAAGATGAGCCAGTGCAGGGCAAAGAGGTTCCTCTGGAATGGACTGAGACATCTGGGGGACTCTTGGAATGGTGGTACAACCATGGAGTTCCTCTCGCCTTTCCTGTTGAGAGTGCCTCCTCTTGAGATGCGACGGGAACGCCGGGAATTCTTTCCCGTTGAAAGCAGGGAAAGGATCCCTCATCTCGAGCTACGAGGGGGAAACGGGGCTCCTCGGGATGTGGGCGGGACCATCGTGCTTCCTCTCGAGTGGACACGGGTATGTCGGTGAACTTCTTGAGTTGCAGCAAGGGTGTGAAAGACCCTTCCGAAGTTCCAGAGGTTAGGTGTCATTAGTCTCCAGACGCCTCATCAGAAATAGGCCTCATCTCGCCTGGAAGGGAGAACTTCCTGGATTTTCTCGAGGTGCGGCAGGTGTTTTCGAGTTACGACGGGTACCACAGGGACCCGCCCTGATGGCCTCAGGAGAGGCCAGTCCCCATGCGAGTTGCTAGGGGGCCTCTCGGGATTCCACTCCCGTCGATACCGGCGCCAAAAACCTTGTGTGGAGTCAGGGCCAGAACCGAGGATTCCTCTCAGGGGCTGACATGGACCTTTGGGTACTTCTGGAGTCTCCCCAGGGGAGTCAGGCCTCGTCTCGAGTGGGGGCATGCACGTGCGCTTTCCTTCCAGGCTGTAGCAGCAATGTCACGCTTCCCGTCCCGTGGATCAAATGATCTGTGGTTATCCCTCGAGGCTTTCCCTCGAGGCTTTCCCACAGGGCTGTCCCATGTTCCACCGTGGTGTGAGTCGATCCTCGGAGTGAAAGATGAGCCAGTGCAGGGTAAAGAGGTTCCTCTGGAATGGACTGAGACATCTGGGGGACTCTTGGAATGGTGGTACGACCATGGAGTTCCTCTCGCCTTTCCTGTTGAGAGTGCCTCCTCTTGAGATGCGACGGGAACGCTGGGAATTCTTTCCCGTTGAAAGCAGGGAAAGGATCCCTCATCTCGAGCTACGAGGGGGAAACGGGGCTCCTCTGGATGTGGGCGGGACCATCGTGCTTCCTCTCGAGTGGAGACGGGTATGGCGGTGAACTTCTTGAGTTGCAGCAAGGGTGTGAAAGACCCTTTCGAAGTTCCTGAGGTTACGTGTCAGTCTCCAGACGCCTCATCGGAAATAGACCTCATCTCGCCTGGAAGGGAGAACTTCCTGGATTTTCTCGAGGTGCGGCAGGTGTTCTCGAGTTACGACTGGTACCACAGGGACCCGCCCTGATGGCCTCAGGAGAGGCCAGTCCCCATGCGTGTTGCTAGGGGGCCTCTCGGGATTCCTCTCCCGTCGATACTAGGGCCAAATACCTTGTGTGGAGTCAGGGCCGGAACCGAGGATTCCTCTCAGGGGCTGACATGGATCTTTGGGTACTTGCGGAGTCTCCCCAGGGGAGTCAGGCCTCGTCTCGAGTGGGGGCATGCACGTGCGCTTTCCTTCCAGGCTATAGCAGCAATGTCACGCTTCCCGTCGCGTGGATCAAAGTATCTGTGGTTTTCCCTCTAGGCTTTCCCTCGAGGCTTTCCCACAGGGCTGTCCCACGTGCCACCGTGGTGTGAGTCGATCCTCGGCGTGAAAGATGAGCCAGTGCAGGGCAAAGAGGTTCCTCTGGAATGGACTGAGACATCTGGGGGACTCTTGGAATGGTGGTACGACCATGGAGATCCTCTCGCCTTTCCTGTTGAGAGTGCCTCCTCTTGAGCTGCGACGGGAATGCCGGGAATTCTTTCCCGTTGGAAGCAGGGAAAGGATCCCTCATCTCGAGCTCCGAGGGGGAAACGTGGCTCCTCTGTATGTGGGCGGGACCATCGTGCTTTCTCTCGTGTGGAGACGGGTATGGCGGTAAACTTCTTGAGTTGCAGCAAGGGTGTGAAAGACCCTTTCGAAGTTCCAGAGGTTAGGTGTCATTAGTCTCCAGACGCCTCATCGGAAATAGGCCTCATCTCGCCTGGAAGGGAGAACTTCCTGGATTTTCTCGAGTTGCGGCAGGTGTTTTCGAGTTACGACGGGGACCTCAGGGACCCGCCCTTGTGGCCTCAGGAGAGGCCAGTCCCCATGCAAGTTGCTAGGGGGCCTCTCGGGATTCCTCTCCCGTCGATACCGGGGCCAAAAACCTTGTGTGGAGTCAGGGCCGGAACCGAGGATTCCTCTCAGGGGCTGACATGGATCTTTGGGTACTTCTGGAGTCTCCCCAGGGGAGTCAGGCCTCGTCTGGAGTGGGGGCATGCACGTGTGCTTTCCTTCCAGGCTGTAGCAGCAATGTCACGCTTCCCGTCGCGTGGATCAAAGGATCTGTGGTTTTCCCTCGAGGCTTTCCCTCGAGGATTTCCCACAGGGCTGTCCCACGTGCCACCGTGATGTGAGTCGATCCTCGGCGTGAAAGATGAGCCAGTGCAGGGCAAAGAGGTTCCTCTGGAATGGACTGAGACATCTGGGGGACTCTTGGAATGGTGGTACGACCATGGAGTTCCTCTCGCCTTTCCTGTTGAGAGTGCCTCCTCTTGAGATGCGCCGGGAACGCCGGGAATTCTTTCCCGTTGAAAGCAGGGAAAGGATCCCTCTTCTCGAGCTACGAGGGGGAAACAGGGCTCCTCTGGATGTGGGCGGGACCATCGTGCTTCCTCTCGAGTGGAGACGGGTATGGCGGTGAACTTCTTGAGTTGCAGCAAGGGTGTGAAAGACCCTTTCGAAGTTCCAGAGGTTAGGTGTCATTAGTCTCCAGAAGCCTCATCGGAAATAGGCCTCATCTAGCCTGGAAGGGAGAACTTCCTGAATTTTCTCGAGGTGCGGCAGGTGTTCTCGAGTTACGACGGGTACCACAGGGACCCGCCCTGATGGCCCCAGGAACGGCCAGTCTCCATGCGAGTTGCTAGGGGGCCTCTCGGGATTCCACTCCCGTCGATACCGGGGCCAAAAACCTTGTGTGGAGTCAGGGCCGGAACCGAGGATTCCTCTCAGGGGCTGACATGGATTTTTGGGTACTTCTAGAGTCTCCCCAGGGGAGTCAGGCCTCGTCTCGAGTGGGGGCATGCACGTGCGCTTTCCTTCCAGGGTGTAGCAGCAATGTCACGCTTCCCGTCTTGTGGATCAAAGGATCTGTGGTTTTCCCTCGAGGCTTTCCCTCGAGGCTTTCCCACAGGGCTGTCCCACGTGCCACCGTGGTGTGAGTCGATCCTCGGCGTGAAAGATGAGCCAGTGCAGGGCAAAGAGGTTCCTCTGGAATGGACTGAGACATCTGGGGGACTCTTGGAATGGTGGTACGACCATGGAGTTACTCTCGCCTTTCCTGTTGAGAGTGCCTCCTCTTGAGATGCGACGGGAATGCCGGGAATTCTTTCCCGTTGAAAGCAGGGAAAGGATCCCTCATCTCGAGCTCCGAGGGCGAAACGGGGCTCCTCTGGATGTGGGCGGGACCATCGTGCTTTCTCTCGTGTGGAGACGGGTATGGCGGTAAACTTCTTGAGTTGCAGCAAGGGTGTGAAAGACCCTTTCGAAGTTCCAGAGGTTAGGTGTCATTAGTCTCCAGACGCCTCATCGGAAATAGGCCTCATCTCGCCTGGAAGGGAGAACTTCCCGGATTTTCTCGAGGTGCGGCCGGTGTTCTCGAGTTACGACGGGGACCTCAGGGACCCGCCCTGGTGGCCTCAGGAGAGGCCAGTCCCCATGTAAGTTGCTAGGGGGCCTCTCGGGATTCCTCTCCCGTCGATACCGGGGCCAAAAACCTTGTGTGGAGTCAGGGCTTGAACCGAGGATTCCTCTCAGGAGCTGACATGGATCTTTGGGTACTTCTGGAGTCCCACCAGGGGAGTCAGGCCTCTTCTCGATTGGGGGCATGCACGTGTGCTTTCCTTCCAGGCTGTAGCAGCATGTCACGCTTCCCGTCGCGTGGATCAAAGGATCTGTGGTTTTCCCTCGAGGCTTTCCCACAGGGCTGTCCCACGTGCCACCGTGGTGTGAGTCGATCCTCGGCGTGAAAGATGAGCCAGTGCAGGGCAAAGAGGTTCCTCTGGAATGGACTGAGACATCTGGGGGACTCTTGGAATGGTGGTACGACCATGGAGTTCCTCTCGCCTTTCCTGTTGAGAGTGCCTCCTCTTGAGATGCGACGGGAACGCCGGGAATTCTTTCCCGTTGAAAGCAGGGAAAGGATCCCTCATCTCGAGCTCCGAGGGGGAAATGGGGCTCCTCTGGATGTGGGCGGGACCATCGTGCTTCCTCCCGAGTGGACACAGGTATGGCGGTGAACTTCTTGAGTTGCAGCAAGGGTGTGAAAGACCCTTTCGAAGTTCCAGAGTTTAGGTGTCATTAGTCTCCAGACGCCTCATCGGAAATAGGCCTCATCTCGCCTGGAAGGGAGAACTTCCTGGATTTTCTCGAGTTGCGGCAGGTGTTCTCGAGTTACGACGGGGACCTCAGGGACCCGCCCTGGTGGCCTCAGGAGAGGCCAGTCCCCATGCGAGTTGCTAGGGGGCCTCTCGGGATTCCTCTCCCGTCGATACCGGGGCCAAAAGCCTTGTGTGGAGTCAGGGCCGGAACCGAGCATTCCTCTCAGGGGTGACATGGATCTTTGGGTACTTCTGGAGTCTCCCCAGGGGAGTCAGGCCTCGTCTCGAGTGGGGGCATGCACGTGCGCTTTCCTTCCAAGCTGTAGCAGCAATGTCACGCTTCCCGTCGCGTGCATCAAAGGATCTGTGGTTTTCCCTCGAGGCTTTCCCTCGAGGCTTTCCCACAGGGCTGTCCCACGTGCCACCGTGGTGTGAGTCGATCCTCGGCGTGAAAGATGAGCCAGTGCAGGGCAAAGAGGTTCCTCTGGAATGGACTCAGACATCTGGGGGACTCTTGGAATGGTGGTACGACCATGGAGTTCCTCTCGCCTTTCCTGTTGAGAGTGCCTCCTCTTTGGATGCGACGGGAACGCCGGGAATTCTTTCCCGTTGAAAGCAGGGAAAGGATCCCTTATATCGAGCTACGAGGGGGAAACGGGGCTCCTCTGGATGTGGGCGGGACCATCATGCTTCCTCTCGAGTGGACACGGGTATGGCGGTGAACTTCTTGAGTTGCAGCAAGGGTGTGAAAGACCCTTTCGAAATTCCAGAGGTTAGGTGACATTAGTCTCCAGACGCCTCATCGGAAATAGGCCTCATCTCGCCTGGAAGGGAGAACTTCCTGGATTTTCTCGAGTTGCGGCAGGTGTTCTCGAGTTACGACGGGGACCTCAGGGACCCGCCCTGGTGGCCTCAGGAGAGGCTAGTCCCCATGCGAGTTGCTAGGGGGCCTCTCGGGATTCCTCTCCCGTCGATACCGGGGCCAAAAACCTTGTGTGGAGTCAGGGCCGGAACCGAGGATTCCTCTCATGGGTGATATGGATCTTTGGGTACTTCTGGAGTCTCCCCAGGGGAGTCAGGCCTCGTCTCGAGTGGGGGCATGCACGTGCGCTTTCCTTCCAGGCTGTAGCAGCAATGTCACGCTTCCCGTCGCGTGCATCAAAGAATCTGTGGTTTTCCCTGGAGGCTTTCCCTCGAGGCTTTCCCGCAGGGCTGTCCCACGTTCCACCGTGGTGTGAGTCAATCCTCGGCGTGAAAGATGAGCCAGGGCAGCGCAAAGAGGTTCCTCTGGAATGGACTGAGACATCTGGGGGACTCTTGGAATGGTGGTACGACCATGGAGTTCCTCTCGCCTTTCCTGTTGAGAGTGCCTCCTCTTGAGATGCGACGGGAACGCCGGGAATTCTTTCCCGTTGAAAGCAGGGAAAGGATCCCTCATCTCGAGCTACGAGGGGGAAACGGGGCTCCTCTGGATGTGGGTGGGACCATCGTGCTTCCGCTCGAGTGGAGACGGGTATGGCGGTGAACTTCTTGAGTTGCAGCAAGGGTGTGAAAGACCCTTTCGAAGTTCCAGAGGTTACGTGTCAGTCTCCAGATGCCTCATCGGAAATAGACCTCATCTCGCCTGGAAGGGAGAACTTCCTGGATTTTCTCGAGGTGCGGCAGGTGTTCTCGAGTTATGACGGGTACCAAAGGGACCCGCCCTGATGGCCTCAGGAGAGGCCAGTCCCCATGCGAGTTGCTAGGGGGCCTCTCGGGATTCCTCTCCCGTCGATACCGGGGCCAAAAACCTTGTGTGGAGTCAGGGCCGGAACCGAGGATTCCTCTCAGGGGCTGACATGGATCTTTGGGTACTTCTGGAGTCTCCCCAGGGGAGTTAGGCCTCTTCTCGAGTGGGGGCATGCACGTGGGCTTTCTTTCCCGGCTGTAGCAGCAATGTCACGCTTCCCGTCGCGTGGATCAAAGGATCTGTGGTTTTCCCTCGAGGCTTTCCCACAGGGCTGTCCCACGTGCCACCGTGGTGTGAGTCGATCCTCGGCGTGAAAGATGAGCCAGTGCAGGGCAAAGAGGTTCCTCTGGAATGGACTGAGACATCTGGGGGACTCTTGGAATGGTGGTACGACCATGGAGTTCCTCTCGCCTTTCCTGTTGAGAGTGCCTCCTCTTGAGATGCGACGGGAACGCCGGGAAATCTTCCCCGTTGAAAGCAGGGAAAGGATCCATCATCTCGAGCTCCGAGGTGGAAACGGGGCTCCTTTGGATGTGGGCGGGACCATCGTGCTTCCTCTCGAGTGGAGACGGGTATGGCGGTGAACTTCTTGAGTTGCAGCAAGGGTGTGAAAGACCCTTTCGAAGTTCCAGAGGTTAGGTGTCATTAGTCTCCAGACGCCTCATCGGAAATAGGCCTCATCTCGCCTGGAAGGGAGAACTTCCTGGATTTTCTCGAGTTGCGGCAGGTGTTCTCGAGTTACGACGGGGACCTCAGGGACCCGCCCTGGTGGCCTCAGGAGAGGCCAGTCCCCATGCGAGGTGCTAGGGGGCCTCTCGGGATTCCTCTCCCGTCGATACCGGGGCCAAAAACCTTGTGTGCAGTCAGGGCCGGAAACGAGGATTCCTCTCAGGGGCTGACATGGATCTTTGGGTACTTCTGGAGTCTCCCCAGGGGATTCAGGCCTCGTCTCGAGTGGGGGCATGCACGTGCGCTTTCCTTCCAGGCTGTAGCAGCAATGTCACGCTTCCCGTGGCGTGGATCAAAGGATCTGTGGTTTTCCCTCGAGGCTTTCCCACAGGGCTGTCCCACGTGCCACCGTGGTGTGAGTCGATCCTCGGCGTGAAAGATGAGCCAGTGCAGTGCAAACAGGTTCCTCTGGAATGGACTGAGACATCTGGGGGACTCTTGGAATGGTGGTACGACCATGGAGTTCCTCTCGCCTTTCCTGTTGAGAGTGCCTCCTCTTGAGATGCGACGGGAATGCCGGGAATTCTTTCCCGTTGAAAGCAGGGAAAGGATCCCTCATCTCGAGCTACGAGGGGGAAACGGGGCTCCTCTGGATGTGGGCGGGACCATCGTGCTTCCTCTCGAGTGGAGACGGGTATGGCGGTGAACTTCTTGAGTTGCAGCAAGGGTGTGAAAGACCCTTTCGAATTTCCAGAGGTTAGGTGTCATTAGTCTCCAGACGACTCATCGGAAATAGGCCTCATCTCGCCTGGAAGGGAGAACTTCCTGGATTTTCTCGAGTTGCGGCAGGTGTTCTCGAGTTACGACGGGGACCTCAGGGACCCGCCCTGGTGGCCTCAGGAGAGGCCAGTAACCATGCGAGGTGCTAGGGGGCCTCTCGGGATTCCTCTCCCGTCGATACCGGGGCCAAAAACCTTGTGTGGAGTCAGGGCCGGAACCGAGGATTCCTCTCAGGGGCTGACATGGATCTTTGGGTACTTCTGGAGTCTCCCCAGGGGAGTCAGGCCTCGTCTCGAGTCGGGGCATGCACGTGCGCTTTCCTTCCAGGCTGTAGCAGCAATGTCACGCTTCCCGTGGCGTGGATCAAAGGATCTGTGGTTTTCCCTCGAGGCTTTCCCACAGGGCTGTCCCACGTGCCACAGTGGTGTGAGTCGATCCTCGGCGTGAAAGATGAGCCAGTGCAGGGAAAAGAGGTTCCTCTGGAATGGACTGAGACATCTGGGGGACTCTTGGAATGGTGGTACGACCATGGAGTTCCTCTCGCCTTTCCTGTTGAGAGTGCCTCCTCTTGAGATGCGACGGGAACGCCGGGAATTCTTTCCCGTTGAAACCAGGGAAAGGATCCCTCATCTTGAGCTACGAGGGGGAAACGGGGCTCCTCTGGATGTGGGCGGGACCATCGTGCTTCCTCTCGAGTGGAGACGGGTATGGCGGTGAACTTCTTGAGTTGCAGCAAGGGTGTGAAAGACCCTTTCGAAGTTCGAGAGGTTAGGTGTCATTAGTCTCCAGACGCCTCATCGGAAATAGGCCTCATCTCGCCTGGAAGGGAGAACTTCCTGGATTTTCTCGAGTTGCGGCAGGTGTTCTCGAGTTACGACGGTGACCTCAGGGACCCCCCCTGGTGGCCTGAGGAGAGGCCAGTCCCCATGCGAGGTGCTAGGGGGCCTCTCGGGATTCCTCTCCCGTCGATACCGGGGCCAAAAACCTTGTGTGGAGTCAGGGCCGGAACCGAGGATTCCTCTCAGGGGCTTATATGGATCTTTGGGTACTTCTGGTGTCTCCCCACGGGAGTCAGGCCTCGTCTCGAGTGGGGGCATGCACGTGCGCTTTCCTTCCAGGGTGTAGCAGCAATGTCACGCTTCCCGTCGCGTGGATCAAAGGATCTGTGGTTTTCCCTCGAGGCTTTCCCTCGAGGCTTTCCCACAGGGCTGTCCCACGTGCCTCCGTGGTGTGAGTCGATCCTCGGCGTGAATGATGAGCCAGTGCAGGGCAAAGAGGTTCCTCTGGAATGGACTGAGACATCTGGGGGACTCTAGGAATGGTGGTAGGACCATGGAGTTCCTCTCGCCTTTCCTGTTGAGAGTGCCTCCTCTTGAGATGCGACGGGAACGCCGGGAATTCTTTCCCGTTGAAAGCAGGGAAAGGATACCTCATCTCGAGCTACGAGGGGGAAACGGGGCTCCTCTGGATGTGGGCGGGACCATCGTGCTTCCTCTCGAGTGGAGACGGGTATGGCGGTGAACTTCTTGATTTGCAGCAAGGGTGTGAAAGACCCTTTCGAAGTTCGAGAGGTTAGGTGTCATTAGTCTCCAGACGCCTCATCGGAAATAGGCCTCATCTCGCCTGGAAGGGAGAACTTCCTGGATTTTCTCGAGTTGCGGCAGGTGTTCTCGAGTTACGACGGGGACCTCAGGGACCCGCCCTGGTGGCCTCAGGAGAGGCCCGTCCCCATGCGAGGTGCTAGGGGGCCTCTCGGGATTCCTCTCCCGTCGATACCAAGGCCAAAAACCTTGTGTGGAGTCAAGGTCGGAACCGAGGATTCCTCTCAGGGGCTGACATGGATCTTTGGGTACTTCTGGAGTCTCCCCAGGGGAATCAGGCCTCGACTCGAGTGGGGGCATGCACGTGCGCTTTCCTTCCAGGCTGTAGCAGCAATGTCACGCTTCCCGTGGCGTGTATCAAAGGATCTGTGGTTTTCCCTCGAGACTTTCCCACAGGGCTGTCCCACGTGCCACCGTGGTGTGAGTCGATCCTCGGCGTGAAAGATGAGCCAGTGCAGGGCAAAGAGGTTCCTCTGGAATGGACTGAGACATCTGGGGGACTCTTGGAATGGTGGTACGACCATGGAGTTCCTCTCGCCTTTCCTGTTGAGAGTGCCTCCTCTTGAGATGCGACGGGAACGCCGGGAATTCTTTCCCGTTGAAAGCAGGGAAAGGATCCCTCATCTCGAGCTACGAGGGGGAAACGGGGCTCCTCTGGATGTGGGCGGGACCATCGTGCTTCCTCTCGAGTGGACACGGGTATGGCGGTGAACTTCTTGAGTTGCAGCAAGGGTGTGAAAGACCCTTTCGAAGTTCCAGAGGTTAGGTGTCATTAGTCTCCAGACGCCTCATCGGAAATAGGCCTCATCTCGCCTGGAAGGGAGAACTTCCTGGATTTTCTCGAGTTGCGGCAGGTGTTCTCGAGTTACGACGGGGAACTCAGGGACCCGCCCTGGTGGCCTCAGGAGAGGCCAGTCCCCATGCGATGTGCTAGGGGGCCTCTCGGGATTCCTCTCCCGTCGATACCGGGGCCAAAAACCTTGTGTGGAGTCAGGGCCGGAACCGAGGATTCCTCTCAGGGGCGGACATGGATCTTTGGGTACTTCTGGAGTCTCCCCAGGGGAGTCAGGCCTCGTCTCGAGTGGGGGCATGCACGTGCGCTTTCCTTCCAGGCTGTAGCAGCAATGTCACGCTTCCTGTCGCGTGGATCAAAGGATCTGTGGTTTTCCCTCGAGGCTTTCCCTCGAGGCTTTCCCACAGGGCTGTCCCACGTGCCACCGTGGTATGAGTCGATCCTCGGCGTGAAAGATGAGCCAGTGCAGGGCAAAGAGGTTCCTCTGGAATGGACTGAGACATCTTGGGGACTCCTTGAATGGTGGTACGACCATGGAGTTCCTCTCGCCTTTCCTGTTGAGAGTGCCTCCTCTTGAGATGCGACGGGAACGCCGGGAATTCTTTCCCGTCTATAGCAGGGAAAGGTTCCCTCATCTCGAGATACGAGGGGGAAACGGGGCTCCTCTGGATGTGGGCGGGACCATCGTGCTTCCTCTCGAGTGGAGACGGGTATGGCGGTGAACTTCTTGAGTTGCAGCAAGGGTGTGAAAGACCCTTTCGAAGTTCCAGAGGTTAGGTGTCATTAGTCTCCAGACGCCTCATCGGAAATAGGCCTCATCTCGCCTGAAAGGGAGAACTTCCTGGATTTTCTCGAGTTGCGGCAGGTGTTCTCGAGTTACGACGGGGATCTCAGGGACCCGTCCTGGTGGCCTCAGGAGAGGCCAGTCCCCATGCGAGGTGCTAGGGGGCCTCTCGGGATTCCTCTCCCGTCGATACCGGGGCCAAAAACCTTGTGTGGAGTCAGGGCCGGAACCGAGGATTCCTCTCAGGGGCTGACATGGATCTTTGGGTACTTCTGGAGTCTCCCCAGGGGAGTTAGGCCTCTTCTCGAGTGGGGGCATGCACGTGCGCTTTCTTTCCCGGCTGTAGCAGCAATGTCACGCTTCCCGTCGCGTGGATCAAAGGATCTGTGGTTTTCCCTCGAGGCTTTCCCACAGGGCTGTCCCACGTGCCACCGTGGTGTGAGTCGATCCTCGGCGTGAAAGATGAGCCAGTGCAGGGCAAAGAGGTTCCTCTGGAATGGACTGAGACATCTGGGGGACTCTTGGAATGGTGGTACGACCATGGAGTTCCTCTCGCCTTTCCTGTTGAGAGTGCCTCCTCTTGAGATGCGACGGGAACGCCGGGAAATCTTCCCCGTTGAAAGCAGGGAAAGGATCCATCATCTCGAGCTCCGAGGTGGAAACGGGGCTCCTTTGGATGTGGGCGGGACCATCGTGCTTCCTCTCGAGTGGAGACGGGTATGGCGGTGAACTTCTTGAGTTGCAGCAAGGGTGTGAAAGACCCTTTCGAAGTTCCAGAGGTTAGGTGTCATTAGTCTCCAGACGCCTCATCGGAAATAGGCCTCATCTCGCCTGGAAGGGAGAACTTCCTGGATTTTCTCGAGTTGCGGCAGGTGTTCTCGAGTTACGACGGGGACCTCAGGGACCCGCCCTGGTGGCCTCAGGAGAGGCCAGTCCCCATGCGAGTTGCTAGGGGGCCTCTCGGGATTCCTCTCCCGTCGATACCGGGGCCAGAAACATTGTATGGAGTCAGGGCCGGAACCGAGGATTCCTCTCAGGGGCTGACATGGATCTTTGGGTTCTTCTGGAGTCCCCCCAGGGGAGTCAGGCCTCGTCTCGAGTGGGGGCATGCACGTGCGCTTTCCTTCCAGGCTGTAGCAGCAATGTCACGCTTCCAGTCGCGTGGATCAAAGGATCTGTGGTTTTCCCTCGAGGCTTTCCCTCGAGGCTTTCCCACAGGGCTGTCCCACGTGCCACCGTGGTGTGAGTCGATCCTCGGCGTGAAAGATGAGCCAGTGCAGGGCAAAGAGGTTCCTCTGGAATGGACTGAGACATCTGGGGGACTCTTGGAATGGTGGTACGACCATGGAGTTCCTCTCGCCTTTCCTGTTGAGAGTGCCTCCTCTTGAGATGCGACGGGAACGCCGGGAATTCTTTCCCGTTGAAAGCAGGGAAAGGATCCCTCATCTCGAGCTACGAGGGGGAAACGGGGCTCCTCTGGATGTGGGCGGGACCATCGTGCTTCCTCTCTAGTGGAGACGGGTATGGTGGTGAACTTCTTGAGTTGCAGCAAGGGTGTGAAAGACCCTTTCGAAGTTCCAGAGGTTAGGTGTCATTAGACTCCAGACGCCACATAGGAAATAGGCCTCATCTCTCCAGGAAGGGAGAACTTCCTGGATTTTCTCGAGTTGCGGCAGGTGTTCTCGAGTTACGACGGGGACCTCAGGGACCCGCCCTGGTGGCCTCAGGAGAGGCCAGTCCCTATGCGAGTTGCTAGGGGGCCTCTCGGGATTCCTCTCCCGTCGATACCGGGGCCAACAACCTTGTGTGGAGTCAGGGCCGTAACCGAGGATTCCTCTCATGGGCTGACATGGATCTTTGGGTACGTCTGGAGACTCCCCAGTGGAGTCAGGCCTCGTCTCGAGTGGGGGCATGCACGTGCGCTTTCCTTCCAGGCTGTAGCAGCAATGTCACGCTTCCCGTCGCGTGGATCAAAGGATCTGTGGTTTTCCCTCGAGGCTTTCCCTCGAGGCTTTCCCACAGGGCTGTCCCACGTGCCACCGTGGTGTGAGTCGATCCTCGGCGTGAAAGATGAGCCAGTGCAGGGCAAAGAGGTTCCTCTGGAATGGACTGAGACATCTGGGGGACTCTTGGAATGGTGGTACGACCATGGAGTTCCTCTCGCCTTTCCTGTTGAGAGTGCCTCCTCTTGAGATGCGACGGGAACTCCGGGAATTCTTTCCCGTTGAAAGCAGGAAAGGATCCCTCATCTCGAACTCCGAGAGGGAAACGGGGCTCCTCTGGATGTGGGCGGGACCATCGTGCTTCCTCTCGAGTGGAGACGGGTATGGCGGTGAACTTCTTGAGTTGCAGCAAGGGTGTGAAAGACCCTTTCGAAGTTCCAGAGGTTAGGTGTCATTAGTCTCCAGACGCCTCATCGGAAATAGGCCTCATCTCGCCTGGAAGGGAGAACTTCCTGGATTTTCTCGAGTTGCGGCAGGTGTTCTCGAGTTAAGACGGGGACCTCAGGGACCCGCCCTGGTGGCCTCAGGAGAGGCCAGTCCCCATGCGAGGTGCTAGGGTGCCTCTCGGGATTCCTCTCCCTTCGATACCGGGGCCAAAAAGCTTGTGTGGAGTCAGGGCCGGAACCGAGGATTCCTCTCAGGGGCTGACATGGATCTTTGGGTACTTCTGGAGTCTCCCCAGCGGAGTTAGGCCTCGACTCGAGTGGGGGCATGCACGTGCGCTTTCCTTCCAGGCTGTAACAGCAATGTCACGCTTCCCGTGGCGTGTATCAAAGGATCTGTGGTTTTCCCTCGAGACTTTCCCACAGGGCTGTCCCACGTGCCACCGTGGTGTGAGTCGATCCTCGGCGTGAAAGATGAGCCATTGCAGGGCAAAGAGGTTCCTCTGGAATGGACTGAGACATCTGGGGGACTCTTGGAATGGTGGTACGACCATGGAGTTCCTCTCGCCTTTCCTGTTGAGAGTGCCTCCTCTTGAGATGCGACGGGAACGCCGGGAATTCTTTCCCGTTGAAAGCAGGGAAAGGATCCCTCATCTCGAGCTATGAGGGGGAAACGGGGCTCCTCTGGATGTGGGCGGGACCATCGTGCTTCCTCTCGAGTGGACACGGGTATGGCGGTGAACTTCTTGAGTTGCAGCAAGGGTGTGAAAGACCCTTTCGAAGTTCCAGAGGTTAGGTGTCATTAGTCTCCAGACGCCTCATCGGAAATAGGCCTCATCTCGCCTGGAAGGGAGAACTTCCTGGATTTTCTCGAGTTGCGGCAGGTGTTCTCGAGTTACGACGGGGACCTCAGGGACCCGCCCTGGTGGCCTCAGGAGAGGCCAGTCCCCATGCGAGTTGCTAGGGGGCCTCTCGGGATTCCTCTCCGGTCGATACCGGGGCCAAAAACCTTGTGTGGAGTCAGGGCCGGAACCGAGGATTCCTCTCAGGGGCTGACATGGATCTTTGGGTACTTCTGGAGTCTCCCCAGGGGAGTCAGGCCTCGTCTCGAGTGGGGGCATGCACGTGCGCTTTCCTTCCAGGCTGTAGCAGCAATGTCACGCTTCCCGAAGCGTGGATCATAGGATCTGTGGTTTTCCCTCGAGGCTTTCCCTCGAGGCTTTCCCACAGGGCTGTCCCACGTGCCACCGTGGTGTGAGTGGATCCTCGGCGTGAAAGATGAGCCAGTGCAGGGCAAAGAGGTTCCTCTGGAATGGACTGAGACATCTGGGGGACTCTTGGAATGGTGGTACGACCATGGAGTTCCTCTCGCCTTTCCTGTTGAGAGTGCCTCCTCTTGAGATGCGACGGGAACGCCGGGAATTCTTTCCCGTTGAAAGCAGGCAAAGGATCCCTCATCTCGAGCTACGAGGGGGAAACGGGGCTCCTCTGGATGTGGGCGGGACCATCGTGCTTCCTCTCGAGTGGAGACGGGTATGGCGGTGAACTTCTTGAGTTGCAGCAAGGGTGTGAAAGACCCTTTCGAAGTTCCAGAGGTTAGGTGTCATTAGTCTCCAGACGCCTCATCGGAAATAGGCCTCATCTCGCCTGGAAGGGAGAACTTCCTGGATTTTCTCGAGTTGCGGCAGGTGTTCTCGAGTTACGACGGGGACCTCAGAGACCCGCCCTGGTGGCCTCAGGTGTGGCCAGTCACCATGCGAGTTGCTAGGGGGCCTCTCGGGATTCCTCTCCCGTCGATACCGGGGCCAAAAACCTTGTGTGGAGTCAGGGCCAGAACCGAGGATTCCTCTCAGGGGCTGATATGGATCTTTGGGTACTTCTGGAGTCTCGCCACGGGAGACAGGCCTCGTCTCGTGAGGGGGCATGCACGTGCACTTTCCTTCCAGGCTGTAGCAGCAATGTCACGCTTCCCGTCGCGTGGATCATAGGATCTGTGGTTTTCCCTCGAGGCTTTCCCTCGAGGCTTTCCCACAGGGCTGTCCCACGTGCCACCGTGGTGTGAGTCGATCCTCGGCGTGAAAGATGAGCCAGTGCAGGGCAAAGAGCTTCCTCTGGAATGGACTGAGACATCTGGGGGACTCTTGGAATGGTGGTACCACCATGGAGTTCCTCTCGCCTTTCCTGTTGAGAGTGCCTCCTCTTGAGATGCGATGGGAACGCCGGGAATTCTTTCCCGTTGAAAGCAGGCAAAGGATCCCTCATCTCGAGCTACGAGGGGGAAACGGGGCTCCTCTGGATGTGGGCGGGACCATCCTGCTTCCTCTCGAGTGGAGACGGGTATGGAAGTGAACTTCTTGAGTTGCAGCAAGGGTGTGAAAGACCCTTTCGAAATTCCAGAGGTTAGGTTTCATTAGTCTCCAGACGCCTCATCGGAAATAGGATTCTTCTCGCCTGGAAGGGAGAACTTCCTGGATTTTCTCGAGATGCGGCAGGTGTTCTCGAGTTACGACGGGGACCTCAGGGACCCGCCCTGGTGGCCTCAGGAGAGGCCAGTCCACATGCGAGTTGCTAGGGGGCCTCTCGGAATTCCTCTCCCGTCGATACTGGGGCCAAATACCTTGTGTGGAGTCAGGGCCGGAACCGAGGATTCCTCTCAGGGGCTGACATGGATCTTTGGGTACTTCTGGAGTCTCCCCAGGGGAGTCAGGCCTCGTCTCGAGTGGGGGCATGCACGTGTGCTTTCCTTCCAGGCTGTAGCAGCAATGTCACGCTTCCCGTCGCGTGGATCAAAGGATCTGTGATTTTCCCTCGAGGCTTTCCCTCGAGGCTTTCCCACAGGGCTGTCCCACGTGCCTCCGTGGTGTGAGTCGATCCTCTGCGTGAAAGATGAGCCAGTGCAGGGCAAAGAGCTTCCTCTGGAATGGACTGAGACATCTGGGGGACTCTTGGAATGGTGGTACGACCATGGAGTTCCTCTCGCCTTTCCTGTTGAGAGTGCCTCCTCTTGAGATGCGACGGGAATGCCGGGAATTCTTTCCCGTTGAAAGCAGGCAAAGGATCCCTCATCTCGAGCTACGAGGGGGAAACGGGGCTCTTCTGGATGTGGGCGGGACCATCCTGCTTCCTCTCTAGTGGAGACGGGTATGGAAGTGAACTTCTTGAGTTGCAGCAAGGGTGTGAAAGACCCTTTCGAAGTTCCAGAGGTTAGGTGTCATTAGTCTCCAGACGCCTCATCGGAAATAGGCCTCATCTCGCCTGGAAGGGAGAACTTCCTGGATTTTCTCGAGATGCGGCAGGTGTTCTCGAGTTACGACGGGGACCTCAGGGACCCGCCCTGGTGGCCTCAGGAGAGGCCAGTCCACATGCGAGTTGCTAGGGGGCCTCGCGGGATTCCTCTCCAATCGATACCGGGGCCAAAAACCTTGTGTGGAGTCAGGGCCGGAAACGAGGATTCCTCTCAGGGGCTGACATGGATCTTTGGGTACTTCTGGAGTCTCCCCAGGGGAGTCAGGCCTCGTCTCGAGTGGGGGCATGCACGTGCGTTTTCTTTCCAGGCTGTAGCAGCAATGTCACGCTTCCCTTCGCGTGGATCAAAGGATCTGTGGTTTTCCCTCGAGGCTTTCCCACAGGGCTGTCCCACGTGCCACCGTGGTGTGAGTAGATCCTCGGCGTGAAAGATGAGCCAGTGCAGGGCAAAGAGGTTCCTCTGGAATGGACTGAGACATCTGGGGGACTCTTGGAATGGTGGTACGACCATGGAGTTCCTCTCGCCTTTCCTGTTGAGAGTGCCTCCTCTTGAGATGCGACGGGAACGCCGGGAATTCTTTCCCGTTGAAAGCAGGCAAAGGATCCCTCATCTCGAGCTACGAGGGGGAAACGGGGCTCCTCTGGATGTGGGCGGGACCATCGTGTTTCCTCTCGAGTGGAGACGGGTATGGCAGTGAACTTCTTGAGTTGCAGCAAGGGTGTGAAAGACCCTTTCGAAGTTCCACATGTTAGGTGTCATTAGTCTCCAGACGCCTCATCGGAAATAGGCCTCATCTCGCCTGGAAGGGAGAACTTCCTGGATTTTCTCGAGTTGCGGCAGGTGTTCTCGAGTTACGACGGGGACCTCAGGGACCCGCCCTGGTGGCCTCAGGAGTGGCCACTCACCATGCGAGTTGCTAGGGGGCCTCTCGGGATTCCTCTCCCGTCGATACCGGGGCCAAAAACCTTGTGTGGAGTCAGGGCCGGAACCGAGGATTCCTCTCAGGGGCTGATATGGATCTTTGGGTACTTCTGGAGTCTCGCCAGGGGAGACAGGCCTCGTCTTGTGAGGGGGCATGCACGTGCACTTTCCTTCCAGGCTGTAGCAGCCATGTCACGCTTCCCGTCGCGTGGATCAAAGGATCTGTGGTTTTCCCTCGAGGCTTTCCCTCGAGGCTTTCCCACAGGGCTGTCCCACGTGCCACCGTGGTGTGAGTCGATCCTCGGCGTGAAAGATGAGCCAGTGCAGGGCAAAGAGTTTCCTCTGGAATGGACTGAGACATCTGGGGGACTATTGGAATGGTGGTACGACCATGGAGTTCCTCTCGCCTTTCCTGTTGAGAGTGCCTCCTCTTGAGATGCGACGGGAACGCCGGGAATTCTTTCCCGTTGAAAGCAGGCAAAGGATCCCTCATCTCGAGCTACGAGGGGGAAACGGGGCTCCTCTGGATGTGGGCGGGACCATCCTGCTTCCTCTCGAGTGGAGACGGGTATGGAAGTGAACTTCTTGAGTTGCAGCAAGGGTGTGAAAGACCCTTTCGAAATTCCAGAGGTTAGGTTTCATTAGTCTCCAGACGCCTCATCGGAAATAGGATTCTTCTCGCCTGGAAGGGAGAACTTCCTGGATTTTCTCGAGATGCGGCAGGTGTTCTCGAGTTACGACGGGGACCTCAGGGACCCGCCCTGGTGGCCTCAGGAGAGGCCAGTCCACATGCGAGTTGCTAGGGGGCCTCTCGGAATTCCTCTCCCGTCGATACTGGGGCCAAATACCTTGTGTGGAGTCAGGGCCGGAACCGAGGATTCCTCTCAGGGGCTGACATGGATCTTTGGGTACTTCTGGAGTCTCCCCAGGGGAGTCAGGCCTCGTCTCGAGTGGGGGCATGCACGTGTGCTTTCCTTCCAGGCTGTAGCAGCAATGTCACGCTTCCCGTCGCGTGGATCAAAGGATCTGTGATTTTCCCTCGAGGCTTTCCCTCGAGGCTTTCCCACAGGGCTGTCCCACGTGCCTCCGTGGTGTGAGTCGATCCTCTGCGTGAAAGATGAGCCAGTGCAGGGCAAAGAGCTTCCTCTGGAATGGACTGAGACATCTGGGGGACTCTTGGAATGGTGGTACGACCATGGAGTTCCTCTCGCCTTTCCTGTTGAGAGTGCCTCCTCTTGAGATGCGACGGGAATGCCGGGAATTCTTTCCCGTTGAAAGCAGGCAAAGGATCCCTCATCTCGAGCTACGAGGGGGAAACGGGGCTCCTCTGGATGTGGGCGGGACCATCCTGCTTCCTCTCTAGTGGAGACGGGTATGGAAGTGAACTTCTTGAGTTGCAGCAAGGGTGTGAAAGACCCTTTCGAAGTTCCAGAGGTTAGGTGTCATTAGTCTCCAGACGCCTCATCGGAAATAGGCCTCATCTCGCCTGGAAGGGAGAACTTCCTGGATTTTCTCGAGATGCGGCAGGTGTTCTCGAGTTACGACGGGGACCTCAGGGACCCGCCCTGGTGCCTCAGGAGAGGCCAGTCCACATGCGAGTTGCTAGGGGGCCTCGCGGGATTCCTCTCCAATCGATACCGGGGCCAAAAACCTTGTGTGGAGTCAGGGCCGGAAACGAGGATTCCTCTCAGGGGCTGACATGGATCTTTGGGTACTTCTGGAGTCTCCCCAGGGGAGTCAGGCCTCGTCTCGAGTGGGGGCATGCACGTGCGTTTTCTTTCCAGGCTGTAGCAGCAATGTCACGCTTCCCTTCGCGTGGATCAAAGGATCTGTGGTTTTCCCTCGAGGCTTTCCCACAGGGCTGTCCCACGTGCCACCGTGGTGTGAGTCGATCCTCGGCGTGAAAGATGAGCCAGTGCAGGGCAAAGAGGTTCCTCTGGAATGGACTGAGACATCTGGGGGACTCTTGGAATGGTGGTACGACCATGGAGTTCCTCTCGCCTTTCCTGTTGAGAGTGCCTCCTCTTGAGATGCGACGGGAACTCCGGGAATTCTTTCCCGTTGAAAGCAGGCAAAGGATCCCTCATCTCGAGCTACGAGGGGGAAACGGGGCTCCTCTGGATGTGGGCGGGACCATCGTGTTTCCTCTCGAGTGGAGACGGGTATGGCAGTGAACTTCTTGAGTTGCAGCAAGGGTGTGAAAGACCCTTTCGAAGTTCCACATGTTAGGTGTCATTAGTCTCCAGACGCCTCATCGGAAATAGGCCTCATCTCGCCTGGAAGGGAGAACTTCCTGGATTTTCTCGAGTTGCGGCAGGTGTTGTCGAGTTACGACGGGGACCTCAGGGACCCGCCCTGGTGGCCTCAGGAGTGGCCACTCACCATGCGAGTTGCTAGGGGGCCTCTCGGGATTCCTCTCCCGTCGATACCGGGGCCAAAAACCTTGTGTGGAGTCAGGGCCAGAACCGAGGATTCCTCTCAGGGGCTGATATGGATCTTTGGGTACTTCTGGAGTCTCGCCAGGGGAGACAGGCCTCGTCTTGTGAGGGGGCATGCACGTGCACTTTCCTTCCAGGCTGTAGCAGCCATGTCACGCTTCCCGTCGCGTGGATCAAAGGATCTGTGGTTTTCCCTCGAGGCTTTCCCTCGAGGCTTTCCCACAGGGCTGTCCCACGTGCCACCGTGGTGTGAGTCGATCCTCGGCGTGAAAGATGAGCCAGTGCAGGGCAAAGAGTTTCCTCTGGAATGGACTGAGACATCTGGGGGACTATTGGAATGGTGGTACGACCATGGAGTTCCTCTCGCCTTTCCTGTTGAGAGTGCCTCCTCTTGAGATGCGACGGGAACGCCGGGAATTCTTTCCCGTTGAAAGCAGGAAAAGGATCCCTCATCTCGAGCTTCGAGGGGGAAACGGGGCTCCTCTGGATGTGGGCGGGACCATCGTGCTTCCTCTCGAGTGGAGACGGGTATGGCGGTGAACTTCTTGAGTTGCAGCAAGGGTGTGAAAGACCCTTTCGAAGTTCCAGAGTTTAGGTGTCATTAGTCTCCAGACGCCTCATCAGAAATAGGCCTCATCTCGCCTGGAAGGGAGAACTTCCTGGATTTTCTCGAGTTGCGGCAGGTGTTCTCGAGTTACGACGGGGACCTCTGGGACCCGCCCTGGTGGCCTCAGGAGAGGCCAGTCCCTATGCGAGTTGCTAGGGGGCCTCTCCGGATTCCTCTCCCGTCGATACCGGGGCCAAAAACCTTGTGTGGAGTCAGGGCCGGAACCGAGGATTCCTCTCAGGGGCTGACATGGATCTTTGGGTACTTCTGGAGTCTCCCCAGGGGAGTCAGGCCTCGTCTCGAGTGGGGGCATGCACGTGCGCTTTCCTTCCAGGCTGTAGCAGCAATGTCACGCTTCCCGTCGCGTGGATCATAGGATCTGTGGTTTTCCCTCGAGGCTTTCCCTCGAGGCTTTCCCACAGGGCTGTCCCACGTGCCACCGTGGTGTGAGTCGATCCTCGGCGTGAAAGATGAGCCAGTGCAGGGCAAAGAGCTTCCTCTGGAATGGACTGAGACATCTGGGGGACTCTTGGAATGGTGGTACGACCATGGAGTTCCTCTCGCCTTTCCTGTTGAGAGTGCCTCCTCTTGAGATGCGACGGGAACGCCGGGAATTCTTTCCCGTTGAAAGCAGGCAAAGGATCCCTCATCTCGAGCTACGAGGGGGAAACGGGGCTCCTCTGGATGTGGGCGGGACCATCCTGCTTCCTCTCGAGTGGAGACGGGTATGGAAGTGAACTTCTTGAGTTGCAGCAAGGGTGTGAAAGACCCTTTCGAAGTTCCAGAGGTTAGGTGTCATTAGTCTCCAGACGCCTCATCGGAAATAGGCCTCATCTCGCCTGGAAGGGAGAACTTCCTGGATTTTCTCGAGTTGCGGCAGGTGTTGTCGAGTTACGACGGGGACCTCAGGGACCCGCCCTGGTGGCCTCAGGAGAGGCCAGTCCACATGCGAGTTGCTAGGGGGCCTCGCGGGATTCCTCTCCCATCGATACCGGGGCCAAAAACCTTGTGTGGAGTCAGGGCCGGAAACGAGGATTCCTCTCAGGGGCTGACATGGATCTTTGGGTACTTCTGGAGTCTCCGCAGGGGAGTCAGGCCTCGTCTCGAGTGGGGGCATGCACGTGCGTTTTCTTTCCAGGCTGTAGCAGCAATGTCACGCTTCCCTTCGCGTGGATCAAAGGATCTGTGGTTTTCCCTCGAGGCTTTCCCACAGGGCTGTCCCACGTGCCACCGTGGTGTGAGTCGATCCTCGGCGTGAAAGATGAGCCAGTGCAGGGCAAAGAGGTTCCTCTGGAATGGACTGAGACATCTGGGGGACTCTTGGAATGGTGGTACGACCATGGAGTTCCTCTCGCCTTTCCTGTTGAGAGTGCCTCCTCTTGAGATGCGACGGGAACTCCGGGAATTCTTTCCCGTTGAAAGCAGGCAAAGGATCCCTCATCTCGAGCTACGAGGGGGAAACGGGGCTCCTCTGGATGTGGGCGGGACCATCGTGTTTCCTCTCGAGTGGAGACGGGTATGGCAGTGAACTTCTTGAGTTGCAGCAAGGGTGTGAAAGACCCTTTCGAAGTTCCAGAGGTTAGGTGTCATTAGTCTCCAGACGCCTCATCGGAAATAGGCCTCATCTCGCCTGGAAGGGAGAACTTCCTGGATTTTCTCGAGTTGCGGCAGGTGTTCTCGAGTTACGACGGGGACCTCAGGGACCCGCCCTGGTGGCCTCAGGAGTGGCCACTCACCATGCGAGTTGCTAGGGGGCCTCTCGGGATTCCTCTCCCGTCGATACCGGGGCCAAAAACCTTGTGTGGAGTCAGGGCCAGAACCGAGGATTCCTCTCAGGGGCTGATATGGATCTTTGGGTACTTCTGGAGTCTCGCCAGGGGAGACAGGCCTCGTCTCGTGAGGGGGCATGCACGTGCACTTTCCTTCCAGGCTGTAGCAGCAATGTCACGCTTCCCGTCGCGTGGATCAAAGGATCTGTGGTTTTCCCTCGAGGCTTTCCCTCGAGGCTTTCCCACAGGGCTGTCCCACGTGCCACCGTGGTGTGAGTCGATCCTCGGCGTGAAAGATGAGCCAGTGCAGGGCAAAGAGTTTCCTCTGGAATGGACTGAGACATCTGGGGGACTATTGGAATGGTGGTACGACCATGGAGTTCCTCTCGCCTTTCCTGTTGAGAGTGCCTCCTCTTGAGATGCGACGGGAACGCCGGGAATTTTTTCCCGTTGAAAGCAGGGAAAGGATCCCTCATCTCGAGCTACGAGGGGGAAACGGGGCTCCTCTGGATGTGGGCGGGACCATCGTGCTTCCTCTCGAGTGGAGACGGGTATGGCGGTGAACTTCTTGAGTTGCAGCAAGGGTGTGAAAGACCCTTTCGAAGTTCCAGAGGTTAGGTGTCATTAGTCTCCAGACGCCTCATCAGAAATAGGCCTCATCTCGCCTGGAAGGGAGAACTTCCTGGATTTTCTCGAGTTGCGGCAGGTGTTCTCGAGTTACGACGGGGACCTCTGGGACCCGCCCTGGTGGCCTCAGGAGAGGCCAGTCCCTATGCGAGTTGCTAGGGGGCCTCTCGGGATTCCTCTGCCGTCGATACCGGGGCCAAAAACCTTGTGTGGAGTCAGGGCCGGAACCGAGGATTCCTCTCAGGGGCTGACATGGATCTTTGGGTACTTCTGGAGTCTCCGCAGGGGAGTCAGGCCTCGTCTCGAGTGGGGGCATGCACGTGCGCTTTCCTTCCAGGCTGTAGCAGCAATGTCACGCTTCCCGTCGCGTGGATCATAGGATCTGTGGTTTTCCCTCGAGGCTTTCCCTCGAGGCTTTCCCACAGGGCTGTCCCACGTGCCACCGTGGTGTGAGTCGATCCTCGGCGTGAAAGATGAGCCAGTGCAGGGCAAAGAGGTTCCTCTGGAATGGACTGAGACATCTGGGGGACTCTTGGAATGGTGGTACGACCATGGAGTTCCTCTCGCCTTTCCTGTTGAGAGTGCCTCCTCTTGAGATGCGACGGGAACGCCGGGAATTCTTTCCCGTTGAAAGCAGGCAAAGGATCCCTCATCTCGAGCTACGAGGGGGAAACGGGGCTCCTCTGGATGTGGGCGGGACCATCCTGCTTCCTCTCGAGTGGAGACGGGTATGGAAGTGAACTTCTTGAGTTGCAGCAAGGGTGTGAAAGACCCTTTCGAAGTTCCAGAGGTTAGGTGTCATTAGTCTCCAGACGCCTCATCGGAAATAGGCCTCATCTCGCCTGGAAGGGAGAACTTCCTGGATTTTCTCGAGATGCGGCAGGTGTTCTCGAGTTACGACGGGGACCTCAGGGACCCGCCCTGGTGGCCTCAGGAGAGGCCAGTCCACATGCGAGTTGCTAGGGGGCCTCGCGGGATTCCTCTCCCGTCGATACCGGGGCCAAAAACCTTGTGTGGAGTCAGGGCCGGAAACGAGGATTCCTCTCAGGGGCTGACATGTATCTTTGGGTACTTCTGGAGTCTCCGCAGGGGAGTCAGGCCTCGTCTCGAGTGGGGGCATGCACGTGCCTTTTCTTTCCAGGCTGTAGCAGCAATGTCACGCTTCCCGTCGCGTGGATCAAAGGATCTGTGGTTTTCCCTCGAGGCTTTCCCACAGGGCTGTCCCACGTTCCACCGTGGTGTGAGTCTATCCTCGGCGTGAAAGATGAGCCAGTGCAGGGCAAAGAGGTTCCTCTGGAATGGACTGAGACATCTGGGGGACTCTTGGAATGGTGGTACGACCATGGAGTTCCTCTCGCCTTTCCTGTTGAGAGTGCCTCCTCTTGAGATGCGACGGGAACGCCGGGAATTCTTTCCCGTTGAAAGCAGGGAAAGGATCCCTCATCTCGAGCTCCGAGGGGGAAACGGGGCTCCTCTGGATGTGGGCGGGACCATCGTGCTTCCTCTCTAGTGGAGACGGGTATTGCCGGGGTCCAGCCCCGGTGGATCCAGGGAATTCGAAGGGTGGACGGCGTTGGCGTGGAAAGACTTGTTTATTTATTAATATAAGATTAGATTAAGAAACTGTAGTGCAGTAGGAAGATTAAGTGGAGAAAGAGGGCTGAATAGCTTGGTTTACGCGGAAGACCAATAAAATTCCAGACAAGGAATTTGCACCATCTACGTTGGGCCACCGGTGCCCGCTTGAATATCTAAGGGTGCCTCGCCTTAAGCTCCTTTTCTCGCGGATCTTAATAACCAGGGCAAATAAGTAGACCTGGCGAGCCTCCGCGCCCCAGATGGAAATTCAGCCTGAAATTAAAGTAAAGAGCAGAGGGAAGAAAAGGGAGAGAAAAAGAGAGAGAGAGAGAGACACGGGGGGAGCCATATTCCCAAGACACCAGGCCGAGACTAGTCCGAGAAACTGGTCTGAGAATCTGGTCCCGTCCTTTATTGTTCAGAAGGCCTTTTATACTTTTGATAAAACATGGAGATCAATGGGTAACACAAAGTTATGCAGCGTTAGCAGTCCAGACTCTTATCAAAACCAGGCTTTTCTCTCTGCATACCTAATTGTATACACAAGTCTTAGGTAATTTTCATCATCTTCCAACCAAAAGGGCCAATTAACATTTTACAGCCTTTTTTCTGATAAGGGTTTGTCAACCACAAGACTTATTTGTGTTGATCTTCCCAAGGTCTGGTGCCACTCTCGGAAAGCACTAAAGAAAGTTACATTCTTAGACAGCAAGGATACAGCAACTTATAACAAGTAGAGGGAGTGCAGTGATTTATAGCAAAAGAGAAGCAATTAACTCAAAAGTCTAGTGTTGCTAACATCAAAACTACTATGTATCTTTTTCTACATCCTGCTTACATTAACATCCTTCCAGGTGCCTAAAAGATAAAGAATAAGGAGGTCTGGCAGCAATCCTTGAGTCAACAGTGAAAACCCTCTACCAATATAATTTTTAACTCTTTAGAAAAGGCTCTGTATCTTTAAGATGCTTTTAAGCTTTGTGCCTCCCGCGGTTGGGGGGCTGTAAGCAATTCACAAGCTGTAAGCTTTGTGCCTCTCGCGGTTGGGGGGCTGTAAGCAATTCACAAGCTGTAAGAGGTCTGGGGAACCTGTTAGGCAGACTAGAGAGCTATCAGAGGGGTTTAACTGAAACATCCCTTTCAAATGCAGAAGACTAAAACCCTGAATTGACTTTTTTCCAGAGAATATCAGAAAAGTGGAAAAGCAGAGCACAAAAGCCGGCAGATTTTTGCTGGGGTACATGCTTAGGAATATCCAGAGGGGTCCCTGAAGTCTGAGCACGCCTTGCGTATGTCAGCTTCCTTCCTCATGACCTTGTCACGGGCGGGATTCCTCACACTGGCTTCCGGCAACTCCCCCTTCTTTATTAGTTTTTTAAAAAAATTAGGTGCAGTTCAGTCGCGAGATTCCGAATGCTCTGCCGAAGAGTCCTGACAACACAAGGAAGCACGATTACAAGGAGCAGGATTATGGCACCCACAGCAGCATAGCTAGAGACAGTAGTCAGAAGAGTTTTTCCAGAAATGAAGTCAGAGAAGGTGTGGAAAAAGTCATTGGCTTCTCCTGCGGCGGTAAAATCTAATCGGGAGTGTTCCAAGGTCTGAATCTGATTATGAAGTTTCCCTAAATCTAAACTAATATCTGAGCTGTTCCAGACACCTAAAATATGATTTTTGACCCTCTCCCATTTAAAATCTGTCTCATTTACTTTCAGGGATGTAACACATATCCACCGGTAATCGGCATGACATGAAAGAGCCAATTTCATTTTCAGACTCTGTAATTCATTCCCAATATGCATTACTGCTTCTTCTAAGGCATCAATCCTTATTTCTAGCTTCCTATCTATAATTTCCTGGGTTGCCAGCGTTAGAGAAACATTTTTGGATACGGTGTCAACATATTGGGCAGTATACACTTGTTGAGACAATGATAATGCCGCCACAGTAACAGAAGTAATTGCGGTTATCAAAGCTGATATTCCCAAAACAAGTAAGCCCACAAACCGTCGTGTTCGCATTAAATCTTGTAGCTGTTGCAGTACAGCTAGGCCATGGTTATCATACCAATACGTGGCTACAGTTACAGGTACCATGAGATAGGGCGGACGTTTTAAAACCATGAAAGAGCAAACTTTATATTGAGGAGTTAAACAGGATGAAAGCATACATTGTTCACAAGACACTACATGGGGTCCACCTGTATAATTCAATTGTATGTTAAGTCTTTCAGAATCATTAGTGAAAAGAAAAACATAAGGAGAGGGTAGACAAGCTAAAATAGAGTAAATAGAGGTATTTTTTGGTCGGATTAAAATAATAGGGGCGGTAGCCGCAAGGGCTCTCCAAATTTCTGGCTGCCAAAAGGTTTTACCTCTAGTTATATAAGACAGCATAGGGGGAACAAATTGGTTATGATGCCGTCTGGTGGCAACTAACGGCCAAGAAATTGAATATTCTTTCCAATTATCCAATCTATTGATAAAGTCATCGTCAGACTCAGGGTCTTGACCTGGATTTGGGTTGCTCCAGTCCTGAATCGCACAATTTCTTCCTCCCGGCATATTGTAATCTACTCTCGAATTATAAATACAAGATTTCCAAATCGGATATCCTGAATGATCATCTATAGTTTTCCAAATAACATCTGAGGGAGCAACATCATCACAATTTGGATATTCTGATGGAGTTTTGAGAGACAAAGACTTATAGGGGCCAAGGACCCCAGGCATACGGGCTCGTAATATCCAAGCAGACCGATCCCCTATAGATGCAAATTTAGAGGTTGGGGAATCTGTCATAACTGCTTTTGTGGAGGCTCCAATGCATCCTGTCTTGGTAAAGAAGTCTCCTGTAAGGCCAGGAGGAAAATTAAAGCAGACAGGAAAATCATCTGCTAGTCCTTTAAAGGTATAATTGAAATTAATAGGGTATTGGTCTTTTGTATAGGAAGTATAAGATCCTCCCAAAAGGCGAGGCTGGTCTGTACTAACTCGTATGGGGTCACTGTTCCAAGTAACAACTTGGAAAGTTGGAGGATCCGGGAGAAACGCCCAATATTTGGTTGGAATGGGAGCAGCGCTTACCTGGCAAGAGAGCAAGGCAAGCATGGCAATAAACACCTTTTCAGGAGAGACTGACGATCCCTGTAGGGTAGCTATCCCCTGTGCCTGGCGACAGAGAGCTTTAATCTGTCCCCAGGTGGGCAAGGAGGCTTGTTGGGTTGACTGAGCTGGGCGTCCTAATGGATTCCTGCGAGGCAAAAAATCAGGGGGTGCAATATCCTGTATCTGAAGTCGTGACATCTGTCCAGTGGGTGGCTCCGATCCGCGCCTATCCGGGATCTCCAATGTCAGCTGTCCTGGGGTCAGCGGCGTTTCCCGTGCTGGCGGAGGGAGCGGGGGAAGAGGGAGTTTCTTCCTTTTTAGAGATCGCGGTGGCGGGGGATTCTGGTATCCGGGGAGCTGAGACATGGCGAATTAGTCTGTCTGGAACCCAAATCGGAGCGTCCGCGTCCTGTGGAAAAACACAAGCATACCCTCGCCCATTGGTTAATAAGGGGTCAGGACCTTTCCATTGTCCGGAAAGAAGGTCCCTCCATTTTACTAATGGTTTTGCATTCAATTGCTCTGGGCACCAATGGCGAAGCATTGCAGTGTTTCCGGATGAATCAGCATTTAAGTTATTTATTACGAAAAGAGCATGTTGCAAAATCTGATGGGGGGAACTATATTTAAATTCCCCTTCTTTTAGTTTTTGAATATGGATTTTCAGTGTTTGATGTGCTCTTTCCACAATGGCTTGTCCTTGTGGGTTATAAGGGATGCCGGTGTTATGTTTAATTTGAAATCTTGTACAGAATTGCTGAAAAGATTTAGAAGTGTAAGCAGGAGCATTATCAGTTTTTAAAGCTTTTGGCAAGCCCAGATAGGAAAAGCATGTAAAAAGATGTTGTATTACATCTTTAACTGCTTCCCCTGTACGAGCAGTGGCAATAATAACATGAGAGAAGGTATCTACAGTTACATGAACAAAAGACAGTTTTCCAAATGAAGAGACATGGGTTACATCCATTTGCCAGAGTGCATTAGGTTTGAGACCGCGAGGGTTAACTCCCAGAGGCAAAGCATTCACGGTAGTAGGACAATGTGAACAAGAACGAACAATCTCTCGGGCAGATTCTCGAGGAATTTGAAACTGGTATCGTAAGGCAGTGGCATTTTGGTGATGAAGTGAGTGAGAAGCTCGAGCTTCTTCAAAAACAGAAGCCACTGAAATCCTGGTTAACGAATCTGCCAATTCATTGAGAGCATTTAAAGGGCCAGGCAGGCCGGAATGAGCCCGAATGTGGCCGATAAAGAACGCCCGATTTCTTTTCCATATTTGCTGCTGCAGTTTAGTTAACAAATGGAAGATAGCAGTTTTGTTTTCAGGCAAAACTGCAGTCTCAATGTGTGGAAACAGCCTGACCACATACTGAGAGTCAGAATAAAGGTTAAATTCTTTCTCCGCAAACATAACAAAGGCCTCAATAACAGCTGTGATTTCAGCCCTTTGAGCTGAAGTTTCTTGTGTTTCCAAAAGTTTTTGATGATCTCTTGTGACTATAGAGGCTCTACCGTTAGCCGATCCATCAGTAAAGACTACCTGAGCATCTGAAATAGGGAACTGTTTACACCGGACAGGAAAAATAACTGGATGGTTAGACATAAAATTTAGTAAAACATGCGAGGGTAAATGATGCAAAATTTGACCACAGTAATTCCCTATGGCAATCTGCCAGTCTTCATCAAACATTAAAAGAGCATCAAGCTGCTCCTTATTATATGGAATTACAATCTCTGATGGCTCTTTACCAAACAATTCAATGCTCCGCTTCCTTCCTTTTAGCATTAATGTGGCAATTAAACCAGGATAAGAAGCCACGACTTTTTTAGCTTGGGTAGGAAGATGGATCCATTCTAAAGGGCCGCGTTGCCACAGAACTCCCGTAGGCGCCGTTGGAGTAGCTAGGCAAAGGAACTGCCACGTCATCGTCAAATCAATTCTTTTTACATAGCTATTTGATAAGGCTGCTTCTACTTTGCCTAGGGCTTCTTGAGCCTCAGCTGTTAATTGTCTTTTTGAGGTTGGATCAGGATCCCCGCGTAAAGTGTTAAAAAGAGGTTTTAATTCGGCAGTGGTTAATTTTAAATATGGTCTAATCCAATTAATATCACCTAAGAGTTTTTGATAATCATTTAAAGTAATAAGATGGTCTTTTCTCAATTGCAGCGGGGTATGAGTCACCGTTTCCGAATTTATGACTCTTCCTAAGTAAGTTATGGGCGGATTGATTTGAATTTTTTCTGGGGCAATTTTTAGGCCTCTGTCTGTCAATGCCTGGGTCAGGTCCTGGAGCACAGTCTGCAGGTGAACTCTATCAGGATGAGCTATTAAAATATCATCCATATAGTGAATCATATACACGTGTTCATATTTAGCCCTAGTATCTTCTAGAGCGGCATTAACAAATTTTTGGCATAAAGTAGGGCTATTTTTCATTCCCTGAGGCAGAACCTTCCACTGAAACCGTAAATAAGGCTGTTTAAGATTTTCTGATGGCAGACTAAAGGCAAATCGCTTTTTATCCTCAGGATTTAAGGGAATAGTGAAAAAACAATCTTGTAAATCAATAACAATTATATTATATCCCTCTGGAACGGCTACTGGGGAAGGGAGCCCAGGCTGTAAGGCCCCCATGTCCTCCATGGTGGCATTAATAGCTCTCAAATCCTGTAAAAGTCGCCATTTACCAGATTTTTTCTTAATGACAAAAATAGGAGTGTTCCAGGGGCTATTGGAGGGCTCAATATGTCCCAATTCTAATTGTTCAAAGATTAATGCTTTAGCTGCCAATAATTTTTCCTTATGCAGAGGCCACTGTTCTACCCACACCGGATCTTGAGATTTCCATGTGATGGGGTCGGCAGCAAAAACAATGGCCTCAATTATAAATTTGGATATCCCAATCCAGCACGTAGCTTGCGAGGAGTTGGGCAAATTGGCTCAATTATTCCTGTCTGTTGTTTACCCAATCCTTTTGATGGATCATAGCCCATCTGCAACATCTGAGAGGTCACTTTATCATCAGGGCTAAAAAGTAACACTCCCATTTGAGATAGCACGTCCCTCCCCCACAGGGTAAGGGGGAGCGAAGGAACGACATAAGGTTGGAAAGTTCCACGGGTATCCTCAAATTGCCAATCTAAAATTTTTGCACTTTTGGCTATTGTGGGGGCTCTTCCTATCCCCACCAAGTTATTTTCAGTAGTATGTGTGGGCCAGGAGCTGGGCCAGTCTTTTCCTGAAATGCAAGAAACATCTGCTCCTGTGTCTAATAACCCCACAATAGACTTGCCATTAATCAGGATAGTCTTCATAGGACGTTTCTGAGTAATTTCTGTTATCCAAAAAACCATATCACTAGACCCAAATCCTTTATCCTGCCTTTCATTTTGAGTAGCTGTGCGCCCAATTGCAGTGTGGTAAGGCAAAAGCAAAAGTTGGGCTATTCTTTGTCCCTGATGTATTTGGAAAGTTTTAGTTGGGGGTGAAATCATTATCTGGATTTCTCCTGTATAATCTGAGTCAATTACTCCAGGGATGATTGTGAGACCTTGCATAGCTAAGGAACTTCTGCCTAGTATAATTCCTACTAAACCTGTTGGTAATGGGCCTTTAACTCCTGTAGGTATTTTTACAGTGGGGCTATCTGGTGTTAATATTGCTGAGGTGGTGGAACTGAGGTCCAGTCCTGCGCTGCCTGGGGTTGCTCTGATGAGTTCTGCGATGGGACGAAGGGAATGAATGGGTTCAGTGAGGCTGCCCCAATTGTTGTCGGGGCCTGAGGCTGGCCCCTCAATCCGTTTCCCGACTGCTGGTCGGGGCCCAAAAAGGCTCCATTTCTATGGAATTGTGACCTACATTCTTTTGCCCAGTGATATCCTTTTTGACAACGAGGGCAGAGAGATCTAGGGAGATTAGTAGGCACAGCCGGGGAGGGAGAATTCGGCAGAGAAGAACCGGCTGCTTTTTGGGGACAAGCTCGCATAAGGTGCCCTTCCCGTCCGCAAGAGAAGCAGGCCTTGGATAAACCAATATTCTGGCCTGGACTACTGGAATGACTCTTTGACGGGTTATTTCTATTTGCAAAAAAGGACTGTACTGCCTGCTGGTAAGAATTTCCCTTTATGGCTGCAGCTATGGCAACGCCCTGCATCATCGCTGGTCCTACATCTGCACATTGCCTGATATAATCTATTATTTCCCCAGTTTTTTTAATAGGACGTAAAATGGCCTGGCAGGTAGAATTAGCATTTTCAAATGCCAGTTGTTTTATCAATATACTAGCTGCCTCAGTGTTGGAAATTACTCTGTTGACTGCCTCTGCAAGTCTTGATATAAAGTCTTCATATGGCTCTTCTGGTTTTTGTTTAACATTTGAGAAGGAAGAGGTAGATTCTTTCCCTTCAGGCAACAAACGCCAAGCCCCAAGGGCGCAGGCGGTTACTTGATCTAAAGTGGTTTTATCTAATCCCATTTGATCTCTAAGTGTTCCAAAATCATTAGTCCCTGCCAACATATTTTTTATAATATATCTTGGGCCATATTTTTGGTTAGCATCAGCCTGTTTTTGGGCTAGATCTTCATATTCAGTTCTCCAAAGTACATATTGACCTCCAGACAGACAAGCTTTAGCGACTGTCTTCCAGTCATGGGGTGTCATCCATCTGCCCGCTAAAGCTTCCACCAATGATACAGTGTACGGGGCTTTAGGCCCATACAAAGCACAAGCCTGTTTGAGTTCTTTAATCATTTTCATTGGAATGGGTTCCCAGTGGGGGGCTGTTCTCCCACCACTTCCACCAAATATTATGGGGAAACAAGCCTCAAGGTGGGGATCAAGTTCATCATCTGGGCTAGAGAAAACTCTTCTTCGGGGAGCTTCTAGTGGAGGCCCCTCACCCTTATAGGGAGGGGGGGGCAAGGGGTGTCCTATGTCACTTTCTTCGTACTTTGGGAATTTTTTATCCGTTCTGTGTTTAGGTCTTACGGATGTTTTATCTGGGGAATCTGGCCTTAAACTCTCAGGTGCATATAATCTGATGGGGGACATTTGTCTTGAGCCTCTGGAAGCAGAAGGCTTAATTAAGGAAATTTCTCTTGAATTTGTGGAAGCAGGTGGTCTGGTTGGGGAAGTTTTTATTAAGCTCTTTGGAGCAGATAATCTAATTGGAGAAGTTTCTCTTAAACTCCTTGGAGCATCTTTATTTAATAAAGACCAGTCCTCATCAGAATGATCTTGACTTACTTCCTCTTCCAAATCTTCCTCATCTGAAAGCTGCTCTTTTTTGTCATCTCTATCTATTACCTTTTCTTGGGCAGTCATTGCAGCTATCATTTGACTCAACTGCCGATAGTTAGGTGTAGCCTCCTTTTCATCACTCTCCTCTTCGATAGATACCTTTTTCTCTGCACTTTCCTCTTTAAGATGTACCTTTTCAGATTCAGGGGCAGGGTCTAGAGCGT
Source organism: Capricornis sumatraensis (assembly GCF_032405125.1). Classification (NCBI taxonomy): domain Eukaryota; kingdom Metazoa; phylum Chordata; class Mammalia; order Artiodactyla; family Bovidae; genus Capricornis; species Capricornis sumatraensis. Next base: position 3,361,245 of record NW_027184622.1, on the reverse strand, counting down.
CCCTAATTATATTCCATAAGGAAAAGGCGTCAGTAGGCACCTTTTGTGAGCCATGTTCAGCATGGTAAGTTTTTAGTTGTTTTCCTACTCTCTCCCAGGTGTCTAAGTTAACAGTGCCTTCTTCTGGAAACCAGGGACACTGTTCTTGTACAAAGGAAAAAAATGAATGAATATTGGATTTTTTAACTTTAATTCCTCGTTTAGTTAGTAACTGCAAGATTACTCCTGTAAAAAGCTGTCTTTCTTTTGATTCACTGTTACCCATGTCAGAAAATTAAGTCTTATAGAAAAGTCTACCTCAACAAAAAGGTTTTACCTTTGGCGAGGGGGGTTTTGTTTTCAACCCTAAGATAGCAGGTTTCTTTTCAACCTCTAGAGCACCAGGTTTCTCTTAAACCCTTGAACACTTCCCACTCCTCCTCACCCTGTCTATCCTACAGGGGGGTCCGCGGCACCCTGAGTGGGGTCCTAGCCGTCCCGAACACTCAACACTGGGGGAGTACCCGAAAGTACTCCGGGGGGAGTGATTAAGTCACTCCGGGGGGGAGCAACAGAGAGTGCTCCGGGGGGAGCAACAGAGAGTGCTCCGGGGGGAGCTACAGAGAGTGCTCCGGGGGGAGCTTTTGCTCCGAGGAACCTACCTTCGAATAGCCTGTTCCGGGCGCCACTTGCCGGGGTCCAGCCCCGGTGGATCCAGGGAATTCGAAGGGTGGACGGCGTTGGCGTGGAAAGACTTGTTTATTTATTAATATAAGATTAGATTAAGAAACTGTAGTGCAGTAGGAAGATTAAGTGGAGAAAGAGGGCTGAATAGCTTGGTTTACGCGGAAGACCAATAAAATTCCAGACAAGGAATTTGCACCATCTACGTTGGGCCACCGGTGCCCGCTTGAATATCTAAGGGTGCCTCGCCTTAAGCTCCCTTTCTCGCGGATCTTAATAACCAGGGCAAATAAGTAGACCTGGCGAGCCTCCGCGCCCCAGATGGAAATTCAGCCTGAAATTAAAGTAAAGAGCAGAGGGAAGAAAAGGGAGAGAAAAAGAGAGAGAGAGAGAGACACGGGGGGAGCCAGATTCCCAAGAAACCAGGCCGAGACTAGTCCGAGAAACTGGTCTGAGAATCTGGTCCCGTCCTTTATTGTTCAGAAGGCCTTTTATACTTTTGATAAAACATGGAGATCAATGGGTAACACAAAGTTATGCAGCGTTAGCAGTCCAGACTCTTATCGAAACCAGGCTTTTCTCTCTGCATACCTAATTGTATACACAAGTCTTAGGTAATTTACATCATCTTCCAACCAAAAGGGCCAATTAACATTTTACAGCCTTTTTTCTGATAAGGGTTTGTCAACCACAAGACTTATTTGTGTTGATCTTCCCAAGGTCTGGTGCCACTCTCGGAAAGCACTAAAGAAAGTTACATTCTTAGACAGCAAGGATACAGCAACTTATAACAAGTAGAGGGAGTGCAGTGATTTATAGCAAAAGAGAAGCAATTAACTCAAAAGTCTAGTGTTGCTAACATCAAAACTACTATGTATCTTTTTCTACATCCTGCTTACATTAACATCCTTCCAGGTGCCTAAAAGATAAAGAATAAGGAGGTCTGGCAGCAATCCTTGAGTCAACAGTGAAAACCCTCTACCAATATAATTTTTAACTCTTTAGAAAAGGCTCTGTATCTTTAAGATGCTTTTAAGCTTTGTGCCTTCCACGGTTGGGGGGCTGTAAGCAATTCACAAGCTGTAAGCTTTGTGCCTCTCGCGGTTGGGGGGCTGTAAGCAATTCACAAGCTGTAAGAGGTCTGGGGAACCTGTTAGGCAGACTAGAGAGCTATCAGAGGGGTTTAACTGAAACATCCCTTTCAAATGCAGAAGACTAAAACCCTGAATTGACTTTTTTCCAGAGAATATCAGAAAAGTGGAAAAGCAGAGCACAAAAGCCAGCAGATTTTTGCTGGGGTACATGCTTAGGAATATCCAGAGGGGTCCCTGAAGTCTGAGCACGCCTTGCGTATGTCAGCTTCCTTCCTCATGACCTTGTCACGGGCGGGATTCCTCACACTGGCTTCCGGCAGGGTATGGTGGTGAACTTCTTGAGTTGCAGCAAGGCTGTGAAAGACCCTTTCGAAGTTCCAGAGGTAAGGTGTCATTAGTCTCCAGACGCCTCATCGGAAATAGGCCTCATCTCGCCTGGAAGGGAGAACTTCCTGGATTTTCTCGAGTTGCGGCAGGTGTTCTCGAGTTACGACGGGGACCTCAGGGACCCGCCCTGGTGGCCTCAGGAGAGGCCAGTCCCTATGCGAGTTGCTAGGGGGCCTCTCGGGATTCCTCTCCCGTCGATACCGGGGCCAAAAACCTTGTGTGGAGTCAGGGCCGGAACCGAGGATTCCTCTCAGGGGCTGACATGGATCTTTGGGTACTTCTGGAGTCTCCCCAGGGGAGTCAGGCCTCGTCTCGAGTGGGGGCATGCACGTGCACTTTCCTTCCAGGCTGTAGCAGCAATGTCACGCTACCTGTCGCGTGGATCAAATGATCTGTGGTTTTCCCTCGAGGCTTTCCCACAGGGCTGTCCCACGTGCCACCGTGGTGTGAGTCGATCCTCGGCGTGAAAGATGAGCCAGTGCAGGGCAAAGAGGTTCCTCTGGAATGGACTGAGACATCTGGGGGACTCTTGGAATGGTGGTACGACCATGGAGTTCCTCTCGCCTTTCCTGTTGAGAGTGCCTCCTCTTGAGATGCGACGGGAACGCCGGGAATATTTTCCCGTTGAAAGCAGGGAAAGGATCCCTCATCTCGAGCTACGAGGGGGAAACGGGGCTCCTCTGGATGTGGGCGGGACCATCGTGCTTTCTCTCGAGTGGAGACGGGTATGGCGGTGAACTTCTTGAGTTGCAGCAAGGGTGTGAAAGACCCTTTCGAAGTTCCAGAGGTTAGGTGTCATTAGTCTCCAGACGCCTCATCGGAAATAGGCCTCATCTCGCCTGGAAGGGAGAACTTCCTTGATTTTCTCGAGTTGCGGCAGGTGTTCTCGAGTTACGACGGGGACCTCAGGGACCCGCCCTGTTGGCCTCAGGAGAGGCCAGTCCCTATGCGTGTTGCTAGGGGGACCCTCGGGATTCCTCTCCCGTCGATACCGGGGCCAAAAACCTTGTGTGGAGACAGGGCTGGAACCGAGGATTCCTCTCAGGGACTGATATGGATCTTTGGGTACTTCTGGAGTCTCGCCAGGGGAGACATGCCTCGTCTCGTGTGGGGGCATGCACGTGCACTTTCCTTCCAGGCTGTAGCAGCAATGTCACGCTTCACGTCGCGTGGATCAAAGGATCTGCGGTTTTCCCACGAGGCTTTCCCACAGGGCTGTCCCACGTGACACCGTGGTGTGAGTCGATTCTCGGCGTGAAAAATGAGCCAGTGCAGGGCAAAGAGGTTCCTCTGGAATGGACTGAGACATCTGGGGGACTCTTGGAATGGTGGTACGACCATGGAGTTCCTCTCGCCTTTCCTGTTGAGAGTGCCTCCTCTTGAGATGCGACGGGAACGCCGGGAATTCTTTCCCGTTGAAAGGAGGGAAAGGATCCCTCATCTCGAGCTACGAGGGGGAAACGGGGCTCCTCTGGATGTGGGCGGGACCATCGTGCTTCCTCTCGAGTGGAGACGGGTATGGCGGTGAACTTCTTGAGTTGCAGCAAGGGTGTGAAAGACCCTTTCGAAGTTCCAGAGGTTAGGTGTCATTAGTCTCCAGACGCCTCATCGGAAATAGGCCTCATCTCGCCTGGAAGGGAGAACTTCCTGGATTTTCTCGAGTTGCGGCAGGTGTTCTCGAGTTACGACGGGGACCTCAGGGACCCGCCCTGGTGGCCTCAGGAGAGGCCAGTCCCCATGCGAGTTGCTAGGGGGCCTCTCGGGATTCCTCTCCCGTCGATACCGGGGCCAAAAAGCTTGTGTGGAGTCAGGGCCGGAACCGAGGATTCCTCTCAGGGGCTGACATGGATCTTTGGGTACTTCTGGAGTCTCCCCAGGGGAGTCAGGCCTCGTCTCGATTGGGGGCATGCACGTGCGCTTTCCTTCCAGGCTGTAGCAGCAATGTCACGCTTCCCGTCGCGTGGATCAAAGGATCTGTGGTTTTCCCTCGAGGCTTTCCCTCGAGGCTTTCCCACAGGGCTGTCCCACGTTCCACCGTGGTGTGAGTCGATCCTCGGCGTGAAAGATGAGCCAGTGCAGGGCAAAGAGGTTCCTCTGGAATGGACTGAGACATCTGGGGGACTCTTGGAATGGTGGTACGACCATGGAGTTCCTCTCGCCTTTCCTGTTGAGAGTGCCTCCTCTTGAGATGCGACGGGAACGCCGGGAATACTTTCCCGTTGAAAGCAGGGAAAGGATCCCTCATCTCGAGCTACGAGGGGGAAACGGGGCTCCTCTGGATGTGGGCGGGACCATCGTGCTTCCTCTCGAGTGGAGACGGGTATGGCGGTGAACTTCTTGAGTTGCAGCAAGGGTGTGAAAGACCCTTTCGAAGTTCCAGAGGTTAGGTGTCATTAGTCTCCAGAGGCCTCATCGGAAATAGGCCTCATCTCGCCTGGAAGGGAGAACTTCCTGGATTTTCTCGAGTTGCGGCAGGTGTTCTCGAGTTACGACGGGGACCTCAGGGACCCGCCCTGGTGGCCTCAGGAGAGGCCAGTCCCCATGCGAGTTGCTAGGGGGCCTCTCGGGATTCCTCTCCCGTCGATACCGGGGCCAAAAACCTTGTGTGCAGTCAGGGCCGGAACCGAGGATTCCTCTCAGGGGCTGACATGGATCTTTGGGTACTTCTGGAGTCTCCCCAGGGGAGTCAGGCCTCGTCTCGAGTGGGGGCATGCACGTGCGCTTTCCTTCCAGCCTGTAGCAGCAATGTCACGATTCCCGTCGCGTGGATCAAAGGATCTGTGGTTTTCCCTCGAGGCTTTCCCTCGAGGCTTTCCCACAGGGCTGTCCCACGTGCCACCGTGGTGTGAGTCGATCCTCGGCGTGAAAGATGAGCCAGTGCAGGGCAAAGAGGTTCCTCTGGAATGGACTGGGACATCTGGGGGACTCTTGGAATGGTGGTACGACCATGGAGTTCCTCTCGCCTTTCCTGTTGAGAGTGCCTCCTCTTGAGATGCGACGGGAACGCCGGGAATTCTTTCCCGTTGAAACCAGGGAAAGGATCCCTCATCTGGAGCACCGAGGGGAAGACGGGGCTCCTCTGGATGTGGGCGGGACCATCGTGCTTCCTCTCGAGTGGAGACGGGTATGGCGGTGAACTTCTTGAGTTGCAGCAAGGGTGTGAAAGACCCTTTCGAAGTTCCAGAGGTTTGGTGTCATTAGTCTCCAGAGGCCTCATCGGAAATAGGCCTCATCTCGCCTGGAAGGGAGAACTTCCTGGATTTTCTCGAGTTGCGGCAGGTGTTCTCGAGTTACGACGGGGACCTCAGGGACCCGCCCTGGTGGCCTCCGGAGAGGCCAGTCCCCATGCGAGTTGCTAGGGGGCCTCTCGGGATTCCTCTCCCGTCGATACCGGGGCCAAAAACCTTGTGTGGAGTCAGGGCCGGAACCGAGGATTCCTCTCAGGGGCTGACATGGATCTTTGGGTACTTCTGGAGTCTCCCCAGTGGAGTCAGGCCTCGTCTCGAGTGGGGGCATGCACGTGCGCTTTCCTTCCAGGCTGTAGCAGCAATGTCACGCTTCCCGTCGCGTGGATCAAAGGATCTGTGGTTTTCCCTCGAGGCTTTCCCTCGAGGCTTTCCCACAGGGCTGTCCCACGTGCCACCGTGGTGTGAGTCGATCCTCGGCGTGAAAGATGAGCCAGTGCAGGGCAAAGAGGTTCCTCTGGAATGGACTGAGACATCTGGGGGACTCTTGGAATGGTGGTACGACCATGGAGTTCCTCTCGCCTTTCCTGTTGAGAGTGCCTCCTCTTGAGATGCGACGGGAACGCCGGGAATTCTTTCCCGTTGAAAGCAGGAAAAGGATCCCTCATCTCGAGCTACGAGGGGGAAACGGGGCTCCTCTGGATGTGGGCGGGACCATCGTGCTTCCTCTCGAGTGGAGACGGGAATGGCGGTGAACTTCTTGAGTTGCAGCAAGGGTGTGAAAGACCCTTTCGAAGTTCCAGAGGTTAGGTGTCATTAGTCTCCAGACGCCTCATCGGAAATAGGCCTCATCTCGCCTGGAAGGGAGAACTTCCTGGATTTTCTCGAGTTGCGGCAGGTGTTCTCGAGTTACGACGGGGACCTCAGGGACCCGCCCTGGTGGCCTCAGGAGAGGCCAGTCCCCATGCGAGTTGCTAGGGGGCCTCTCGGGATTCCTCTCCCGTCGATACCGGGGCCAAAAACCTTGTGTGGAGTCAGGGCCGGAACCGAGGATTCCTCTCAGGGGCTGACATGGATCTTTGGGTACTTCTGGAGTCTCCCCAGGGGAGTCAGGCCTCGTCTCGAGTGGGGGCATGCACGTGCACTTTCCTTCCAGGCTGTAGCAGCAATGTCACGCTTCCCGTCGCGTCGATCAAAGGATCTGTGGTTTTCCCTCCAGGCTTTCCCACAGGGCTGTCCCACGTGCCACCGTGGTGTGAGTCGATCCTCGGCGTGAAAGATGAGCCAGTGCAGGGCAAAGAGGTTCCTCTGGAATGGACTGAGACATCTGGGGGACTCTTGGAATGGTGGTACGACCATGGAGTTCCTCTCGCCTTTCCTGTTGAGAGTGCCTCCTCTTGAGATGCGACGGGAACGCCGGGAATTCTTTCCCGTTGAAAACAGGGAAAGGATCCCTCATCTCGAGCTACGAGGGGGAAACGGGGCTCCTCTGGATGTGGGCGGGACCATCGTGCTTCCTCTCTAGTGGAGACGGGTATGGCGGTGAACTTCTTGAGTTGCAGCAAGGGTGTGAAAGACCCTTTCGAAGTTCCAGAGGTTAGGTGTCATTAGTCTCCAGAGGCCTCATCGGAAATAGGCCTCATCTCGCCTGGAAGGGAGAACTTCCTGGATTTTCTCGAGTTGCGGCAGGTGTTCTCGAGTTACGACGGGGACCTCAGGGACCCGCCCTGGTGGCCTCAGGAGAGGCCAGTCCCTAGGCGAGTTGCTAGGGGGCCTCTCGGGGTTCCTCTCCCGTTGATACCGGGGCCAAAAACCTTGTGTGGAGTCAGGGCCGGAACCGAGGATTCCTCTCAGGGGCTGACATGGATCTTTGGGTACTTCTGGAGTCTCCCCAGGGGAGTCAGGCCTCGTCTCGAGTGGGGGCATGCACGTGCGCTTTCCTTCCAGGCTCTAGCAGCAATGTCACGCTTCCCGTCGCGTGGATCAAAGGATCTGTGGTTTTTCCTCGAGGCTTTCCCTCGAGGCTTTCCCACAGGGCTGTCCCACGTGCCACCGTGTTGTGAGTCGATCCTCGGCGTGAAAGATGAGCCAGTGCAGGGCAAAGAGGTTCCTCTGGAATGGACTGAGACATCTGGGGGACTCTTGGAACGGTGGTACGACCATGGAGTTCCTCCCGCCTTTCCTGTTGAGAGTGCCTCCTCTTGAGATGCGACGGGAACGCCGGGAATTCTTTCCCGTTGAAACCAGGGAAAGGATCCCTCATCTCGAGCTACGAGGGGGAAACGGGGCTCCTCTGGATGTGGGCGGGACCATCGTGCTTCCTCTCGAGTGGAGACGGGTATGGCGGTGAACTTCTTGAGTTGCAGCAAGGGTGTGAAAGACCCTTTCGAAGTTCCAGAGGTTTGGTGTCATTAGTCTCCAGAGGCCTCATCGGAAATAGGCCTCATCTCGCCTGGAAGGGAGAACTTCCTGGATTTTCTCGAGTTGCGGCAGGTGTTCTCGAGTTACGACGGGGACCTCAGGGACCCGCCCTGGTGGCCTCAGGAGAGGCCAGTCCCCATGCGAGTTGCTAGGGGGTCTCTCGGGATTCCTCTCCCGTCGATACCGGGGCCAAAAAGCTTGTGTGGAGTCAGGGCCGGAACCGAGGATTCTTCTCAGGGGCTGAAATGGATCTTTGGGTACTTCTGGAGTCTCCCCAGGGGAGTCAGGCCTCGTCTCGAGTGGGGGCATGCATGTGCGCTTTCCTTCCAGGCTGTTCCAGCAATGTCATGCTTCCCGTCGCGTGGATCAAAGGATCTGTGGTTTTCCCTCGAGGCTTTCCCTCGAGGCTTTCCCACAGGGCTGTCCCACGTGCCACCGTGTTGTGAGTCGATCCTCGGCGTGAAAGATGAGCCAGTGCAGGGCAAAGAGGTTCCTCTGAAATGGACTGAGACATCTGGGGGACTCTTGGAATGGTGGTACGACCATGGAGTTCCTCTCGCCTTTCCTGTTGAGAGTGCCTCCTCTTGAGATGCGACGGGAACGCCGGGAATTCTTTCCCGTTGAAAGCAGGGAAAGGATCCCTCATCTCGAGCTACGAGGGGGAAACGGGGCTCCTCTGGATGTGGGCGGGACCATCGTGCTTCCTCTCGAGTGGAGACGGGTATGGCGGTGAACTTCTTGAGTTGCACCAAGGGTGTGAAAGACCCTTTCGAAGTTCAAGAGGTTTGGTGTCATTAGTCTCCAGAGGCCTCATCGGAAATAGGCCTCATCTCGCCTGGAAGGGAGAACTTCCTGGATTTTCTCGAGTTGCGGCAGGTGTTCTCGAGTTACGACGGGGACCTCAGGGACCCGCCCTGGTGGCCTCAGGAGAGGCCAGTCCCTAGGCGAGTTGCTAGGGGGCCTCTCGGGATTCCTCTCCCGTCGATACCGGGGCCAAAAACCTTGTGTGGAGTCAGGGCCGGAACCGAGGATTCCTCTCAGGGGCTGACATGGATCTTTGGGTACTTCTGGAGTCTCCCCAGGGGAGTCAGGCCTCGTCTCGAGTGGGGGCATGCACGTGCACTTTCCTTCCAGGCTGTAGCAGCAATGTCACGCTTCCCGTCGCGTGGATCAAATGATGTGTGGTTTTCCCTCGAGGCTTTCCCACAGGGCTGTCCCACGTGCCACCGTGGTGTGAGTCGATCCTCGGCGTGAAAGATGAGCCAGTGCAGGGCAAAGAGGTTCCTCTGGAATGGACTGAGACATCTGGGGGACTCTTGGAATGGTGGTACGACCATGGAGTTCCTCTCGCCTTTCCTGTTGAGAGTGCCTCCTCTTGAGATGCGACGGGAACGCCGGGAATTTTTTGCCGTTGAAAGCAGGGAAAGGATCCCTCATCTCGAGCTACGAGGGGGAAACGGGGCTCCTCTGGATGTGGGCGGGACCATCGTGCTTCCTCTCGAGTGGAGACGGATATGGCGGTGAACTTCTTGAGTTGCAGCAAGGGTGTGAAAGACCCTTTCGAAGTTCCAGAGGTTAGGTGTCATTAGTCTCCAGAGGCCTCATCGGAAATAGGCCTCATCTCGCCTGGAAGGGAGAACTTCCTGGATTTTCTCGAGTTGCGGCAGGTGTTCTCGAGTTACGACGGGGACCTCAGGGACCCGCCCTGGTGGCCTCAGGAGAGGCCAGTCCCCATGCGAGTTGCTAGGGGGCCTCTCGGGATTCCTCTCCCGTTGATACCGGGGCCAAAAAGCTTGTGTGTAGTCAAGGCCGGAACCGAGGATTCCTCTCAGGGGCTGACATGGATCTTTGGGTACTTCTGGAGTCTCCCCAGGGGAGTCAGGCCTCGTCTCGAGTGGGGGCATGCACGTGCGCTTTCCTTCCAGGCTGTAGCAGCAATGTCACGCTTCCCGTCGCGTGGATCAAAGGATCTGTGGTTTTCCCTCGAGGCTTTCCCTCGAGGCTTTCCCACAGGGCTGTCCCACGTGCCACCGTGTTGTGAGTCGATCCTCGGCGTGAAAGATGAGCCAGTGCAGGGCAAAGAGGTTCCTCTGGAATGGACTGAGACATCTGGGGGACTCTTGGAATGGTGGTACGACCATGGAGTTCCTCTCGCCTTTCCTGTTGAGAGTGCCTCCTCTTGAGAAGCGACGGGAACGCCGGGAATTCTTTCCCGTTGAAAGCAGGGAAAGGATCCCTCATCTCGAGCTACGAGGGGGAAACGGGGCTCCTCTGGATGTGGGCGGGACCATCGTGCTTCCTGTCGAGTGGAGACGGGTATGGCGGTGAACTTCTTGAGTTGCAGCAAGGGTGTGAAAGACCCTTTCGAAGTTCCAGAGGTTTGGTGTCATTAGTCTCCAGAGGCCTCATCGGAAATAGGCCTCACCTCGCCTGGAAGGGAGAACTTCCTGGATTTTCTCGAGTTGCGGCAGGTGTTCTCGAATTACGACGGGGACCTCAGGGACCCGCCCTGGTGGCCTCCGGAGAGGCCAGTCCTCATGCGAGTTGCTAGGGGGCCTCTCGGGATTCCTCTCCCGTCGATACCTGGGCCAAAAACCTTGTGTGGAGTCAGGGCCGGAACCGAGGATTCCTCTCAGGGGCTGACATGGATCTTTGGGTACTTCTGGAGTCTCCCCAGGGGAGTCAGACCTCGTCTCGAGTGGGGGCATGCACGTGCGCTTTCCTTCCAGGCTGTAGCAGCAATGTCACGCTTCCCGTCGCGTGGATCAAAGGATCTGTGGTTTTTCCTCGAGGCTTTCCCTCGAGGCTTTCCCACAGGGCTGTCCCACGTGCCACCGTGTTGTGAGTCGATCCTCGGCGTGAAAGATGAGCCAGTGCAGGGCAAAGAGGTTCCTCTGGAATGGACTGAGACATTTGGGGGACTCTTGGAATGGTGGTACGACCATGGAGTTCCTCTCGCCTTTCCTGTTGAGAGTGCCTCCTCTTGAGATGCGACGGAACGCCGGGAATTCTTTCCCGTTGAAAGCAGGGAAAGGATCCCTCATCTCGAGCTACGAGGGGGAAACGGGGCTCCTCTGGATGTGGGCGGGACCATCGTGCTTCCTCTCGAGTGGAGACGGGTATGGCGGTGAACTTCTTGAGTTGCAGCAAGGGTGTGAAAGACCCTTTCGAAGTTCCAGAGGTTTGGTGTCATTAGTCTCCAGAGGCCTCATCGGAAATAGGCCTCATCTCGCCTGGAAGGGAGAACTTCCTGGATTTTCTCGAGTTGCGGCAGGTGTTCTCGAGTTACGACGGGGACCTCAGGGACCCGCCCTGGTGGCCTCAGGAGAGGCCAGTCCCCATGCGAGTTGCTAGGGGGTCTCTCGGGATTCCTATCCCGTCGATACCGGGGCCAAAAAGCTTGTGTGGAGTCAGGGCCGGAACCGAGGATTCTTCTCAGGGGCTGAAATGGATCTTTGGGTACTTCTGGAGTCTCCCCAGGGGAGTCAGGCCTCGTCTCGAGTGGGGGCATGCATGTGCGCTTTCCTTCCAGGCTGTTCCAGCAATGTCATGCTTCCCGTCGCGTGGATCAAAGGATCTGTGGTTTTCCCTCGAGGCTTTCCCTCGAGGCTTTCCCACAGGGCTGTCCCACGTGCCACCGTGGTGTGAGTCGATCCTCGGCGTGAAAGATGAGCCAGTGCAGGGCAAAGAGGTTCCTCTGGAATGGACTGAGACATCTGGGGGACTCTTGGAATGGTGGTACGACCATGGAGTTCCTCTCGCCTTTCCTGTTGAGAGTGCCTCCTCTTGAGATGCGACGGGAACGCCGGGAATTCTTTCCCGTTGAAAGCAGGAAAAGGATCCCTCATCTCGAGCTACGAGGGGGAAACGGGGCTCCTCTGGATGTGGGCGGGACCATCGTGCTTCCTCTCGAGTGGAGACGGGAATGGCGGTGAACTTCTTGAGTTGCAGCAAGGGTGTGAAAGACCCTTTCGAAGTTCCAGAGGTTAGGTGTCATTAGTCTCCAGACGCCTCATCGGAAATAGGCCTCATCTCGCCTGGAAGGGAGAACTTCCTGGATTTTCTCGAGTTGCGGCAGGTGTTCTCGAGTTACGACGGGGACCTCAGGGACCCGCCCTGGTGGCCTCAGGAGAGGCCAGTCCCCATGCGAGTTGCTAGGGGGCCTCTCGGGATTCCTCTCCCGTCGATACCGGGGCCAAAAACCTTGTGTGGAGTCAGGGCCGGAACCGAGGATTCCTCTCAGGGGCTGACATGGATGTTTGGGTACTTCTGGAGTCTCCCCAGGGGAGTCAGGCCTCGTCTCGAGTGGGGGCATGCACGTGCACTTTCCTTCCAGGCTGTAGCAGCAATGTCACGCTTCCCGTCGCGTCGATCAAAGGATCTGTGGTTTTCCCTCCAGGCTTTCCCACAGGGCTGTCCCACGTGCCACCGTGGTGTGAGTCGATCCTCGGCGTGAAAGATGAGCCAGTGCAGGGCAAAGAGGTTCCTCTGGAAAGGACTGAGACATCTGGGGGACTCTTGGAATGGTGGTACGACCATGGAGTTCCTCTCGCCTTTCCTGTTGAGAGTGCCTCCTCTTGAGAAGCGACGGGAACGCCGGGAATTCTTTCCCGTTGAAAGCAGGGAAAGGATCCCTCATCTCGAGCTACGAGGGGGAAACGGGGCTCCTCTGGATGTGGGCGGGACCATCGTGCTTCCTGTCGAGTGGAGACGGGTATGGCGGTGAACTTCTTGAGTTGCAGCAAGGGTGTGAAAGACCCTTTCGAAGTTCCAGAGGTTTGGTGTCATTAGTCTCCAGAGGCCTCATCGGAAATAGGCCTCACCTCGCCTGGAAGGGAGAACTTCCTGGATTTTCTCGAGTTGCGGCAGGTGTTCTCGAATTACGACGGGGACCTCAGGGACCCGCCCTGGTGGCCTCCGGAGAGGCCAGTCCTCATGCGAGTTGCTAGGGGGCCTCTCGGGATTCCTCTCCCGTCGATACCGGGGCCAAAAACCTTGTGTGGAGTCAGGGCCGGAACCGAGGATTCCTCTCAGGGGCTGACATGGATCTTTGGGTACTTCTGGAGTCTCCCCAGGGGAGTCAGACCTCGTCTCGAGTGGGGGCATGAACGTGCGCTTTCCTTCCAGGCTGTAGCAGCAATGTCACGCTTCCCGTCGCGTGGATCAAAGGATCTGTGGTTTTTCCTCGAGGCTTTCCCTCGAGGCTTTCCCACAGGGCTGTCCCACGTGCCACCGTGTTGTGAGTCGATCCTCGGCGTGAAAGATGAGCCAGTGCAGGGCAAAGAGGTTCCTCTGGAATGGACTGAGACATTTGGGGGACTCTTGGAATGGTGGTACGACCATGGAGTTCCTCTCGCCTTTCCTGTTGAGAGTGCCTCCTCTTGAGATGCGACGGAACGCCGGGAATTCTTTCCCGTTGAAAGCAGGGAAAGGATCCCTCATCTCGAGCTACGAGGGGGAAACGGGGCTCCTCTGGATGTGGGCGGGACCATCGTGCTTCCTCTCGAGTGGAGACGGGTATGGCGGTGAACTTCTTGAGTTGCAGCAAGGGTGTGAAAGACCCTTTCGAAGTTCCAGAGGTTTGGTGTCATTAGTCTCCAGAGGCCTCATCGGAAATAGGCCTCATCTCGCCTGGAAGGGAGAACTTCCTGGATTTTCTCGAGTTGCGGCAGGTGTTCTCGAGTTACGACGGGGACCTCAGGGACCCGCCCTGGTGGCCTCAGGAGAGGCCAGTCCCCATGCGAGTTGCTAGGGGGTCTCTCGGGATTCCTATCCCGTCGATACCGGGGCCAAAAAGCTTGTGTGGAGTCAGGGCCGGAACCGAGGATTCTTCTCAGGGGCTGAAATGGATCTTTGGGTACTTCTGGAGTCTCCCCAGGGGAGTCAGGCCTCGTCTCGAGTGGGGGCATGCATGTGCGCTTTCCTTCCAGGCTGTTCCAGCAATGTCATGCTTCCCGTCGCGTGGATCAAAGGATCTGTGGTTTTCCCTCGAGGCTTTCCCACAGGGCTGTCCCACGTGCCACCGTGTTGTGAGTCGATCCTCGGCGTGAAAGATGAGCCAGTGCAGGGCAAAGAGGTTCCTCTGAAATGGAGTGAGACATCTGGGGGACTCTTGGAATGGTGGTACGACCATGGAGTTCCTCTCGCCTTTCCTGTTGAGAGTGCCTCCTCTTGAGATGCGACGGGAACGCCGGGAATTCTTTCCCGTTGAAAGCAGGGAAAGGATCCCTCATCTCGAGCTACGAGGGGGAAACGGGGCTCCTCTGGATGTGGGCGGGACCATCGTGCTTCCTCTCGAGTGGAGACGGGTATGGCGGTGAACTTCTTGAGTTGCACCAAGGGTGTGAAAGACCCTTTCGAAGTTCAAGAGGTTTGGTGTCATTAGTCTCCAGAGGCCTCATCGGAAATAGGCCTCATCTCGCCTGGAAGGGAGAACTTCCTGGATTTTCTCGAGTTGCGGCAGGTGTTCTCGAGTTACGACGGGGACCTCAGGGACCCGCCCTGGTGGCCTCCGGAGAGGCCAGTCCCCATGAGAGTTGCTAGGGGGCCTCTCGGGATTCCTCTCCCGTCGATACCGGGGCCAAAAACCTTGTGTGGAGTCAGGGCCGGAACCGAGGATTCCTCTCAGGGGCTGACATGGATCTTTGGGTACTTCTGGAGTCTCCCCAGTGGAGTCAGACCTCGTCTCGAGTGGGGGCATGCACGTGCGCTTTCCTTCCAGGCTGTAGCAGCAATGTCACGCTTCCCGTCGCGTGGATCAAAGGATCTGTGGTTTTCCCTCGAGGCTTTCCCTCGAGGCTTTCCCACAGGGCTGTCCCACGTGCCACCGTGGTGTGAGTCGATCCTCGGCGTGAAAGATGAGCCAGTGCAGGGCAAAGAGGTTCCTCTGGAATGGACTGAGACATCTGGGGGACTCTTGGAATGGTGGTACGACCATGGAGATCCTCTCGCCTTTCCTGTTGAGAGTGCCTCCTCTTGAGATGAGACGGGAACGCCGGGAATTCTTTCCCGTTGAAAGCAGGGAAAGGATCCCTCATCTCGAGCACCGAGGGGAAAACGGGGCTCCTCTGGATGTGGGCGGGACCATCGTGCTTCCTCTCGAGTGGAGACGGGTATGGCGGAGAACTTCTTGAGTTGCAGCAAGGGTGTGAAAGACCCTTTCAAAGTTCCAGAGGTTAGGTGTCATTAGTCTCCAGACGCCTCATCGGAAATAGGCCTCATCTCGCCTGGAAGGGAGAACTTCCTGGATTTTCTCGAGTTGCGGCAGGTGTTCTTAAGTTACGACGGGGAACTCAGGGACCCGCCCTGGTGGCCTCAGGAGAGGCCAGTCCCCATGCGAGTTGCTAAGGGGCCTCTCGGGATTCCTCTCCCGTCGATACCGGGGCCAAAAAGCTTGTGTGGAGTCAGGGCCGGAACCGAGGATTCTTCTCAGGGGCTGAAATGGATCTTTGGGTACTTCTGGAGTCTCCCCAGGGGAGTCAGGCCTCGTCTCGAGTGGGGGCATGCATGTGCGCTTTCCTTCCAGGCTGTTCCAGCAATGTCATGCTTCCCGTCGCGTGGATCAAAGGATCTGTGGTTTTCCCTCGAGGCTTTCCCTCGAGGCTTTCCCACAGGGCTGTCCCACGTGCCACCGTGTTGTGAGTCGATCCTCGGCGTGAAAGATGAGCCAGTGCAGGGCAAAGAGGTTCCTCTGAAATGGAGTGAGACATCTGGGGGACTCTTGGAATGGTGGTACGACCATGGAGTTCCTCTCGCCTTTCCTGTTGAGAGTGCCTCCTCTTGAGATGCGACGGGAACGCCGGGAATTCTTTCCCGTTGAAAGCAGGGAAAGGATCCCTCATCTCGAGCTACGAGGGGGAAACGGGGCTCCTCTGGATGTGGGCGGGACCATCGTGCTTCCTCTCGAGTGGAGACGGGTATGGCGGTGAACTTCTTGAGTTGCACCAAGGGTGTGAAAGACCCTTTCGAAGTTCAAGAGGTTTGGTGTCATTAGTCTCCAGAGGCCTCATCGGAAATAGGCCTCATCTCGCCTGGAAGGGAGAACTTCCTGGATTTTCTCGAGTTGCGGCAGGTGTTCTCGAGTTACGACGGGGACCTCAGGGACCCGCCCTGGTGGCCTCCGGAGAGGCCAGTCCCCATGAGAGTTGCTAGGGGGCCTCTCGGGATTCCTCTCCCGTCGATACCGGGGCCAAAAACCTTGTGTGGAGTCAGGGCCGGAACCGAGGATTCCTCTCAGGGGCTGACATGGATCTTTGGGTACTTCTGGAGTCTCCCCAGTGGAGTCAGACCTCGTCTCGAGTGGGGGCATGCACGTGCGCTTTCCTTCCAGGCTGTAGCAGCAATGTCACGCTTCCCGTCGCGTGGATCAAAGGATCTGTGGTTTTCCCTCGAGGCTTTCCCTCGAGGCTTTCCCACAGGGCTGTCCCACGTGCCACCGTGGTGTGAGTCGATCCTCGGCGTGAAAGATGAGCCAGTGCAGGGCAAAGAGGTTCCTCTGGAATGGACTGAGACATCTGGGGGACTCTTGGAATGGTGGTACGACCATGGAGATCCTCTCGCCTTTCCTGTTGAGAGTGCCTCCTCTTGAGATGCGACGGGAACGCCGGGAATTCTTTCCCGTTGAAAGCAGGGAAAGGATCCCTCATCTCGAGCACCGAGGGGAAAACGGGGCTCCTCTGGATGTGGGCGGGACCATCGTGCTTCCTCTCGAGTGGAGACGGGTATGGCGGAGAACTTCTTGAGTTGCAGCAAGGGTGTGAAAGACCCTTTCAAAGTTCCAGAGGTTAGGTGTCATTAGTCTCCAGACGCCTCATCGGAAATAGGCCTCATCTCGCCTGGAAGGGAGAACTTCCTGGATTTTCTCGAGTTGCGGCAGGTGTTCTTAAGTTACGACGGGGAACTCAGGGACCCGCCCTGGTGGCCTCAGGAGAGGCCAGTCCCCATGCGAGTTGCTAAGGGGCCTCTCGGGATTCCTCTCCCGTCGATACCGGGGCCAAAAACCTTGAGTGGAGTCAGGGCCGGAACCGAGGATTCCTCTCAGGGGCTGACATGGATCTTTGGGTACTTCTGGAGTCTCCCCAGGGGAGTCAGGCCTCGTCTCGAGTGGGGGCATGCACGTGCGCTTTCCTTCCAGGCTGTAGCAGCAATGTCACGCTTCCCGTCACGTGGATCAAAGGATCTGTGGTTTTCCCTCGAGGCTTTCCCTCGAGGCTTTCCCACAGGGCTGTCCCACGTGCCACCGTGGTGTGAGTCGATCCTCGGCGTGAAAGATGAGCCAGTGCAGGGCAAAGAGTTTCCTCTGGAATGGACTGAGACATCTGGGGGACTCTTGGAATGGTGGTACGACCATGGAGTTCCTCTCGCCTTTCCTGTTGAGAGTGCCTCCTCTTGAGATGCGACGGGAATGCCGGGAATTCTTTCCCGTTGAAAGCAGGGAAAGGATCCCTCATCTCGAGCTACGAGGGGGAAACGGGGCTCCTCTGGATGTGGGCGGGACCATCGTGCTTCCTCTCGAGTGGAGACGGGTATGGCGGTGAACTTCTTGAGTTGCAGCAAGGGTGTGAAAGACCCTTTCGAAGTTCCAGAGGTTAGGTGTCATTAGTCTCCAGACGCCTCATCGGAAATAGGCCTCATCTCGCCTGGAAGGGAGAACTTCCTGGATTTTCTCGAGTTGCAGCAGGTGTTCTCGAGTTACGACGGGGACCTCAGGGACCCGCCCTGGTGGCCTCCGGAGAGGCCAGTCCCCATGCGAGTTGCTAGGGGGCCTCTCGGGATTCCTCTCCCGTCGATACCGGGGCCAAAAACCTTGTGTGGATTCAGGGCCGGAACCGAGGATTCCTCTCAGGGGCTGACATGGATCTTTGGGTACTTCTGGAGTCTCCCCAGGGGAGTCAGGCCTCGTCTCGAGTGGGGGCATGCACGTGCACTTTCCTTCCAGGCTGTAGCAGCAATGTCACGCTTCCCGTCGCGTGGATCAAAGGATCTGTGGTTTTCCCTCGAGGCTTTCCCACAGGGCTGTCCCACGTGCCACCGTGGTGTGAGTCGATCCTCGGCATGAAAGATGAGCCAGTGCAGGGCAAAGAGGTTCCTCTGGAATGGACTGAGACATCTGGGGGACTCTTGGAATGGTGGTACGACCATGGAGTTCCTCTCGCCTTTCCTGTTGAGAGTGCCTCCTCTTGAGATGCGACGGGAACGCCGGGAATTCTTTCCCGTTGAAAGCAGGGAAAGAATCCCTCATCTCGAGCTACGAGGGGGAAACGGGGCTCCTCTGGATGTGGGCGGGACCATCGTGCTTCCTCTCTAGTGGAGACGGGTATGGCGGTGAACTTCTTGAGTTGCAGCAAGGGTGTGAAAGACTCTTTCGAAGTTCCAGAGGTTAGGTGTCATTAGTCTCCAGAGGCCTCATCGGAAATAGGCCTCATCTCGCCTGGAAGGGAGAACTTCCTGGATTTTCTCGAGTTGCGGCAGGTGTTCTCGAGTTACGACGGGGACCTCAGGGACCCGCCCTGGTGGCCTCAGGAGAGGCCAGTCCCTAGGCGAGTTGCTAGGGGGCCCCTCGGGATTCCTCTCCCGTTGATACCGGGGCCAAAAAGCTTGTGTGGAGTCAGGGCCGGAACCGAGGATTCCTCTCAGGGGCTGACATGGATCTTTGGGTACTTCTGGAGTCTCCCCAGGGGAGTCAGGCCTCGTCTCGAGTGGGGGCATGCACGTGCGCTTTCCTTCCAGGCTGTAGCAGCAATGTCACGCTTCCCGTCGCGTGGATCAAAGGATCTGTGGTTTTCCCTCGAGGCTTTCCCTCGAGGCTTTCCCACAGGGCTGTCCCACGTGCCACCGTGGTGTGAGTCAATCCTGGGCGTGAAAGATGAGCCAGTGCAGGGCAAAGAGGTTCCTCTGGAATGGACTGAGACATCTGGGGGACTCTTGGAATGGTGGTACGACCATGGAGTTCCTCTCGCCTTTCCTGTTGAGAGTGCCTCCTCTTGAGATGCGACGGGAACACCGGGAATTCTTTCCCGTTGAAAGCAGGGAAAGGATCCCTCATCTCGAGCTACGAGGGGGAAACGGGGCTCCTCTGGATGTGGGCGGGACCATCGTGCTTCCTCTCTAGTGGAGACGGGTATGGTGGTGAACTTCTTGAGTTGCAGCAAGGCTGTGAAAGACCCTTTCGAAGTTCCAGAGGTAAGGTGTCATTAGTCTCCAGACGCCTCATCGGAAATAGGCCTCATTTCGCCTGGAAGGGAGAACTTCCTGGATTTTCTCCAGTTGCGGCAGGTGTTCTCGAGTTACGACGGGGACCTCAGGGACCCGCCCTGGTGGCCTCAGGAGAGGCCAGTCCCTATGCGAGTTGCTAGGGGGCCTCTCGGGATTCCTCTCCCGTCGATACCGGGGCCAAAAACCTTGTGTGGAGTCAGGGCCGGAACCGAGGATTCCTCTCAGGGGCTGACATGGATCTTTGGGTACTTCTGGAGTCTCCCCAGGGGAGTCAGGCCTCGTCTCGAGTGGGGGCATGCACGTGCACTTTCCTTCCAGGCTGTAGCAGCAATGTCACGCTTCCCGTCGCGTGGATCAAATGATGTGTGGTTTTCCCTAGAGGCTTTCCCACAGGGCTGTCCCACGTGCCACCGTGGTGTAAGTCGATCCTCGGCGTGAAAGATGAGCCAGTGCAGGGCAAAGAGGTTCCTCTGGAATGGACTGAGACATCTGGGGGACTCTTGGAATGGTGGCACGACCATGGAGTTCCTCTCGCCTTTCCTGTTGAGAGTGCCTCCTCTTGAGATGCGACGGGAACGCCGGGAATTTTTTGCCGTTGAAAGCAGGGAAAGGATCCCTCATCTCGAGCTACGAGGGGGAAACGGGGCTCCTCTGGATGTGGGCGGGACCATCGTGCTTTCTCTCGAGTGGAGACGGGTATTGCGGTGAACTTCTTGAGTTGCAGCAAGGGTGTGAAAGACCCTTTCGAAGTTCCAGAGGTTAGGTGTCATTAGTCTCCAGACGCCTCATCGGAAATAGGCCTCATCTCGCCTGGAAGGGAGAACTTCCTGGATTTTCTCGAGTTGCGGCAGGTGTTCTCGAGTTACGACGGGGACCTCAGGGACCCGCCCTGGTGGCCTCAGGAGAGGCCAGTCCCCATGCGAGTTGCTAGGGGGCCTCTCGGGATTCCTCTCCCGTCGATACCGGGGCCAAAAACCTTGTGTGGAGTCAGGGCCGGAACCGAGGATTCCTCTCAGGGGCTGACATGGATCTTTGGGTACTTCTGGAGTCTCCCCAGGGGAGTCAGGCCTCGTCTCGAGTGGGGGCATGCACGTGCACTTTCCTTCCAGGCTGTAGCAGCAATGTCACGCTTCCCGTCGCGTGGATCAAAGGATCTGTGGTTTTCCCTCGAGGCTTTCCCACAGGGCTGTCCCACGTGCCACCGTGGTGTGAGTCGATCCTCGGCGTGAAAGATGAGCCAGTGCAGGGCAAAGAGGTTCCTCTGGAATGGACTGAGACATCTGGGGGACTCTTGGAGTGGTGGTACGACCATGGAGTTCCTCTCGCCTTTCCTGTTGAGAGTGCCTCCTCTTGAGATGCGACGGGAACGCCGGGAATTCTTTCCCGTTGAAACCAGGGAAAGGATCCCTCATCTCGAGCACCGAGGGGAAAACGGGGCTCCTCTGGATGTGGGCGGGACCATCGTGCTTCCTCTCGAGTGGAGACGGGTAATGCGGTGAACTTCTTGAGTTGCAGCAAGGGTGTGAAAGACCCTTTCGAAGTTCCAGAGGTTTGGTGTCATTAGTCTCCAGAGGCCTCATCGGAAATAGGCCTCATCTCGCCTGGAAGGGAGAACTTCCTGGATTTTCTCGAGTTGCGGCAGGTGTTCTCGAGTTACGACGGGGACCTCAGGGACCCGCCCTGGTGGCCTCCGGAGAGGCCAGTCCCCATGCGAGTTGCTAGGGGGCCTCTCGGGATTCCTCTCCCGTCGATACCGGGGCCAAAAACCTTGTGTGGAGTCAGGGCCGGAACCGAGGATTCCTCTCAGGGGCTGACATGGATCTTTGGGTACTTCTGGAGTCTCCCCAGTGGAGTCAGGCCTCGTCTCGAGTGGGGGCATGCACGTGCGCTTTCCTTCCAGGCTGTAGCAGCAATGTCACGCTTCCCATCGCGTGGATCAAAGGATCTGTGGTTTTCCCTCGAGGCTTTCCCACAGGGCTGTCCCACGTGCCACCGTGGTGTGAGTCGATCCTCGGCGTGAAAGATGAGCCAGTGCAGGGCAAAGAGGTTCCTCTGGAATGGACTGAGACATCTGGGGGACTCTTGGAGTGGTGGTACGACCATGGAGTTCCTCTCGCCTTTCCTGTTGAGAGTGCCTATTCTTGAGATGCGACGGGAACGCCGGGAATTCTTTCCCGTTGAAACCAGGGAAAGGATCCCTCATCTCGAGCTACGAGGGGGAAACGGGGCTCCTCTGGATGTGGGCGGGACCATCGTGCTTCCTCTCGAGTGGAGACGGGTATGGCGGTGAACTTCTTGAGTTGCAGCAAGGGTGTGAAAGACCCTTTCGAAGTTCCAGAGGTTTGGTGTCATTAGTCTCCAGAGGCCTCATCGGAAATAGGCCTCATCTCGCCTGGAAGGGAGAAATTCCTAGATTTTCTCGAGTTGCGGCAGGTGTTCTCGAGTTACGACGGGGACCTCAGGGACCCGCCCTGGTGGCCTCAGGAGAGGCCAGTCCCCATGCGAGTTGCTAGGGGGCCTCTCGGGATTCCTCTCCCGTCGATACCGGGGCCAAAAAGCTTGTGTGGAGTCAGGGCCGGAACCGAGGATTCCTCTCAGGGGCTGACATGGATCTTTGGGTACTTCTCGAGTCTCCCCAGGGGAGTCAGGCCTCGTCTCGAGTGGGGGCATGCACGTGCGCTTTCCTTCCAGGCTGTAGCAGCAATGTCACGATTCCCGTCGCGTGGATCAAAGGATCTGTGGTTTTCCCTCGAGGCTTTCCCTCGAGGCTTTCCCACAGGGCTGTCCCACGTGCCACCGTGTTGTGAGTCGATCCTCGGCGTGAAAGATGAGCCAGTGCAGGGCAAAGAGGTTCCTCTGGAATGGACTGAGACATCTGGGGGACTCTTGGAATGGTGGTACGACCATGGAGTTCCTCTCGCCTTTCCTGTTGAGAGTGCCTCCTCTTGAGATGCGACGGGAACGCCGGGAATTCTTTCCCGTTGAAACCAGGGAAAGGATCCCGCATCTCGAGCTACGAGGGGGAAACGGGGCTACTCTGGATGTGGGCGGGACCATCGTGCTTCCTCTCGAGTGGAGACAGGTATGGCGGTGAACTTCTTGAGTTGCAGCAAGGGTGTGAAAGACCCTTTCGAAGTTCCAGAGGTTTGGTGTCATTAGTCTCCAGAGGCCTCATCGGAAATAGGCCTCATCTCGCATGGAAGGGAGAACTTCCTGGATTTTCTCGAGTTGCGGCAGGTGTTCTCGAATTACGACGGGGAACTCAGGGACCCGCCCTGGTGGCCTCCGGAGAGGCCAGTCCCCATGCGAGTTGCTAGGGGGCCTCTCGGGATTCCTCTCCCGTCGATACCGGGGCCAAAAACCTTGTGTGGAGTCAGGGCCGGAACCGAGGATTCCTCTCAGGGGCTGACATGGATCTTTGGGTACTTCTGGAGTCACCCCAGTGGAGTCAGGCCTCGTCTCGAGTAGGGGCATGCACGTGCGCTTTCCTTTCAGGCTGTAGCAGCAATGTCACGCTTCCCGTCGCGTGGATCAAAGGATCTGTGGTTTTCCCTCGAGGCTTTCCCACAGGGCTGTCCCACGTGCCACCGTGGTGTGAGTCGATCCTCGGCGTGAAAGATGAGCCAGTGCAGGGCAAAGAGGTTCCTCTGGAATGGACTGAGACATCTGGGGGACTCTTGGAATGGTGGTACGACCATGGAGTTCCTCTCGCCTTTCCTGTTGAGAGTGCCTCCTCTTGAGATGCGACGGGAACGCCGGGAATTCTTTCCCGTTGAAAGCAGGGAAAGGATCCCTCATCTCGAGCTACGAGGGGGAAACGGGGCTCCTCTGGATGTGGGCGGGACCATCGTGCTTCCTCTCTAGTGGAGACGGGTATGGCGGTGAACTTCTTGAGTTGCAGCAAGGGTGTGAAAGACCCTTTCGAAGTTCCAGAGGTTAGGTGTCATTAGTCTCCAGAGGCCTCATCGGAAATAGGCCTCATCTCGCCTGGAAGGGAGAACTTCCTGGATTTTCTCGAGTTGCGGCAGGTGTTCTCGAGTTACGACGGGGACCTCAGGGACCCGCCCTGGTGGCCTCAGGAGAGGCCAGTCCCTAGGCGAGTTGCTAGGGGGCCTCTCGGGATTCCTCTCCCATTGATACCGGGGCCAAAAAGCTTGTGTGGAGTCAGGGCCGGAACCGAGGATTCCTCTCAGGGGCTGACATGGATCTTTGGGTACTTCTGGAGTCTCCCCAGGGGAGTCAGGCCTCGTCTCGAGTGGGGGCATGCACGTGCGCTTTCCTTCCAGGCTGTAGCAGCAATGTCACGCTTCCCGTCGCGTGGATCAAAGGATCTGTGGTTTTCCCTCGAGGCTTTCCCTCGAGGCTTTCCCACAGGGCTGTCCCACGTGCCACCGTGGTGTGAGTCAATCCTGGGCGTGAAAGATGAGCCAGTGCAGGGCAAAGAGGTTCCTCTGGAATGGACTGAGACATCTGGGGGACTCTTGGAATGGTGGTATGACCATGGAGTTCCTCTCGCCTTTCCTGTTGAGAGTGCCTCCTCTTGAGATGCGACGGGAACGCCGGGAATTCTTTCCCGTTGAAAGCAGGGAAAGGATCCCTCATCTCGAGCTACGAGGGGGAAACGGGGCTCCTCTGGATGTGGGCGGGACCATCGTGCTTCCTCTCTAGTGGAGACGGGTATGGTGGTGAACTTCTTGAGTTGCAGCAAGGCTGTGAAAGACCCTTTCGAAGTTCCAGAGGTAAGGTGTCATTAGTCTCCAGACGCCACATCGGAAATAGGCCTCATTTCGCCTGGAAGGGAGAACTTCCTGGATTTTCTCCAGTTGCGGCAGGTGTTCTCGAGTTACGACGGGGACCTCAGGGACCCGCCTGGTGGCCTCAGGAGAGGTCAGTCCCTATGCGAGTTGCTAGGGGGCCTCTCGGGATTCCTCTCCCGTCGATACCGGGGCCAAAAACCTTGTGTGGAGTCAGGGCCGGAACCGAGGATTCCTCTCAGGGACTGATATGGATCTTTGGGTACTTCTGGAGTCTCGCCAGGGGAGACAGGCCTCGTCTCGTGTGGGGGCATGCACGTGCACTTTCCTTCCAGGCTGTAGCAGCAATGTCACGCTTCCCGTCGCGTGGATCAAAGGATCTGCGGTTTTCGCTCAAGGCTTTCCCTCGAGGCTTTCCCACAGGGCTGTCCCACGTGACACCGTGGTGTGAGTCGATCCTCGGCGTGAAAGATGAGCCAGTGCAGGGCAAAGAGGTTCCTCTGGAATGGACTGAGACATCTGGGGGACTCTTGGAATGGTGGTACGACCATGGAGTTCCTCTCGCCTTTCCTGTTGAGAGTGCCTCCTCTTGAGATGCGACGGGAACGCCGGGAATTCTTTCCCGTTGAAAGCAGGGAAAGGATCCCTCATCTCGAGCTACGAGGGGGAAACGGGGCTCCTCTGGATGTGGGCGGGACCATCGTGCTTCCTCTCTAGTGGAGACGGGTATGGCGGTGAACTTCTTGAGTTGCAGCAAGGGTGTGAAAGACCCTTTCGAAGTTCCAGAGGTTAGGTGTCATTAGTCTCCAGACGACTCATCAGAAATAGGCCTCATCTCGCCTGGAAGGGAGAACTTCCTGGATTTTCTCGAGTTGCGGCAGGTGTTCTCGAGTTACGACGGGGACCTCAGGGACCCGCCCTGGTGGCCTCAGGAGAGGCCAGTCCCTAGGCGAGTTGCTAGGGGGCCTCTCGGGATTCCTCTCCCGTTGATACCGGGGCCAAAAAGCTTGTGTGGAGTCAGGGTCGGAACCGAGGATTCCTCTCAGGGGCTGACATGGATCTTTGGGTACTTCTGGAGTCTCCCCAGGGGAGTCAGGCCTCGTCTCGAGTGGGGGCATGCACGTGCGCTTTCCTTCCAGGCTGTAGCAGCAATGTCACGCTTCCCGTCGCGTGGATCAAAGGATCTGTGGTTTTCCCTCGAGGCTTTCCCTCGAGGCTTTCCCACAGGGCTGTCCCACGTGCCACCGTGGTGTGAGTCAATCCTGGGCGTGAAAGATGAGCCAGTGCAGGGCAAAGAGGTTCCTCTGGAATGGACTGAGACATCTGGGGGACTCTTGGAATGGTGGTACGACCATGGAGTTCCTCTCGTCTTTCCTGTTGAGAGTGCCTCCTCTTGAGATGCGACGGGAACGCCGGGAATTCTTTCCCGTTGAAAGCAGGGAAAGGATCCCTCATCTCGAGCTACGAGGGGGAAACGGGGCTCCTCTGGATGTGGGCGGGACCATCGTGCTTCCTCTCTAGTGGAGACGGGTATGGTGGTGAACTTCTTGAGTTGCAGCAAGGCTGTGAAAGACCCTTTCGAAGTTCCAGAGGTAAGGTGTCATTAGTCTCCAGACGCCTCATCGGAAATAGGCCTCATTTCGCCTGGAAGGGAGAACTTCCTGGATTTTCTCCAGTTGCGGCAGGTGTTCTCGAGTTACGACGGGGACCTCAGGGACCCGCCCTGGTGGCCTCAGGAGAGGCCAGTCCCTATGCGAGTTGCTAGGGGGCCTCTCGGGATTCCTCTCCCGTCGATACCGGGGCCAAAAACCTTGTGTGGAGTCAGGGCCGGAACCGAGGATTCCTCTCAGGGACTGATATGGATCTTTGGGTACTTCTGGAGTCTCGCCAGGGGAGACAGGCCTCGTCTCGTGTGGGGGCATGCACGTGCACTTTCCTTCCAGGCTGTAGCAGCAATGTCACGCTTCCCGTCGCGTGGATCAAAGGATCTGCGGTTTTCGCTCAAGGCTTTCCCTCGAGGCTTTCCCACAGGGCTGTCCCACGTGACACCGTGGTGTGAGTCGATTCTCGGCATGAAAAATGAGCCAGTGCAGGGCAAAGAGGTTCCTCTGGAATGGACTGAGACATCTGGGGGACTCTTGGAATGGTGGTACGACCATGGAGTTCCTCTCGCCTTTCCTGTTGAGAGTGCCTCCTCTTGAGATGCGACGGGAACGCCGGGAATTTTTTGCCGTTGAAAGCAGGGAAAGGATCCCTCATCTCGAGCTACGAGGGGTAAACGGGGCTCCTCTGGATGTGGGCGGGACCATCGTGCATCCTCTCGAGTGGAGACGGGTATGGCGGTGAACTTCTTCAGTTGCAGCAAGGGTGTGAAAGACCCTTTCGAAGTTCCAGAGGTTAGGTGTCATTAGTCTCCAGAGGCCTCATCGGAAATAGGCTTCATCTCGCCTGGAAGGGAGAACTTCCTGGATTTTCTCGAGTTGTGGCAGGTGTTCTCGAGTTACGACGGGGACCTCAGGGACCCGCCCTGGTGGCCTCAGGAGAGGCCAGTCCCCATGCGAGTTGCTAGGGGGCCTCTCGGGATTCCTCTCCCGTCGATACCAGGGCCAAAAACCTTGTGTGGAGTCAGGGCCGGAACCGAGGATTCCTCTCAGGGGCTGACATGGATCTTTGGGTACTTCTGGAGTCTCCCCAGGGGAGTCAGGCCTCGTCTCGAGTGGGGGCATGCACGTGCACTTTCCTTCCAGGCTGTAGCAGCAATGTCACGCTTCCCGTCGCGTGGATCAAAGGATCTGTGGTTTTCCCTCGAGGCTTTCCCACAGGGCTGTCCCACGTGACACCGTGGTGTGAGTCGATCCTCGGCGTGAAAGATGAGCCAGTGCAGGGCAAAGAGGTTCCTCTGGAATGGACTGAGACATCTGGGGGACTCTTGGAATGGTGGTACGACCATGGAGTTCCTCTCGCCTTTCCTGTTGAGAGTGCCTCCTCTTGAGATGCGACGGGAACGCCGGGAATTCTTTCCCGTTGAAACCAGGGAAAGGATCCCTCATCTCGAGCACCGAGGGGAAAACGGGGCTCCTCTGTATGTGGGCGGGACCATCGTGCTTCCTCTCGAGTGGAGACGGGTATGGCGGTGAACTTCTTGAGTTGCAGCAAGGGTGTGAAAGACCCTTTCGAAGTTCCAGAGGTTTGGTGTCATTAGCCTCCAGAGGCCTCATCGGAAATAGGCCTCATCTCGCCTGGAAGGGAGAACTTCCTGGATTTTCTCGAGTTGCGGCAGGTGTTCTCGAGTTACGACGGGGACCTCAGGGACCCGCCCTGGTGGCCTCCGGAGAGGCCAGTCCCCATGCGAGTTGCTAGGGGGCCTCTTGGGATTCCTCTCCCGTCGATACCGGGGCCAAAAACCTTGTGTGGAGTCAGGGCCGGAACCGAGGATTCCTCTCAGGGGCTGACATGGATCTTTGGGTACTTCTGGAGTCTCCCCAGTGGAGTCAGGCCTCGTCTCGAGTGGGGGCATGCACGTGCGCTTTCCTTCCAGGCTGTAGCAGCAATGTCACGCTTCCCGTCGCGTCGATCAAAGGATCTGTGGTTTTCCCTCCAGGCTTTCCCTCGAGGCTTTCCCACAGGGCTGTCCCACGTGCCACCGTGGTGTGAGTCGATCCTCGGCGTGAAAGATGACCCAGTGCAGGGCAAAGAGCTTCCTCTGGAATGGACTGAGACATCTGGGGGACTCTTGGAATGGTGGTATGACCATGGAGTTCCTCTCGCCTTTCCTGTTGAGAGTGCCTCCTCTTGAGATGCGACGGGAACGCCGGGAATTCTTTCCCGTTGAAAGCAGGAAAAGGATCCCTCATCTCGAGCTACGAGGGGGAAACGGGGCTCCTCTGGATGTGGGCGGGACCATCGTGCTTCCTCTCGAGTGGAGACGGGTATGGCGGTGAACTTCTTGAGTTGCAGCAAGGGTGTGAAAGACCCTTTCGAAGTTCCAGAGGTTAGGTGTCATTAGTCTCCAGACGCCTCATCGGAAATAGGCCTCATCTCGCCTGGAAGGGAGAACTTCCTGGATTTTCTCGAGTTGCGGCAGGTGTTCTCGAGTTACGACGGGGACCTCAGGGACCCGCCCTGGTGGCCTCAGGAGAGGGCAGTCCCCAAGCGAGTTGCTAGGGGGCCTCTCGGGATTCCTCTCCCGTCGATACCGGGGCCAAAAACCTTGTGTGGAGTCAGGGCCGGAACCGAGGATTCCTCTCAGGGGCTGACATGGATCTTTGGGTACTTCTGGAGTCTCCCCAGGGGAGTCAGGCCTCGTCTCGAGTGGGGGCATGCACGTGCACTTTCCTTCCAGGCTGTAGCAGCAATGTCACGCTTCCCGTCGCGTGGATCAAAGGATCTGTGGTTTTCCCTCGAGGCTTTCCCACAGGGCTGTCCCACGTGCCACCGTGGTGTGAGTCGTTCCTCGGCGTGAAAGATGAGCCAGTGCAGGGCAAAGAGGTTCCTCTGGAATGGACTGAGACATCTGGGGGACTCTTGGAATGGTGGTACGACCATGGAGTTCCTCTCGCCTTTCCTGTTGAGAGTGCCTCCTCTTGAGATGCGACGGGAACGCCGGGAATTCTTTCCCGTTGAAAGCAGGGAAAGGATCCCTCATCTCGAGCTACGAGGGGGAAACGGGGCTCCTCTGGATGTGGGCGGGACCATCGTGCTTCCTCTCGAGTGGAGACGGGTATGGCGGTGAACTTCTTGAGTTGCAGCAAGGGTGTGAAAGACCCTTTCGAAGTTCCAGAGGTTAGGTGTCATTAGTCTCCAGACGCCTCATCGGAAATAGGCCTCATCTCGCCTGGAAGGGAGAACTTCCTGGATTTTCTCGAGTTGCGGCAGGTGTTCTCGAGTTACGACGGGGACCTCAGGGACCCGCCCTGGTGGCCTCAGGAGAGGTCAGTCCCCATGCGAGTTGCTAGGGGGCCTCTCGGGATTCCTCTCCCGTCGATACCGGGGCCAAAAAGCTTGTGTGGAGTCAGGGCAGGAACCGAGGATTCCTCTCAGGGGCTGACATGGATCTTTGGGTACTTCTGGAGTCTCCCCAGGGGAGTCAGGCCTCGTCTCAAGTGGGGGCATGCACGTGCGCTTTCCTTCCAGGCTGTAGCAGCAATGGCACGCTTCCCGTCGCGTGGATCAAAGGATCTGTGGTTTTCCCTCGAGGCTTTCCCTCGAGGCTTTCCCACAGGGCTGTCCCACGTGCCACCGTGTTGGGAGTCGATCCTCGGCGTGAAAGATGAGCCAGTGCAGGGCAAAGAGGTTCCTCTGGAATGGACTGAGACATCTGGGGGACTCTTGGAATGGTGGTACGACCATGGAGTTCCTCTCGCCTTTCCTGTTGAGAGTGCCTCCTCTTGAGATGCGACGGGAACGCCGGGAATTCTTACCCGTTGAAAGCAGGGAAAGGATCCCTCATCTCGAGGTACGAGGGGGAAACGGGGCTCCTCTGGATGTGGGCGGGACCATCGTGCTTCCTCTCGAGTGGAGACGGGTATGGCGGTGAACTTCTTGAGTTGCAGCAAGGGTGTGAAAGACCCTTTCGAAGTTCCAGAGGTTTGGTGTCATTAGTCTCCAGAGGCCTCATCGGAAATAGGCCTCATCTCGCCTGGAAGGGAGAACTTCCTGGATTTTCTCGAGTTGCGGCAGGTGTTCTCGAGTTACGACGGGGACCTCAGGGACCCGCCCTGGTGGCCTCAGGAGAGGCCAGTCCCCATGCGAGTTGCTAGGGGGCCTCTCGGGATTCCTCTCCCGTCGATACCGGGGCCAAAAAGCTTGTGTGGAGTCAGGGCCGGAACCGAGGATTCCTCTCAGGGGCTGACATGGATCTTTGGGTACTTCTGGAGTCTCCCCAGGGGAGTCAGGCCTCGTCTCGAGTGGGGGCATGCACGTGCGCTTTCCTTCCAGGCTGTAGCAGCAATGTCACGCTTCCCGTCGCGTGGATCAAAGGATCTGTGGTTTTCCCTGGAGGCTTTCCCTCGAGGCTTTCCCACAGGGCTGTCCCACGTGCCACCGTGTTGGGAGTCGATCCTCGGCGTGAAAGATGAGCCAGTGCAGGGCAAAGAGGTTCCTCTGGAATGGACTGAGACATCTGGGGGACTCTTGGAATGGTGGTACGACCATGGAGTTCCTCTCGCCTTTCCTGTTGAGAGTGCCTCCTCTTGAGATGCGACGGGAACGCCGGGAATTCTTTCCCGTTGAAACCAGGGAAAGGATCCCTCATCTCGAGCTACGAGGGGGAAACGGGGCTCCTCTGGATGTGGGCGGGACCATCGTGCTTCCTCTCGAGTGGAGACGGGTATGGCGGTGAACTTCTTGAGTTGCATCAAGGGTGTGAAAGACCCTTTCGAAGTTCCAGAGGTTTGGTGTCATTAGTCTCCAGAGGCCTCATCGGAAATAGGCCTCATCTCGCCTGGAAGGGAGAACTTCCTGGATTTTCTCGAGTTGCGGCAGGTGTTCTCGAGTTACGACGGGGACCTCAGGGACCCGCCCTGGTGGCCTCAGGAGAGGCCAGTCCCCATGCGAGTTGCTAGGGGGCCTCTCGGGATTCCTCTCCCGTCGATACCGGGGCCAAAAAGCTTGTGTGGAGTCAGGGCCGGAACCGAGGATTCCTCTCAGGGGCTGACATGGATCTTTGGGTACTTCTGGAGTCTCCCCAGGGGAGTCAGGCCTCGTCTCGAGTGGGGGCATGCACGTGCGCTTTCCTTCCAGGCTGTAGCAGCAATGTCACGCTTCCCGTCGCGTGGATCAAAGGATCTGTGGTTTTCCCTCGAGGCTTTCCCTCGAGGCTTTCCCACAGGGCTGTCCCACGTGCCACCGTGGTGTGAGTCGATCTTCGGCGTGAAAGATGAGCCAGTGCAGGGCAAAGAGGTTCCTCTGGAATGGACTGAGACATCTGGGGGACTCTTGGAATGGTGGTACGACCATGGAGTTCCTCTCGCCTTTCCTGTTGAGAGTGCCTCCTCTTGAGATGCGACGGGAACGCCGGGAATTCTTTCCCGTTGAAACCAGGGAAAGGATCCCGCATCTCGAGCTACGAGGGGGAAACGGGGCTCCTCTGGATGTGGGCGGGACCATCGTGCTTCCTCTCGAGTGGAGACGGGTATGGCGGTGAACTTCTTGAGTTGCAGCAAGGGTGTGAAAGACCCTTTCGAAGTTCCAGAGGTTTGGTGTCATTAGTCTCCAGAGGCCTCATCGGAAATAGGCCTCATCTCGCCTGGAAGGGAGAACTTCCTGGATTTTCTCGAGTTGCGGCAGGTGTTCTCGAATTACGACGGGGATCTCAGGGACCCGCCCTGGTGGCCTCCGGAGAGGCCAGTCCCCATGCGAGTTGCTAGGGGGCCTCTCGGGATTCCTCTCCCGTCGATACCGGGGCCAAAAACCTTGTGTGGAGTCAGGGCCGGAACCGAGGATTCCTCTCAGGGGCTGACATGGATCTTTGGGTACTTCTGGAGTCACCCCAGTGGAGTCAGGCCTCGTCTCGAGTAGGGGCATGCACGTGCGCTTTCCTTTCAGGCTGTAGCAGCAATGTCACGCTTCCCGTCACGTGGATCAAAGGATCTGTGGTTTTCCCTCGAGGCTTTCCCTCGAGGCTTTCCCACAGGGCTGTCCCACGTGCCACCGTGGTGTGAGTCGATCCTCGGCGTGAAAGATGAGCCAGTGCAGGGCAAAGAGGTTCCTCTGGAATGGACTGAGACATCTTGGGGACTCTTGGAATGGTGGTACGACCATGGAGTTCCTCTCGACTTTAGTGTTGAGAGTGCCTCCTCTTGAGATGCGACGGGAACGCCGGGAATTCTTTCCCGTTGAAAGCAGGGAAAGGATCCCTCATCTCGAGCTACGAGGGGGAAACGGGGCTCCTCTGGATGTGGGCGGGACCATCGTGCTTCCTCTCGAGTGGAGGCGGGTATGGCGGTGAACTTCTTGAGTTGCAGCAAGGGTGTGAAAGACCCTTTCGAAGTTCCAGAGGTTAGGTGTCATTAGTCTCCAGAGGCCTCATCGGAAATAGGCCTCATCTCGCATGGAAGGGAGAACTTCCTGGATTTTCTCGAGTTGCGGCAGGTGTTCTCGAATTACGACGGGGACCTCAGGGACCCGCCCTGGTGGCCTCCGGAGAGGCCAGTCCCCATGCGAGTTGCTAGGGGGCCTCTCGGGATTCCTCTCCCGTCGATACCGGGGCCAAAAACCTTGTGTGGAGTCAGGGCCGGAACCGAGGATTCCTCTCAGGGGCTGACATGGATCTTTGGGTACTTCTGGAGTCACCCCAGTGGAGTCAGGCCTCGTCTCGAGTAGGGGCATGCACGTGCGCTTTCCTTTCAGGCTGTAGCAGCAATGTCACGCTTCCCGTCACGTGGATCAAAGGATCTGTGGTTTTCCCTCGAGGCTTTCCCTCGAGCCTTTCCCACAGGGCTGTCCCACGTGCCACCGTGGTGTGAGTCGATCCTCGGCGTGAAAGATGAGCCAGTGCAGGGCAAAGAGGTTCCTCTGGAATGGACTGAGACATCTGGGGGACTCTTGGAATGGTGGTACGACCATGGAGTTCCTCTCGCCTTTCCTGTTGAGAGTGCCTCCTCTTGAGATGCGACGGGAATGCCGGGAATTCTTTCCCGTTGAAAGCAGGGAAAGGATCCCTCATCTCGAGCTACGAGGGGGAAACGGGGCTCCTCTGGATGTGGGCGGGACCATCGTGCTTCCTCTCGAGTGGAGACGGGTATGGCGGTGAACTTCTTGAGTTGCAGCAAGGGTGTGAAAGACCCTTTCGAAGTTCCAGAGGTTAGGTGTCATTAGTCTCCAGACGCCTCATCGGAAATAGGCCTCATCTCGCCTGGAAGGGAGAACTTCCTGGATTTTCTCGAGTTGCGGCAGGTGTTCTCGAGTTACGACGGGGACCTCAGGGACCCGCCCTGGTGGCCTCAGGAGAGGCCAGTCCCCATGCGAGTTGCTAGGGGGCCTCTCGGGATTCCTCTCCCGTCGATACCGGGGCCAAAAACCTTGTGTGGATTCAGGGCCGGAACCGAGGATTCCTCTCAGGGGCTGACATGGATCTTTGGGTACTTCTGGAGTCTCCCCAGGGGAGGCAGGCCTCGTCTCGAGTGGGGGCATGCACGTGCACTTCCCTTCCAGGCTGTAGCAGCAATGTCACGCTTCCCGTCGCGTGGATCAAAGGATCTGTGGTTTTCCCTCGAGGCTTTCCCACAGGGCTGTCCCACGTGCCACCGTGGTGTGAGTCGATCCTCGGCGTGAAAGATGAGCCAGTGCAGGGCAAAGAGGTTCCTCTGGAATGGACTGAGACATCTGGGGGACTCTTGGAATGGTGGTACGACCATGGAGTTCCTCTCGCCTTTCCTGTTGAGAGTGCCTCCTCTTGAGATGCGACGGGAACGCCGGGAATTCTTTCCCGTTGAAAGCAGGGAAAGGATCCCTCATCTCGAGCTACGAGGGGGAAACGGGGCTCCTCTGGATGTGGGCGGGACCATCGTGCTTCCTCTCGAGTGGAGACGGGTATGGCGGTGAACTTCTTGAGTTGCACCAAGGGTGTGAAAGACCCTTTCGAAGTTTAAGAGGTTTGGTGTCATTAGTCTCCAGAGGCCTCATCGGAAATAGGCCTCATCTCGCCTGGAAGGGAGAACTTCCTGGATTTTCGCGAGTTGCGGCAGGTGTTCTCGAGTTACGACGGGGACCTCAGGGACCCGCCCTGGTGGCCTCCGGAGAGGCCAGTCCCCATGCGAGTTGCTAGGGGGCCTCTCGGGATTCCTCTCCCGTTGATACCGGGGCCAAAAACCTTGTGTGGAGTCAGGGCCGGAACCGAGGATTCCTCTCAGGGGCTGACATGGATCTTTGGGTACTTCTGGAGTCTCCCCAGTGGAGTCAGACCTCGTCTCGAGTGGGGGCATGCACGTGCGCTTTCCTTCCAGGCTGTAGCAGCAATGTCACGCTTTCCGTCGCGTGGATCAAAGGATCTGTGGTTTTCCCTCGAGGCTTTACCTCGAGGCTTTCCCACAGGGCTGTCCCACGTGCCACCGTGGTGTGAGTCGATCCTCGGCGTGAAAGATGAGCCAGTGCAGGGCAAAGAGGTTCCTCTGGAATGGACTGAGACATCTGGGGGACTCTTGGAATGGTGGTACGACCATGGAGATCCTCTCGCCTTTCCTGTTGAGAGTGCCTCCTCTTGAGATGCGACGGGAACGCCGGGAATTCTTTCCCGTTGAAAGCAGGGAAAGGATCCCTCATCTCGAGCACCGAGGGGAAAACGGGGCTCCTCTGGATGTGGGCGGGACCATCGTGGTTCCTCTCGAGTGGAGACGGGTATGGCGGAGAACTTCTTGAGTTGCAGCAAGGGTGTGAAAGACCCTTTCGAAGTTCCAGAGGTTAGGTGTCATTAGTCTCCAGAGGCCTCATCGGAAATAGGCCTCATCTCGCCTGGAAGGGAGAACTTCCTGGATTTTCTCGAGTTGCGGCAGGTGTTCTCGAGTTACGACGGGGACCTCAGGGACCCGCCCTGGTGGCCTCAGGAGAGGCCAGTCCCTAGGCGAGTTGCTAGGGGGCCTCTCGGGATTCCTCTCCCGTTGATACCGGGGCCAAAAACCTTGTGTGGAGTCAGGGCCGGAACCGAGGATTCCTCTCAGGGGCTGACATGGATCTTTGGGTACTTCTGGAGTCTCCCCAGGGGAGTCAGGCCTCGTCTCGAGTGGGGGCATACACGTGCGCTTTCCTTCCAGGCTGTAGCAGCAATGTCACACTTCCCGTCGCGTGGATCAAAGGATCTGTGGTTTTCCCTCGAGGCTTTCCCTCGAGGCTTTCCCACAGGGCTGTCCCACGTGCCACCGTGGTGTGAGTCAATCCTGGGCGTGAAAGATGAGCCAGTGCAGGGCAAAGAGGTTCCTCTGGAATGGACTGAGACATCTGGGGGACTCTTGGAATGGTGGTACGACCATGGAGTTCCTCTCGCCTTTCCTGTTGAGAGTGCCTCCTCTTGAGATGCGACGGGAACGCCGGGAATTCTTTCCCGTTTAAAGCAGGGAAAGGATCCCTCATCTCGAGCTACGAGGGGGAAACGGGGCTCCTCTGGATGTGGGCGGGACCATCGTGCTTCCTCTCTAGTGGAGACGGGTATGGTGGTGAACTTCTTGAGTTGCAGCAAGGCTGTGAAAGACCCTTTCGAAGTTCCAGAGGTAAGGTGTCATTAGTCTCCAGACGCCTCATCGGAAATAGGCCTCATTTCGCCTGGAAGGGAGAACTTCCTGGATTTTCTCCAGTTGCGGCAGGTGTTCTCGAGTTACGACGGGGACCTCAGGGACCCGCCCTGGTGGCCTCAGGAGAGGCCAGTCCCTATGCGAGTTGCTAGGGGGCCTCTCGGGATTCCTCTCCCGTCGATACCGGGGCCAAAAACCTTGTGTGGAGTCAGGGCCGGAACCGAGGATTCCTCTCAGGGGCTGACATGGATCTTTGGGTACTTCTGGAGTCTCCCCAGGGGAGTCACGCCTCGTCTCGAGTGGGGGCATGCACGTGCACTTTCCTTCCAGGCTGTAGCAGCAATGTCACGCTTCCCGTTGCGTGGATCAAATGATGTGTGGTTTTCCCTCGAGGCTTTCCCACAGGGCTGTCCCACGTGCCACCGTGGTGTGAGTCGATCCTCGGCGTGAAAGATGAGCCAGTGCAGGGCAAAGAGGTTCCTCTGGAATGGACTGAGACATCTGGGGGACTCTTGGAATGGTGGTACGACCATGGAGTTCCTCTCGCCTTTCCTGTTGAGAGTGCCTCCTCTTGAGATGCGACGGGAACGCCGGGAATTTTTTGCCGATGAAAGCAGGGAAAGGATCCCTCATCTCGAGCTACGAGGGGGAAACGGGGCTCCTCTGGATGTGGGCGGGACCATCGTGCTTTCTCTCGAGTGGAGACGGGTATGGCGGTGAACTTCTTGAGTTGCAGCAAGGGTGTGAAAGACCCTTTCGAAGTTCCAGAGGTTAGGTGTGATTAGTCTCCAGACGCCTCATCGGAAATAGGCCTCATCTCGCCTGGAAGTGAGAACTTCCTTGATTTTCTCGAGTTGCGGCAGGAGTTCTCGAGTTACGACGGGGACCTCAGGGACCCGCCCTGTTGGCCTCAGGAGAGGCCAGTCCCTATGCGTGTTGCTAGGGGGCCCCTCGGGATTCCTCTCCCGTCGATACCGGGGCCAAAAACCTTGTGTGGAGTCAGGGCCGGAACCGAGGATTCCTCTCAGGGACTGATATGGATCTTTGGGTACTTCTGGAGTCTCGCCAGGGGAGACAGGCCTTCTCTCGTGTGGGGGCATGCACGTGCACTTTCCTTCCAGGCTGTAGCAGCAATGTCACGCTTCCCGTCACGTGGATCAAAGGATCTGCGGTTTTCGCTCGAGGCTTTCCCTCGAGGCTTTCCCACAGGGCTGTCCCACGTGACACCGTGGTGTGAGTCGATTCTCGGCGTGAAAAATGAGCCAGTGCAGGGCAAAGAGGTTCCTCTGGAATGGACTGAGACATCTGGGGGACTCTTGGAATGGTGGTACGACCATGGAGTTCCTCTCGCCTTTCCTGTTGAGAGTGCCTCCTCTTGAGATGCGACGGGAACGCCGGGAATTCTTTCCCGTTGAAAGCAGGGAAAGGATCCCTCATCTCGAGCTACGAGGGGGAAACGGGGCTCCTCTGGATGTGGGCGGGAACATCGTGCTTCCTCTCGAGTTGAGACGGGTATGGCGGTGAACTTCTTGAGTTGCAGCAAGGGTGTGAAAGACCCTTTCGAAGTTCCAGAGGTTAGGTGTCATTAGTCTCCAGACGCCTCATCGGAAATAGGCCTCATCTCGCCTGGAAGGGAGAACTTCCTGGATTTTCTCGATTTGCGGCTGGTGTTCTCGAGTTACGACGGGGACCTCAGGGACCCGCTCTGGTGGCCTCAGGAGAGGCCAGTCCCCATGCGAGTTGTTAGGGGGCCTCTCGGGATTCCTCTCCCGTCGATACCGGGGCCAAAAACCTTGTGTGGAGTCAGGGCCGGAACCGAGGATTCCTCTCAGGGGCTGACATGGATCTTTGGGTACTGCTGGAGTCTCCCCAGGGGAGTCAGGCCTTGTCTCGAGTGGGGGCATGCGCGTGCGCTTTCCTTCCAGGCTTTAGCAGCAATGTCACGCTTCCCGTGGCGTGGATCAAAGGATCTGTGGTTTTCCCTCGAGGCTTTCCCTCGAGGCTTTCCCACAGGGCTGTCCCACGTGCCACCGTGGTGTGAGTCGATCCTCGGCGTGAAAGATGAGCCAGTGCAGGGCAAAGAGGTTCCTCTGGAATGGACTGAGACATCTGGGGGACTCTTGGAATGGTGGTACGACCATGGAGTTCCTCTCCCCTTTCCTGTTGAGAGTGCCTCCTCTTGAGATGCGACGGGAACGCCGGGAATTTTTTGCCGTTGAAAGCAGGGAAAGGATCCCTCATCTCGAGCTACGAGGGGGAAACGGGGCTCCTCTGGATGTGGGCGGGACCATCGTGCTTCCTCTCGAGTGGAGACGGGTATGGCGGTGAACTTCTTGAGTTGCAGCAAGGGTGTGAAAGACCCTTTCGAAGTTCCAGAGGTTAGGTGTCATTAGTCTCCAGAGGCCTCATCGGAAATAGGCCTCATCTCGCCTGGAAGGGAGAACTTCCTGGATTTTCTCGAGTTGCGGCAGGTGTTCTAGAGTTACGACGGGGACCTCAGGGACCCGCCCTGGTGGCCTCAGGAGAGGCCAGTCCCCATGCGAGGTGCTAGGGGGCCTCCCGGGATTCCTCTCCCGTCGATACCGGGGCCAAAAACCTTGTGTGGAGTCAGGGCCGGAACCGAGGATTCCTCTCAGGGGCTGACATGGATCTTTGGGTACTTCTGGAGTCTCCCCAGGGGAGTCAGGCCTCGTCTCGAGTGGGGGCATGCACGTGCACTTTCCTTCCAGGCTGTAGCAGCAATGTCACGCTTCCCGTCGCGTGGATCAAAGGATCTGTGGTTTTCCCTCGAGGCTTTCCCACAGGGCTGTCCCACGTGCCACCGTGGTGTGAGTCGATCCTCGGCGTGAAAGATGAGCCAGTGCAGGGCAAAGAGGTTCCTCTGGAATGGACTGAGACATCTGGGGGACTCTTGAAATGGTGGTACGACCTTGGAGTTCCTCTCGCCTTTCCTGTTGAGAGTGCCTCCTCTTGAGATGCGACGGGAACGCCGGGAAATCTTTCCCGTTGAAAG
This sequence comes from Capricornis sumatraensis, assembly GCF_032405125.1. Lineage (NCBI taxonomy): Eukaryota > Metazoa > Chordata > Mammalia > Artiodactyla > Bovidae > Capricornis > Capricornis sumatraensis. The sequence goes on along the minus strand of NW_027184622.1, from coordinate 3,323,292 downwards.
CAGGGAAAGGATCCCTCATCTCGAGCTACGAGGGGGAAACGGGGCTCCTCTGGATGTGGGCGGGACCATCGTGCTTCCTCTCTAGTGGAGACGGGTATGGCGGTGAACTTCTTGAGTTGCAGCAAGGGTGTGAAAGACCCTTTCGAAGTTCCAGAGGTTAGGTGTCATTAGTCTCCAGAGGCCTCATCGGAAATAGGCCTCATCTCGCCTGGAAGGGAGAACTTCCTGGATTTTCTCGAGTTGCGGCAGGTGTTCTCGAGTTACGACGGGGACCTCAGGGACCCGCCCTGGTGGCCTCAGGAGAGGCCAGTCCCTAGGCGAGTTGCTAGGGTGCCTCTCTGGATTCCTCTCCCGTCGATACCGGGGCCAAAAACCTTGTGTGGAGTCAGGGCCGGAACCGAGGATTCCTCTCAGGGGCTGACATGGATCTTTGGGTACTTCTGGAGTCTCCCCAGTGGAGTCAGGCCTCGTCTCGAGTGGGGGCATGCACGTGCGCTTTCCTTCCAGGCTTTAGCAGCAATGTCACGCTTCCCGTCGCTTGGATCAAAGGATCTGTGGTTTTCCCTCGAGGCTTTCCCTCGAGGCTTTCCCACAGGGCTGTCCCACGTGCCACCGTGGTGTGAGTCGATCCTCGGCGTGAAAGATGAGCCAGTGCAGAGCAAAGAGCTTCCTCTGGAATGGACTGAGACATCTGGGGGACTCTTGGAATGGTGGTACGACCATGGAGTTCCTCTCGCCTTTCCTGTTGAGAGTGCCTCCTCTTGAGATGCGACGGGAACGCAGGGAATTCTTTCCCGTTGAAAGCAGGGAAAGGATCCCTCATCTCGAGCTACGAGGGGGAAACGGGGCTCCTTTGGATGTGGTCGGGACCATCGTGCTTCCTCTCGAGTGGAGACGGGTATGGTGGTGAACTTCTTGAGTTGCAGCAAGGGTGTGAAAGACCCTTTCGAAGTTCCAGAGGTTAGGTGTCATTAGTCTCCAGACGCCTCATCGGAAATAGGCCTCATCTCGCCTGGAAGGGAGAACTTCCTGGATTTTCTCGAGTTGCGGCAGGTGTTCTCGAGTTACGACGGGGACCTCAGGGACCGGCCCTGGTGGCCTCAGGAGAGGCCAGTCCCCATGCGAGTTGCTAGGGGGCCTCTCGGGATTCCTCTCCCGTCGATACCGGGGCCAAAAAGCTTGTGTGGAGTCAGGGCCGGAACCGAGGATTCCTCTCAGGGGCTGACATGGATCTTTGGGTACTTCTGGAGTCTCCCCAGGGGAGTCAGGCCTCGTCTCGAGTGGGGGCATGCACGTGCGCTTTCCTTCCAGGCTGTAGCAGCAATGTCACGCTTCCCGTCACGTGGATCAAAGGATCTGTGGTTTTCCCTCGAGGCTTTCCCTCGAGGCTTTCCCACAGGGCTGTCCCACGTGCCACCGTGTTGTGAGTCGATCCTCGGCGTGAAAGATGAGCCAGTGCAGGGCAAAGAGGTTCCTCTGGAATGGACTGAGACATCTGGGGGACTCTTGGAATGGTGGTACGACCATGGAGTTCCTCTCGCCTTTCCTGTTTAGAGTGCCTCCTCTTGAGATGCGACGGGAACGCCGGGAATTCTTTCCCGTTGAAACCAGGGAAAGGATCCCTCATCTCGAGCTACGAGGGGGAAACGGGGCTCCTCTGGATGTGGGCGGGACCACCGTGCTTCCTCTCGAGTGGAGACGGGTATGGCGGTGAACTTCTTGAGTTGCAGCAAGGGTGTGAAAGACCCTTTCGAAGTTCCAGAGGTTTGGTGTCATTAGTCTCCAGAGGCCTCATCGGAAATAGGCCTCATCTCGCCTGGAAGGGAGAACTTCCTGGATTTTCTCGAGTTGCGGCAGGTGTTCTCGAGTTACGACGGGGACCTCAGGGACCCGCCCTGGTGGCCTCCGGAGAGGCCAGTCCCCATGCGAGTTGCTAGGGGGCCTCTCGGGATTCCTCTCCCGTCGATACCGGGGCCAAAAACCTTGTGTGGATTCAGGGCCGGAACCGAGGATTCCTCTCAGGGGCTGACATGGATCTTTGGGTACTTCTGGAGTCTCCCCAGGGGAGGCAGGCCTCGTCTCGAGTGGGGGCATGCACGTGCACTTCCCTTCCAGGCTGTAGCAGCAATGTCACGCTTCCCGTCGCGTGGATCAAAGGATCTGTGGTTTTCCCTCGAGGCTTTCCCACAGGGCTGTCCCACGTGCCACCGTGGTGTGAGTCGATCCTCGGCGTGAAAGATGAGCCAGTGCAGGGCAAAGAGGTTCCTCTGGAATGGACTGAGACATCTGGGGGACTCTTGGAATGGTGGTACGACCATGGAGTTCCTCTCGCCTTTCCTGTTGAGAGTGCCTCCTCTTGAGATGCGACGGGAACGCCGGGAATTCTTTCCCGTTGAAAGCAGGGAAAGGATCCCTCATCTCGAGCTACGAGGGGGAAACGGGGCTCCTCTGGATGTGGGCGGGACCATCGTGCTTCCTCTCGAGTGGAGACGGGTATGGCGGTGAACTTCTTGAGTTGCACCAAGGGTGTGAAAGACCCTTTCGAAGTTCAAGAGGTTTGGTGTCATTAGTCTCCAGAGGCCTCATCGGAAATAGGCCTCATCTCGCCTGGAAGGGAGAACTTCCTGGATTTTCGCGAGTTGCGGCAGGTGTTCTCGAGTTACGACGGGGACCTCAGGGACCCGCCCTGGTGGCCTCCGGAGAGGCCAGTCCCCATGCGAGTTGCTAGGGGGCCTCTCGGGATTCCTCTCCCGTTGATACCGGGGCCAAAAACCTTGTGTGGAGTCAGGGCCGGAACCGAGGATTCCTCTCAGGGGCTGACATGGATCTTTGGGTACTTCTGGAGTCTCCCCAGTGGAGTCAGGCCTCGTCTCGAGTGGGGGCATGCACGTGCGCTTTCCTTCCAGGCTGTAGCAGCAATGTCACGCTTCCCGTCGCGTGGATCAAAGGATCTGTGGTTTTCCCTCGAGGCTTTCCCTCGAGGCTTTCCCACAGGGCTGTCCCACGTGCCACCGTGGTGTGAGTCAATCCTGGGCGTGAAAGATGAGCCAGTGCAGGGCAAAGAGGTTCCTCTGGAATGGACTGAGACATCTGGGGGACTCTTGGAATGGTGGTACGACCATGGAGTTCCTCTCGCCTTTCCTGTTGAGAGTGCCTCCTCTTGAGATGCGACGGGAACGCCGGGAATTCTTTCCCGTTTAAAGCAGGGAAAGGATCTCTCATCTCGAGCTACGAGGGGGAAACGGGGCTCCTCTGGATGTGGGCGGGACCATCGTGCTTCCTCTCTAGTGGAGACGGGTATGGTGGTGAACTTCTTGAGTTGCAGCAAGGCTGTGAAAGACCCTTTCGAAGTTCCAGAGGTAAGGTGTCATTAGTCTCCAGACGCCTCATCGGAAATAGGCCTCATTTCGCCTGGAAGGGAGAACTTCCTGGATTTTCTCCAGTTGCGGCAGGTGTTCTCGAGTTACGACGGGGACCTCAGGGACCCGCCCTGGTGGCCTCAGGAGAGGCCAGTCCCTATGCGAGTTGCTAGGGGGCCTCTCGGGATTCCTCTCCCGTCGATACCGGGGCCAAAAACCTTGTGTGGAGTCAGGGCCGGAACCGAGGATTCCTCTCAGGGGCTGACATGGATCTTTGGGTACTTCTGGAGTCTCCCCAGGGGAGTCACGCCTCGTCTCGAGTGGGGGCATGCACGTGCACTTTCCTTCCAGGCTGTAGCAGCAATGTCACGCTTCCCGTTGCGTGGATCAAATGATGTGTGGTTTTCCCTCGAGGCTTTCCCACAGGGCTGTCCCACGTGCCACCGTGGTGTGAGTCGATCCTCGGCGTGAAAGATGAGCCAGTGCAGGGCAAAGAGGTTCCTCTGGAATGGACTGAGACATCTGGGGGACTCTTGGAATGGTGGTACGACCATGGAGTTCCTCTCGCCTTTCCTGTTGAGAGTGCCTCCTCTTGAGATGCGACGGGAACGCCGGGAATTTTTTGCCGATGAAAGCAGGGAAAGGATCCCTCATCTCGAGCTACGAGGGGGAAACGGGGCTCCTCTGGATGTGGGCGGGACCATCGTGCTTTCTCTCGAGTGGAGACGGGTATGGCGGTGAACTTCTTGAGTTGCAGCAAGGGTGTGAAAGACCCTTTCGAAGTTCCAGAGGTTAGGTGTGATTAGTCTCCAGACGCCTCATCGGAAATAGGCCTCATCTCGCCTGGAAGTGAGAACTTCCTTGATTTTCTCGAGTTGCGGCAGGAGTTCTCGAGTTACGACGGGGACCTCAGGGACCCGCCCTGTTGGCCTCAGGAGAGGCCAGTCCCTATGCGTGTTGCTAGGGGGCCCCTCGGGATTCCTCTCCCGTCGATACCGGGGCCAAAAACCTTGTGTGGAGTCAGGGCCGGAACCGAGGATTCCTCTCAGGGACTGATATGGATCTTTGGGTACTTCTGGAGTCTCGCCAGGGGAGACAGGCCTTCTCTCGTGTGGGGGCATGCACGTGCACTTTCCTTCCAGGCTGTAGCAGCAATGTCACGCTTCCCGTCACGTGGATCAAAGGATCTGCGGTTTTCGCTCGAGGCTTTCCCTCGAGGCTTTCCCACAGGGCTGTCCCACGTGACACCGTGGTGTGAGTCGATTCTCGGCGTGAAAAATGAGCCAGTGCAGGGCAAAGAGGTTCCTCTGGAATGGACTGAGACATCTGGGGGACTCTTGGAATGGTGGTACGACCATGGAGTTCCTCTCGCCTTTCCTGTTGAGAGTGCCTCCTCTTGAGATGCGACGGGAACGCCGGGAATTCTTTCCCGTTGAAAGCAGGGAAAGGATCCCTCATCTCGAGCTACGAGGGGGAAACGGGGCTCCTCTGGATGTGGGCGGGACCATCGTGCTTCCTCTTGGGTGGACACGGGTATGGCGGTGAACTTCTTGAGTTGCAGCAAGGGTGTGAAAGACCCTTTCGAAGTTCCAGAGGTTAGGTGTCATTAGTCTCCAGAGGCCTCATCGGAAATAGGCCTCATCTCGCCTGGAAGGGAGAACTTCCTGGATTTTCTCGATTTGCGGCTGGTGTTCTCGAGTTACGACGGGGACCTCAGGGACCCGCCCTGGTGGCCTCAGGAGAGGCCAGTCCCCATGCGAGTTGTTAGGGGGCCTCTCGGGATTCCTCTCCCGTCGATACCGGGGCCAAAAACCTTGTGTGGAGTCAGGGCCGGAACCGAGGATTCCTCTCAGGGGCTGACATGGATCTTTGGGTACTGCTGGAGTCTCCCCAGGGGAGTCAGGCCTTGTCTCGAGTGGGGGCATGCGCGTGCGCTTTCCTTCCAGGCTTTAGCAGCAATGTCACGCTTCCCGTGGCGTGGATCAAAGGATCTGTGGTTTTCCCTCGAGGCTTTCCCTCGAGGCTTTCCCACAGGGCTGTCCCACGTGCCACCGTGGTGTGAGTCGATCCTCGGCGTGAAAGATGAGCCAGTGCAGGGCAAAGAGGTTCCTCTGGAATGGACTGAGACATCTGGGGGACTCTTGGAATGGTGGTACGACCATGGAGTTCCTCTCCCCTTTCCTGTTGAGAGTGCCTCCTCTTGAGATGCGACGGGAACGCCGGGAATTTTTTGCCGTTGAAAGCAGGGAAAGGATCCCTCATCTCGAGCTACGAGGGGGAAACGGGGCTCCTCTGGATGTGGGCGGGACCATCGTGCTTCCTCTCGAGTGGAGACGGGTATGGCGGTGAACTTCTTGAGTTGCAGCAAGGGTGTGAAAGACCCTTTCGAAGTTCCAGAGGTTAGGTGTCATTAGTCTCCAGAGGCCTCATCGGAAATAGGCCTCATCTCGCCTGGAAGGGAGAACTTCCTGGATTTTCTCGAGTTGCGGCAGGTGTTCTAGAGTTACGACGGGGACCTCAGGGACCCGCCCTGGTGGCCTCAGGAGAGGCCAGTCCCCATGCGAGGTGCTAGGGGGCCTCCCGGGATTCCTCTCCCGTCGATACCGGGGCCAAAAACCTTGTGTGGAGTCAGGGCCGGAACCGAGGATTCCTCTCAGGGGCTGACATGGATCTTTGGGTACTTCTGGAGTCTCCCCAGGGGAGTCAGGCCTCGTCTCGAGTGGGGGCATGCACGTGCACTTTCCTTCCAGGCTGTAGCAGCAATGTCACGCTTCCCGTCGCGTGGATCAAAGGATCTGTGGTTTTCCCTCGAGGCTTTCCCACAGGGCTGTCCCACGTGCCACCGTGGTGTGAGTCGATCCTCGGCGTGAAAGATGAGCCAGTGCAGGGCAAAGAGGTTCCTCTGGAATGGACTGAGACATCTGGGGGACTCTTGAAATGGTGGTACGACCTTGGAGTTCCTCTCGCCTTTCCTGTTGAGAGTGCCTCCTCTTGAGATGCGACGGGAACGCCGGGAAATCTTTCCCGTTGAAAGCAGGGAAAGGATCCCTCATCTCGAGCTACGAGGGGGAAACGGGGCTCCTCTGGATGTGGGCGGGACCATCGTGCTTCCTCTCGAGTGGAGACGGGTATGGCGGTGAACTTCTTGAGTTGCAGCAAGGGTGTGAAAGACCCTTTCGAAGTTCCAGAGGTTAGGTGTCATTAGTCTCCAGAGGCCTCATCGGAAATAGGCCTCATCTCGCCTGGAAGGGAGAACTTCCTGGATTTTCTCGAGTTGCGGCAGGTGTTCTCGAGTTACGACGGGGACCTCAGGGACCCGCCCTGGTGGCCTCAGGAGAGGCCAGTCCCTAGGCGAGTTGCTAGGGTGCCTCTCTGGATTCCTCTCCCGTCGATACCGGGGCCAAAAACCTTGTGTGGAGTCAGGGCCGGAACCGAGGATTCCTCTCAGGGGCTGACATGGATCTTTGGGTACTTCTGGAGTCTCCCCAGTGGAGTCAGGCCTCGTCTCGAGTGGGGGCATGCACGTGCGCTTTCCTTCCAGGCTTTAGCAGCAATGTCACGCTTCCCGTCGCTTGGATCAAAGGATCTGTGGTTTTCCCTCGAGGCTTTCCCTCGAGGCTTTCCCACAGGGCTGTCCCACGTGCCACCGTGGTGTGAGTCGATCCTCGGCGTGAAAGATGAGCCAGTGCAGAGCAAAGAGCTTCCTCTGGAATGGACTGAGACATCTGGGGGACTCTTGGAATGGTGGTACGACCATGGAGTTCCTCTCGCCTTTCCTGTTGAGAGTGCCTCCTCTTGAGATGCGACGGGAACGCAGGGAATTCTTTCCCGTTGAAAGCAGGGAAAGGATCCCTCATCTCGAGCTACGAGGGGGAAACGGGGCTCCTTTGGATGTGGTCGGGACCATCGTGCTTCCTCTCGAGTGGAGACGGGTATGGTGGTGAACTTCTTGAGTTGCAGCAAGGGTGTGAAAGACCCTTTCGAAGTTCCAGAGGTTAGGTGTCATTAGTCTCCAGACGCCTCATCGGAAATAGGCCTCATCTCGCCTGGAAGGGAGAACTTCCTGGATTTTCTCGAGTTGCGGCAGGTGTTCTCGAGTTACGACGGGGACCTCAGGGACCGGCCCTGGTGGCCTCAGGAGAGGCCAGTCCCCATGCGAGTTGCTAGGGGGCCTCTCGGGATTCCTCTCCCGTCGATACCGGGGCCAAAAAGCTTGTGTGGAGTCAGGGCCGGAACCGAGGATTCCTCTCAGGGGCTGACATGGATCTTTGGGTACTGCTGGAGTCTCCCCAGGGGAGTCAGGCCTTGTCTCGAGTGGGGGCATGCGCGTGCGCTTTCCTTCCAGGCTTTAGCAGCAATGTCACGCTTCCCGTGGCGTGGATCAAAGGATCTGTGGTTTTCCCTCGAGGCTTTCCCTCGAGGCTTTCCCACAGGGCTGTCCCACGTGCCACCGTGGTGTGAGTCGATCCTCGGCGTGAAAGATGAGCCAGTGCAGGGCAAAGAGGTTCCTCTGGAATGGACTGAGACATCTGGGGGACTCTTGGAATGGTGGTACGACCATGGAGTTCCTCTCCCCTTTCCTGTTGAGAGTGCCTCCTCTTGAGATGCGACGGGAACGCCGGGAATTTTTTGCCGTTGAAAGCAGGGAAAGGATCCCTCATCTCGAGCTACGAGGGGGAAACGGGGCTCCTCTGGATGTGGGCGGGACCATCGTGCTTCCTCTCGAGTGGAGACGGGTATGGCGGTGAACTTCTTGAGTTGCAGCAAGGGTGTGAAAGACCCTTTCGAAGTTCCAGAGGTTAGGTGTCATTAGTCTCCAGAGGCCTCATCGGAAATAGGCCTCATCTCGCCTGGAAGGGAGAACTTCCTGGATTTTCTCGAGTTGCGGCAGGTGTTCTAGAGTTACGACGGGGACCTCAGGGACCCGCCCTGGTGGCCTCAGGAGAGGCCAGTCCCCATGCGAGGTGCTAGGGGGCCTCCCGGGATTCCTCTCCCGTCGATACCGGGGCCAAAAACCTTGTGTGGAGTCAGGGCCGGAACCGAGGATTCCTCTCAGGGGCTGACATGGATCTTTGGGTACTTCTGGAGTCTCCCCAGGGGAGTCAGGCCTCGTCTCGAGTGGGGGCATGCACGTGCACTTTCCTTCCAGGCTGTAGCAGCAATGTCACGCTTCCCGTCGCGTGGATCAAAGGATCTGTGGTTTTCCCTCGAGGCTTTCCCACAGGGCTGTCCCACGTGCCACCGTGGTGTGAGTCGATCCTCGGCGTGAAAGATGAGCCAGTGCAGGGCAAAGAGGTTCCTCTGGAATGGACTGAGACATCTGGGGGACTCTTGAAATGGTGGTACGACCTTGGAGTTCCTCTCGCCTTTCCTGTTGAGAGTGCCTCCTCTTGAGATGCGACGGGAACGCCGGGAAATCTTTCCCGTTGAAAGCAGGGAAAGGATCCCTCATCTCGAGCTACGAGGGGGAAACGGGGCTCCTCTGGATGTGGGCGGGACCATCGTGCTTCCTCTCGAGTGGAGACGGGTATGGCGGTGAACTTCTTGAGTTGCAGCAAGGGTGTGAAAGACCCTTTCGAAGTTCCAGAGGTTAGGTGTCATTAGTCTCCAGAGGCCTCATCGGAAATAGGCCTCATCTCGCCTGGAAGGGAGAACTTCCTGGATTTTCTCGAGTTGCGGCAGGTGTTCTCGAGTTACGACGGGGACCTCAGGGACCCGCCCTGGTGGCCTCAGGAGAGGCCAGTCCCTAGGCGAGTTGCTAGGGTGCCTCTCTGGATTCCTCTCCCGTCGATACCGGGGCCAAAAACCTTGTGTGGAGTCAGGGCCGGAACCGAGGATTCCTCTCAGGGGCTGACATGGATCTTTGGGTACTTCTGGAGTCTCCCCAGTGGAGTCAGGCCTCGTCTCGAGTGGGGGCATGCACGTGCGCTTTCCTTCCAGGCTTTAGCAGCAATGTCACGCTTCCCGTCGCTTGGATCAAAGGATCTGTGGTTTTCCCTCGAGGCTTTCCCTCGAGGCTTTCCCACAGGGCTGTCCCACGTGCCACCGTGGTGTGAGTCGATCCTCGGCGTGAAAGATGAGCCAGTGCAGAGCAAAGAGCTTCCTCTGGAATGGACTGAGACATCTGGGGGACTCTTGGAATGGTGGTACGACCATGGAGTTCCTCTCGCCTTTCCTGTTGAGAGTGCCTCCTCTTGAGATGCGACGGGAACGCAGGGAATTCTTTCCCGTTGAAAGCAGGGAAAGGATCCCTCATCTCGAGCTACGAGGGGGAAACGGGGCTCCTTTGGATGTGGTCGGGACCATCGTGCTTCCTCTCGAGTGGAGACGGGTATGGTGGTGAACTTCTTGAGTTGCAGCAAGGGTGTGAAAGACCCTTTCGAAGTTCCAGAGGTTAGGTGTCATTAGTCTCCAGACGCCTCATCGGAAATAGGCCTCATCTCGCCTGGAAGGGAGAACTTCCTGGATTTTCTCGAGTTGCGGCAGGTGTTCTCGAGTTACGACGGGGACCTCAGGGACCGGCCCTGGTGGCCTCAGGAGAGGCCAGTCCCCATGCGAGTTGCTAGGGGGCCTCTCGGGATTCCTCTCCCGTCGATACCGGGGCCAAAAAGCTTGTGTGGAGTCAGGGCCGGAACCGAGGATTCCTCTCAGGGGCTGACATGGATCTTTGGGTACTTCTGGAGTCTCCCCAGGGGAGTCAGGCCTCGTCTCGAGTGGGGGCATGCACGTGCGCTTTCCTTCCAGGCTGTAGCAGCAATGTCACGCTTCCCGTCACGTGGATCAAAGGATCTGTGGTTTTCCCTCGAGGCTTTCCCTCGAGGCTTTCCCACAGGGCTGTCCCACGTGCCACCGTGTTGTGAGTCGATCCTCGGCGTGAAAGATGAGCCAGTGCAGGGCAAAGAGGTTCCTCTGGAATGGACTGAGACATCTGGGGGACTCTTGGAATGGTGGTACGACCATGGAGTTCCTCTCGCCTTTCCTGTTTAGAGTGCCTCCTCTTGAGATGCGACGGGAACGCCGGGAATTCTTTCCCGTTGAAACCAGGGAAAGGATCCCTCATCTCGAGCTACGAGGGGGAAACGGGGCTCCTCTGGATGTGGGCGGGACCACCGTGCTTCCTCTCGAGTGGAGACGGGTATGGCGGTGAACTTCTTGAGTTGCAGCAAGGGTGTGAAAGACCCTTTCGAAGTTCCAGAGGTTTGGTGTCATTAGTCTCCAGAGGCCTCATCGGAAATAGGCCTCATCTCGCCTGGAAGGGAGAACTTCCTGGATTTTCTCGAGTTGCGGCAGGTGTTCTCGAGTTACGACGGGGACCTCAGGGACCCGCCCTGGTGGCCTCCGGAGAGGCCAGTCCCCATGCGAGTTGCTAGGGGGCCTCTCGGGATTCCTCTCCCGTCGATTCCGGGGCCAAAAAGCTTGTGTGGAGTCAGGGCCGGAACCGAGGATTCCTCTCAGGGGCTGACATGGATCTTTGGGTACTTCTGGAGTCTCCCCAGTGGAGTCAGGCCTCGTCTCGAGTGGGGGCATGCACGTGCGCTTTCCTTCCAGGCTGTAGCAGCAATGTCACGCTTCCCGTCGCTTGGATCAAAGGATCTGTGGTTTTCCCTCGAGGCTTTCCCTCGAGGCTTTCCCACAGGGCTGTCCCACGTGCCACCGTGGTGTGAGTCGATCCTCGGCGTGAAAGATGAGCCAGTGCAGGGCAAAGAGCTTCCTCTGGAATGGACTGAGACATCTGGGGGACTCTTGGAATGGTGGTACGACCATGGAGTTCCTCTCGCCTTTCCTGTTGAGAGTGCCTCCTCTTGAGATGCGACGGGAACGCAGGGAATTCTTTCCCGTTGAAAGCAGGGAAAGGATCCCTCATCTCGAGCACCGAGGGGAAAACGGGGCTCCTCTGGATGTGGGCGGGACCATCGTGCTTCCTCTCGAGTGGAGACGGGTATGGCGGAGAACTTCTTGAGTTGCAGCAAGGGTGTGAAAGACCCTTTCAAAGTTCCAGAGGTTAGGTGTCATTAGTCTCCAGACGCCTCATCGGAAATAGGCCTCATCTCGCCTGGAAGGGAGAACTTCCTGGATTTTCTCGAGTTGCGGCAGGTGTTCTAAAGTTACGACGGGGAACTCAGGGACCCGCCCTGGTGGCCTCAGGAGAGGCCAGTCCCCATGCGAGTTGCTAGGGGGCCTCTCGGGATTTCTCTCCCGTCGATACCGGGGCCAAAAACCTTGAGTGGAGTCAGGGTCGGAACCGAGGATTCCTCTCAGGGGCTGACATGGATCTTTGGGTACTTCTGGAGTCTCCCCAGGGGAGTCAGGCCTCGTCTCGAGTGGGGGCATGCACGTGCGCTTTCCTTTCAGGCTGTAGCAGCAATGTCACGCTTCCCGTCGCGTGGATCAAATGATGTGTGGTTTTCCCTCGAGGCTTTCCCACAGGGCTGTCCCACGTGCCACCGTGGTGTGAGTCGATCCTCGGCGTGAAAGATGAGCCAGTGCAGGGCAAAGAGGTTCCTCTGGAATGGACTGAGACATCTGGGGGACTCTTGGAATGGTGGTACGACCATGGAGTTCCTCTCGCCTTTCCTGTTGAGAGTGCCTCCTCTTGAGATGCGACGGGAACGCAGGGAATTCTTTCCCGTTGAAAGCAGGGAAAGGATCCCTCATCTCGAGCTACGAGGGGGAAACGGGGCTCCTTTGGATGTGGTCGGGACCATCGTGCTTCCTCTCGAGTGGAGACGGGTATGGTGGTGAACTTCTTGAGTTGCAGCAAGGGTGTGAAAGACTCTTTCGAAGTTCCAGAGGTTAGGTGTCATTAGTCTCCAGACGCCTCATCGGAAATAAGCCTCATCTCGCCTGGAAGGGAGAACTTCCTGGATTTTCTCGAGTTGTGGCAGGTGTTCTCGAGTAACGACGGGGACCTCAGTGACCGGCCCTGGTGGCCTCAGGAGAGGCCAGTCCCCATGCGAGTTGCGAGGGGGCCTCTCGGGATTCCTCTCCCGTCGATACCGGGGCCAAAAAGCTTGTGTGGAGTCAGGGCCGGAACCGAGGATTCCTCTCAGGGGCTGACATGGATCTTTGGGTACTTCTGAAGTCTCCCCAGGGGAGTCAGGCCTCGTCTCGAGTGGGGGCATGCACGAGCGCTTTCCTTCCAGGCTGTAGCAGCAATGTCACGCTTCCCGTCGCGTGGATCAAAGGATCTGTGGTTTTCCCTCGAGGCTTTCCCTGGAGGCTTTCCCACAGGGCTGTCCCACGTGCCACCGTGGTGTGAGTCGATCCTCGGCGTGAAAGATGAGCCAGTGCAGGGCAAAGAGGTTCCTCCTGAATGGACTGAGACATCTGGGGGACTCTTGGAATGGTGGTACGACCATGGAGTTCCTCTCGCCTTTCCTGTTGAGAGTGCCTCCTCTTGAGATGCGACGGGAACGCCGGGAATTCTTTCCCGTTGAAACCAGGGAAAGGATCCCTCATCTCGAGCTACGAGGGGGAAACGGGGCTCCTCTGGATGTGGGCGGGACCATCGTGCTTCCTTTCAAGTGGAGACGGGTATGGCGGTGAACTTCTTGAGTTGCAGCAAGGGTGTGAAAGACCCTTTCGAAGTTCCAGAGGTTTGGTGTCAATAGTCTCCAGAGGCCTCATCGGAAATAGGCCTCATCTCGCCTGGAAGGGAGAACTTCCTGGATTTTCTCGAGTTGCGGCAGGTGTTCTCGAGTTACGACGGGGACCTCAGGGACCCGCCCTGGTGGCCTCAGGAGAGGCCAGTTCCCATGCGAGTTGCTAGGGGGTCTCTCGGGATTCCTCTCCCGTCGATACCGGGGCCAAAAAGCTTGTGTGGAATCAGGGCCGGAACCGAGGATTCTTCTCAGGGGCTGACATGGATCTTTGGGTACTTCTGGAGTCTCCCCAGTGGAGTCAGGCCTCGTCTCGAGTGGGGGCATGCATGTGCGCTTTCCTTCCAGGCTGTAGCAGCAATGTCACGCTTCCCGTCGCGTGGATCAAAGGATCTGTGGTTTTCCCTCGAGGCTTTCCCTCGAGGCTTTCCCACAGGGCTGTCCCACGTGCCACCGTGTTGTGAGTCGATCCTCGGCGTGAAAGATGAGCCAGAGCAGGGCAAAGAGGTTCCTCTGAAATGGACTGAGACATCTGGGGGACTCTTGGAATGGTGGTACGACCATGGAGTTCCTCTCGCCTTTCCTGTTGAGAGTGCCTCCTCTTGAGATGCGACGGGAACGCCGGGAATTCTTTCCCGTTGAAAGCAGGGAAAGGATCCCTCATCTAGAGCTACGAGGGGGAAACGGGGCTCCTCTGGATGTGGGCGGGACCATCGTGCTTCCTCTCGAGTGGAGACGGGTATGGCGGTGAACTTCTTGAGTTGCACCAAGGGTGTGAAAGACCCTTTCGAAGTTCCAGAGGTTTGGTGTCATTAGTCTCCAGAGGCCTCATCGGAAATAGGCCTCATCTCGCCTGGAAGGGAGAACTTCCCGGATTTTCTCGAGTTGCGGCAGGTGTTCTCGAGTTACGACGGGGACCTCAGGGACCCGCCCTGGTGGCCTCAGGAGAGGCCATTCCCCATGCGAGTTGCTAGGGGGCCTCTCGGGATTCCTCTCCCGTCGATACCGGGGCCAAAAACCTTGTGTGGAGTCAGGGCCGGAACCGAGGATTCCTCTCAGGGGCTGACATGGATCTTTGGGTACTTCTGGAGTCTCCCCAGTGGAGTCAGACCTCGTCTCGAGTGGGGGCATGCACGTGCGCTTTCCTTCCAGGCTGTAGTAGCAATGTCACGCTTCCCGTCGCGTGGATCAAAGGATCTGTGGTTTTCCCTCGAGGCTTTCCCTCGAGGCTTTCCCACAGGGCTGTCCCACGTGCCACCGTGGTGTGAGTCGATCCTCGGCATGAAAGATGAGCCAGTGCAGGGCAAAGAGGTTCCTCTGGAATGGACTGAGACATCTGGGGGACTCTTGGAATGGTGGTACGACCATGGAGATCCTCTCGCCTTTCCTGTTGAGAGTGCCTCCTCTTGAGATGCGACGGGAACGCCGGGAATTCTTTCCCGTTGAAAGCAGGGAAAGGATCCCTCATCTCGAGCACCGAGGGGAAAACGGGGCTCCTCTGGATGTGGGCGGGACCATCGTGCTTCCTCTCGAGGGGAGACGGGTATGGCGGAGAACTTCTTGAGTTGCAGCAAGGGTGTGAAAGACCCTTTCAAATTTCCAGAGGTTAGGTGTCATTAGTCTCCAGACGCCTCATCGGAAATAGGCCTCATCTCGCCTGGAAGGGAGAACTTCCTGGATTTTCTCGAGTTGCGGCAGGTGTTCTTAAGTTACGACGGGGAACTCAGGGACCCGCCCTGGTGGCCTCAGGAGAGGCCAGTCCCCATGCGAGTTGCTAGGGGGCCTCTCGGGATTCCTCTCCCGTCGATACCGGGGCCAAAAACCTTGTGTGGAGTCAGGGCCGGAACCGAGGATTCCTCTCAGGGGCTGACATGGATCTTTGGGTACTTCTGGAGTCTCCCCAGGGGAGTCAGGCCTCGTCTCGAGTGGGGGCATGCACGTGCGCTTTCCTTCCAGGCTGTAGCAGCAATGTCACGCTTCCCGTCGCGTGGATCAAAGGATCTGTGGTTTTCCCTCGAGGCTTTCCCTCGAGGCTTTCCCACAGGGCTGTCCCACGTGCCACCGTGGTGTGAGTCGATCCTCGGCGTGAAAGATGAGCCAGTGCAGGGCAAAGAGGTTCCTCTGGAATGGACTGAGACATCTGGGGGACTCTTGGAATGGTGGTACGACCATGGAGTTCCTCTCGCCTTTCCTGTTGAGAGTGCCTCCTCTTGAGATGCGACGGGAACGCCGGGAATTCTTTCCCGTTGAAAGCAGGGAAAGGATCCCTCATCTCGAGCTACGAGGGGGAAACGGGGCTCCTCTGGATGTGGGCGGGACCATCGTGCTTCCTCTCTAGTGGAGACGGGTATGGTGGTGAACTTCTTGAGTTGCAGCAAGGCTGTGAAAGACCCTTTCGAAGTTCCAGAGGTTAGGTGTCATTAGTCTCCAGACGCCTCATCGGAAATAGGCCTCATCTCGCCTGGAAGGGAGAACTTCCTGGATTTTCTCGAGTTGCGGCAGGTGTTCTTAAGTTACGACGGGGAACTCAGGGACCCGCCCTGGTGGCCTCAGGAGAGGCCAGTCCCCATGCGAGTTGCTAGGGGGCCTCTCGGGATTCCTCTCCCGTCGATACCGGGGCCAAAAACCTTGAGTGGAGTCAGGGCCGGAACCGAGGATTCCTCTCAGGGGCTGACATGGATCTTTGGGTACTTCTGGAGTCTCCCCAGGGGAGTCAGGCCTCGTCTCGAGTGGGGGCATGCACGTGCGCTTTCCTTCCAGGCTGTAGCAGCAATGTCACGCTTCCCGTCACGTGGATCAAAGGATCTGTGGTTTTCCCTCGAGGCTTTCCCTCGAGGCTTTCCCACAGGGCTGTCCCACGTGCCACCGTGGTGTGA
The DNA here is from genome assembly GCF_032405125.1 of Capricornis sumatraensis. NCBI lineage: Eukaryota > Metazoa > Chordata > Mammalia > Artiodactyla > Bovidae > Capricornis > Capricornis sumatraensis. The sequence continues at coordinate 3,307,458 of NW_027184622.1, read as the reverse complement.
GTCGATCCTCGGCGTGAAAGATGAGCCAGTGCAGGGCAAAGAGGTTCCTCTGGAATGGACTGAGACATCTGGGGGACTCTTGGAATGGTGGTACGACCATGGAGTTCCTCTCGCCTTTCCTGTTGAGAGTGCCTCCTCTTGATATGCGACGGGAACGCCGGGAATTCTTTCCCGTTGAAAGCAGGGAAAGGATCCCTCATCTCGAGCTACGAGGGGGAAACGGGGCTCCTCTGGATGTGGGCGGGACCATCGTGCTTCCTCTCGAGTGGAGACGGGTATGGCGGTGAACTTCTTGAGTTGCAGCAAGGGTGTGAAAGACCCTTTCGAAGTTCCAGAGGTTAGGTGTCATTAGTCTCCAGACGCCTCATCGGAAATAGGCCTCATCTCGCCTGGAAGGGAGAACTTCCTGGATTTTCTCGAGTTGCGGCAGGTGTTCTCGAGTTACGACGGGGACCTCAGGGACCCGCCCTGGTGGCCTCAGGAGAGGCCAGTCCCCATGCGAGTTGCTAGGGGGCCTCTCGGGATTCCTCTCCCGTCGATACCGGGGCCAAAAACCTTGTGTGGAGTCAGGGCCGGAACCGAGGATTCCTCTCAGGGGCTGACATGGATCTTTGGGTACTTCTGGAGTCTCCCCAGGGGAGTCAGGCCTCGTCTCGAGTGGGGGCATGCACGTGCACTTTCCTTCCAGGCTGTAGCAGCAATGTCACGCTTCCCGTCGCGTGGATCAAAGGATCTGTGGTTTTCCCTCGAGGCTTTCCCACAGGGCTGTCCCACGTGCCACCGTGGTGTGAGTCGATCCTCGGCGTGAAAGATGAGCCAGTGCAGGGCAAAGAGGTTCCTCTGGAATGGACTGAGACATCTGGGGGACTCTTGGAATGGTGGTACGACCATGGAGTTCCTCTCGCCTTTCCTGTTGAGAGTGCCTCCTCTTGAGATGCGACGGGAACGCCGGGAATTCTTTCCCGTTGAAAGCAGGGAAAGGATCCCTCATCTCGAGCTACGAGGGGGAAACGGGGCTCCTCTGGATGTGGGCGGGACCATCGTGCTTCCTCTCGAGTGGAGACGGGTATGGCGGTGAACTTCTTGAGTTGCAGCAAGGGTGTGAAAGACCCTTTCGAAGTTCCAGAGGTTTGGTGTCATTAGTCTCCAGAGGCCTCATCGGAAATAGGCCTCATCTCGCCTGGAAGGGAGAACTTCCTGGATTTTCTCGAGTTGCGGCAGGTGTTCTCGAGTTACGACGGGGACCTCAGGGACCCGCCCTGGTGGCCTCAGGAGAGGCCAGTCCCCATGCGAGTTGCTAGGGGGCCTCTCGGGATTCCTCTCCCGTCGATACCGGGGCCAAAAACCTTGTGTGGAGTCAGGGCCGGAACCGAGGATTCCTCTCAGGGGCTGACATGGATCTTTGGGTACTTGTGGAGTCTCCCCAGGGGAGTCAGGCCTCGTCTCGAGTGGGGGCATGCACGTGCGCTTTACTTCCAGGCTGTAGCAGCAATGTCACGCTTCCCGTGGCGTGGATCAAAGGATCTGTGGTTTTCCCTCGAGGCTTTCCCTCGAGGCTTTCCCACAGGGCTGTCCCACGTGCCACCGTGGTGTGAGTCAATCCTGGGCGTGAAAGATGAGCCAGTGCAGGGCAAAGAGGTTCCTCTGGAATGGACTGAGACATCTGGGGGACTCTTGGAATGGTGGTACGACCATGGAGTTCCTCTCGCCTTTCCTGTTGAGAGTGCCTCCTCTTGAGATGCGACGGGAACGCCGGGAATTCTTTCCCGTTGAAAGCAGGGAAAGGATCCCTCATCTCGAGCTACGAGGGGGAAACGGGGCTCCTCTGGATGTGGGCGGGAACATCGTGCTTCCTCTCGAGTTGAGACGGGTATGGCGGTGAACTTCTTGAGTTGCAGCAAGGGTGTGAAAGACCCTTTCGAAGTTCCAGAGGTTAGGTGTCATTAGTCTCCAGACGCCTCATCGGAAATAGGCCTCATCTCGCCTGGAAGGGAGAACTTCCTGGATTTTCTCGAGTTGCGGCAGGTGTTCTGAGTTTCGACGGGGACCTCAGGGACCCGCCCTGGTTGCCTCAGGAGAGGCCAGTCCCCATGCGAGTTGCTAGGGGGCCTCTCGGGATTCCTCTCCCGTCGATACCGGGGCCAAAAAGCTTGTGTGGAGTCAGGGCCGGAACCGAGGATTCCTCTCAGGGGCTGACATGGATCTTTGGGTACTTCTGGAGTCTCCCCAGGGGAGTCAGGCCTCGTCTCGAGTGGGGGCATGCACGTGCACTTTCCTTCCAGGCTGTAGCAGCAATGTCACGCTTCCCGTGGCGTGGATCAAAGGATCTGTGGTTTTCCCTCGAGGCTTTCCCACAGGGCTGTCCCACGTGCCACCGTGGTGTGAGTCGATCCTCGGCGTGAAAGATGAGCCAGTGCAGGGCAAAGAGGTTCCTCTGGAATGGACTGAGACATCTGGGGGACTCTTGGAATGGTGGTACGACCATGGAGTTCCTCTCGCCTTTCCTGTTGAGAGTGCCTCCTCTTGAGATGCGACGGGAATGCCGGGAATTCTTTCCCGTTGAAAGCAGGAAAAGGATCCCTCATCTCGAGCTACGAGGGGGAAACGGGGCTCCTCTGGATGTGGGCGGGACCATCGTGCTTCCTCTCGAGTGGAGACGGGAATGGCGGTGAACTTCTTGAGTTGCAGCAAGGGTGTGAAAGACCCTTTCGAAGTTCCAGAGGTTAGGTGTCATTAGTCTCCAGACGCCTCATCGGAAATAGGCCTCATCTCGCCTGGAAGGGAGAACTTCCTGGATTTTCTCGAGTTGCGGCAGGTGTTCTCGAGTTACGACGGGGACCTCAGGGACCCGCCCTGGTGGCCTCAGGAGAGGCCAGTCCCCATGCGAGTTGCTAGGGGGCCTCTCGGGATTCCTCTCCCGTCGATACCGGGGCCAAAAACCTTCTGTGGAGTCAGGGCCGGAACCGAGGATTCCTCTCAGGGGCTGACATGGATCTTTGGGTACTTCTGGAGTCTCCCCAGGGGAGTCAGGCCTCGTCTCGAGTGGGGGCATGCACGTGCACTTTCCTTCCAGGCTGTAGCAGCAATGTCACGCTTCCCGTGGCGTGGATCAAAGGATCTGTGGTTTTCCCTCGAGGCTTTCCCACAGGGCTGTCCCACGTGCCACCGTGGTGTGAGTCGATCCTCGGCGTGAAAGATGAGCCAGTGCAGGGCAAAGAGGTTCCTCTGGAATGGACTGAGACATCTGGGGGACTCTTGGAATGGTGGTACGACCATGGAGTTCCTCTCGCCTTTCCTGTTGAGAGTGCCTCCTCTTGAGATGCGACGGGAACGCCGGGAATTCTTTCCCGTTGAAAGCAGGGAAAGGATCCCTCATCTCGAGCTACGAGGGGGAAACGGGGCTCCTCTGGATGTGGGCGGGACCATCGTGCTTTCTCTCGAGTGGAGACGGGTATGGCGGTGAACTTCTTGAGTTGCAGCAAGGGTGTGAAAGACCCTTTGGAAGTTCCAGAGGTTAGGTGTCATTAGTCTCCAGACGCCTCATCGGAAATAGGCCTCATCTCGCCTGGAAGGGAGAACTTCCTTGATTTTCTCGAGTTGCGGCAGGTGTTCTCGAGTTACGACGGGGACCTCAGGGACCCGCCCTGTTGGCCTCAGGAGAGGCCAGTCCCTATGCGTGTTGCTAGGGGGCCCGTCGGGATTCCTCTCCCGTCGATACCGGGGCCAAAAACCTTGTGTGGAGTCAGGGCCGGAACCGAGGATTCCTCTCAGGGACTGATATGGATCTTTGGGTACTTTTGGAGTCTCGCCAGGGGAGACAGGCCTCGTCTCGTGTGGGGGCATGCACGTGCACTTTCCTTCCAGGCTGTAGCAGCAATGTCACGCTTCCCGTCGCCTGGATCAAAGGATCTGCGGTTTTCCCTCGAGGCTTTCCCTCGAGGCTTTCCCACAGGGCTGTCCCACGTGACACCGTGGTGTGAGTCGATTCTCGGCGTGAAAAATGAGCCAGTGCAGGGCAAAGAGGTTCCTCTGGAATGGACTGAGACATCTGGGGGACTCTTGGAATGGTGGTACGACCATGGAGTTCCTCTCGCCTTTCCTGTTGAGAGTGCCTCCTCTTGAGATGCGACGGGAACGCCGGGAATTCTTTCCCGTTGAAAGCAGGGAAAGGATCCCTCATCTCGAGCTCCGAGGGGGAAACGGGGCTCCTCTGGATGTGGGCGGGACCATCGTGCTTCCTCTCGAGTGGAGACGGGTATGGCGGTGAACTTCTTGAGTTGCAGCAAGGGTGTGAATGACCCTTTCGAAGTTCCAGAGGTTAGGTGTCATTAGTCTCCAGACGCCTCATCGGAAATAGGCCTCATCTCGCCTGGAAGGGAGAACTTCCTGGATTTTCTCGAGTTGCGGCAGGTGTTCTCGAGTTTCGACGGGGACCTCAGGGACCCGCCCTGGTAACCTCAGGAGAGGCCAGTCCCCATGCGAGTTGCTAGGGGGCCTCTCGGGATTCCTCTCCCGTCGATACCGGGGCCAAAAAGCTTGTATGGAGTCAGGGCCGGAACCGAGGATTCCTCTCAGGGGCTGACATGGATCTTTGGGTACTTCTGGAGTCTCCCCAGGGGAGTCAGGCCTCGTCTCGAGTGGGGGCATGCACGTGCGCTTTCCTTCCAGGCTGTAGCAGCAATGTCACGCTTCCCGTCGCGTGCATCAAAGGGTCTGTGGTTTTCCCTCGAGGCTTTCCCTCGAGGCTTTCCCACAGGGCTGTCCCACGTGCCACCGTGTTGTGAGTCGATCCTCGGCGTGAAAGATGAGCCAGTGCAGGGCAAAGAGGTTCCTCTGGAATGGACTGAGACATCTGGGGGACTCTTGGAATGGTGGTACGACCATGGAGTTCCTCTCGCCTTTCCTGTTGAGAGTGCCTCCACTTGAGATGCAACGGGAACGCCGGGAATTCTTTCCCGTTGAAAGCAGGGAAAGGATCCCTCATCTCGAGCTCCGAGGGGGAAACGGGGCTCCTTTGGATGTGGTCGGGACCATCGTGCTTCCTCTCGAGTGGAGACGGGTATGGCGGTGAACTTCTTGAGTTGCAGCAAGGGTGTGAAAGACCCTTTCGAAATTCCAGAGGTTAGGTGTCATTAGTCTCCAGACGCCTCATCGGAAATAGGCCTCATCTCGCCTGGAAGGGAGAACTTCCTGGATTTTCTCGAGTTGCGGCAGGTGTTCTAGAGTTACGACGGGGACCTCAGGGACCGGCCCTCGTGGCCTCAGGAGAGGCCAGTCCCCATGCGAGTTGCTAGGGGGCCTCTTGGGATTCCTCTCCCGTCGATACCGGGGCCAAAAACCTTGTGTGGAGTCAGGGCCGGAGCCGAGGATTCCTCTCAGGGGCTGACATGGATCTTTGGGTACTTCTGGAGTCTCCCCAGGGGAGTCAGGCCTCGTCTCGAGTGGGGGCATGCTCGTGCGCTTTCCTTCCAGGCTGTAGCAGCAATGTCACGCTTCCCGTCGCGTGGATCAAAGGATCTGTGGTTTTCCCTCGAGGCTTTCCCTCGAGGCTTTCCCACAGGGCTGTCCCACGTGCCACCGTGTTGTGAGTCGATCCTCGGCGTGAAAGATGAGCCAGTGCAGGGCAAAGAGGTTCCTCTGGAATGGACTGAGACATCTGGGGGACTCTTGGAATGGTGGTACGACCATGGAGTTCCTCTCGCCTTTCCTGTTGAGAGTGCCTCCTCTTGAGATGCGACGGGAACGCCGGGAATTCTTTCCCGTTGAAAGCAGGGAAAGGATCCCTCATCTCGAGCTACGAGGGGGAAACTGGGCTCCTCTGGATGTGGGCGGGACCATCGTGCTTCCTCTCGAGTGGAGACGGGTATGGCGGTGAACTTCTTGAGTTGCAGCAAGGGTGTGAAAGACCCTTTCGAAGTTCCAGAGGTTTGGTGTCATTAGTCTCCAGAGGCCTCATCGGAAATAGGCCTCATCTCGCCTGGAAGGGAGAACTTCCTGGATTTTCTCGAGTTGCGGCAGGTGTTCTCGAGTTACGACGGGGACCTCAGGGACCCGCCCTGGTGGCCTCAGGAGAGGCCAGTCCCCATGCGAGTTGCTAGGGGGCCTCTCGGGATTCCTCTCCCGTCGATACCGGGGCCAAAAACCTTGTGTGGAGTCAGGGCCGGAACCGAGGATTCCTCTCAGGGGCTGACATGGATCTTTGGGTACTCCTGGAGTCTCCCCAGGGGAGTCAGTCCACGTCTCGAGTAGGGGCATGCACGTGCGCTTTCCTTCCAGGCTGTAGCAGCAATGTCACGCTTCCCGTCGCGTGGATCAAAGGATCTGTGGTTTTCCCTCGAGGCTTTCCCTCGAGGCTTTCCCACAGGGCTGTCCCACGTGCCACCGTGGTGAGAGTCGATCCTCGGCGTGAAACATGAGCCAGTGCAGGGCAAAGAGGTTCCTCTGGAATGGACTGAGACATCTGGGGGACTCTTGGAATGGTGGTACGACCATGGAGTTCCTCTCGCCTTTCCTGTTGAGAGTGCCTCCTCTTGAGATGCGACGGGAACGCAGGGAATTCTTTCCCGTTGAAAGCAGGGAAAGGATCCCTCATCTCGAGGTACGAGGGGGAAACGGGGCTCCTTTGGATGTTGTCGGGACCATCGTGCTTCCTCTCGAGTGGAGATGGGTATGGTGGTGAACTTCTTGAGTTGCAGCAAGGGTGTGAAAGACCCTTTCGAAGTTCCAGAGGTTAGGTGTCATTAGTCTCCAGACGCCTCATCGGAAATAGGCCTCATCTCGCCTGGAAGGGAGAACTTCCTGGATTTTCTCGAGTTGCGGCAGGTGTTCTCGAGTTACGACGGGGACCTCAGGGACCGGCCCTGGTGGCCTCAGGAGAGGCCAGTCCCCATGCGAGTTGCTAGGGGGCCTCTCGGGATTCCTCTCCCGTCGATACCGGGGCCAAAAACCTTGTGTGGAGTCAGGGCCGGAACCGAGGATTCCTCTCAGGGGCTGATATGGATCTTTGGATACTTCTGGAGTCTCGCCAGGGGAGACAGGCCTCGTTTCGTGAGGGGGCATGCACGTGCACTTTCCTTCCAGGCTGTAGCAGCAATGTCACGCTTCCCGTCGCGTGGATCAAATGATGTGTGGTTTTCCCTCGAGGCTTTCCCACAGGGCTGTCCCACGTGCCACCGTGGTGTGAGTCGATCCTCGGCGTGAAAGATGAGCCAGTGCAGGGCAAAGAGGTTCCTCTGGAATGGACTGAGACATCTGGGGGACTCTTGGAATGGTGGTACGACCATGGAGTTCCTCTCGCCTTTCCTGTTGAGAGTGCCTCCTCTTGAGATGCGACGGGAACGCCGGGAATTTTTTCCCGTTGAAAGCAGGGAAAGGATCCCTCATCTCGAGCTACGAGGGGGAAACGGGGCTCCTCTGGATGTGGGCGGGACCATCGTGCTTTCTCTCGAGTGGAGACGGGTATGGCGGTGAACTTCTTGAGTTGCAACAAGGGTGTGAAAGACCCTTTCGAAGTTCCAGAGGTTAGGTGTCATTAGTCTCCAGACGCCTCATCGGAAATAGGCCTCATCTCGCCTGGAAGGGAGAACTTCCTGGATTTTCTCGAGTTGCGGCAGGTGTTCTCGAATTACGACGGGGACCTCAGGGACCCGCCCTGGTGGCCTCCGGAGAGGCCAGTCCCCATGCGAGTTGCTAGGGGGCCTCTCGGGATTCCTCTCCCGTCGATACCGGGGCCAAAATCCTTGTGTGGAGTCAGGGCCGGAACCGAGGATTCCTCTCAGGGGCTGACATGGATCTTTGGGTACTTCTGGAGTCTCCCCAGTGGAGTCAGGCCTCGTCTCGAGTGGGGGCATGCACGTGCGATTTCCTTTCAGGCTGTAGCAGCAATGTCAGGCTTCCCGTCACGTGGATCAAAGGATCTGTGGTTTTCCCTCGAGGCTTTCCCTCGAGGCTTTCCCACAGGGCTGTCCCACGTGCCACCGTGGTGTGAGTCGATCCTCGGCGTGAAAGATGAGCCAATGCAGGGCAAAGAGGTTCCTCTGGAATGGACTGAGACATCTGGGGGACTCTTGGAATGGTGGTACGACCATGGAGTTCCTCTCGCCTTTCCTGTTGAGAGTGCCTCCTCTTGAGATGCGACGGGAACGCCGGGAATTCTTTCCCGTTGAAAGCAGGGAAAGGATCCCTCATCTCGAGCTACGAGGGGGAAACGGGGCTCCTCTGGATGTGGGCGGGACCATCGTGCTTCCTCTCTAGTGGAGACGGGTATGGCGGTGAACTTCTTGAGTTGCAGCAAGGGTGTGAAAGACCATTTCGAAGTTCCAGAGGTTAGGTGTCATTAGTCTCCAGACGCCTCATCGGAAATAGGCCTCATCTCGCCTGGAAGGGAGAACTTCCTGGATTTTCTCGAGTTGCGGCAGGTGTTCTCGAGTTACGACGGGGACCTCAGGGACCCGCCCTGGTGGCCTCAGGAGAGGCCAGTCCCTAGGCGTGTTGCTAGGGGGCCTCTCGGGATTCCTCTCCCGTTGATACCGGGGCGAAAAACCTTGTGTGGAGTCAGGGCCGGAACCGAGGATTCCTCTCAGGGGCTGACATGGATCTTTGGGTACTTCTGGAGTCTCCCCAGGGGAGTCAGGCCTCGTCTCGAGTTGGGGCATGCACGTGCGCTTTCCTTCCAGGCTCTAGCAGCAATGTCACGCTTCCCGTCGCGTGGATCAAAGGATCTGTGGTTTTCCCTCGAGGCTTTCCCTCGAGGCTTTCCCACAGGACTGTCCCACGTGCCACCGTGGTGTGAGTCGATCCTCGGCGTGAAAGATGAGCCAGTGCAGGGCAAAGAGTTTCCTCTGGAATGGACTGAGACATCTGGGGGACTCTTGGAATGGTGATACGACCATGGAGTTCCTCTCGCCTTTCCTGTTGAGAGTGCCTCCTCTTGAGATGCGACGGGAACGCCGGGAATTCTTTCCCGTTGAAAGCAGGGAAAGGATCCCTCATCTCGAGCTACGAGGGGGAAACGGGGCTCCTCTGGATGTGGGCGGGACCATCGTGCTTCCTCTCTAGTGGAGACGGGTGTGGTGGTGAACTTCTTGAGTTGCAGCAAGGCTGTGAAAGACCCTTTCGAAGTTCCAGAGGTAAGGTGTCATTAGTCTCCAGACGCCTCATCGGAAATAGGCCTCATCTCGCCTGGAAGGGAGAACTTCCTGGATTTTCTCGAGTTGCGGCAGGTGTTCTCGAGTTACGACGGGGACCTCAGGGACCCGCCCTGGTGGCCTCAGGAGAGGCCAGTCCCCATGCGAGTTGCTAGGGGGCCTCTCGGGATTCCTCTCCCGTCGATACCGGGGCCAAAAAGCTTGTGTGGAGTCAGGGCCGGAACCGAGGATTCCTCTCAGGGGCTGACATGGATCTTTGGGTACTTCTGGAGTCTCCCCAGGGGAGTCAGGCCTCGTCTCGAGTGGGGGCATGCACGTGCGCTTTCCTTCCAGGCTGTAGCAGCAATGTCACGCTTCCCGTCGCGTGCATCAAAGGATCTGTGGTTTTCCCTCGAGGCTTTCCCTCGAGGCTTTCCCACAGGGCTGTCCCACGTGCCACCGTGTTGTGAGTCGATCCTCGGTGTGAAAGATGAGCCAGTGCAGGGCAAAGAGGTTCCTCTGGAATGGACTGAGACATCTGGGGGACTCTTGGAATGGTGGTACGACCATGGAGTTCCTCTCGCCTTTCCTGTTGAGAGTGCCTCCTCTTGAGATGCGACGGGAACGCCGGGAATTCTTTCCCGTTGAAAGCAGGGAAAGGATCCCTCATCTCGAGCTCCGAGGGGGAAACGGGGCTCCTTTGGATGTGGTCGGGACCATCGTGCTTCCTCTCGAGTGGAGACGGGTATGGCGGTGAGCTTCTTGAGTTGCAGCAAGGGTGTGAAAGACCCTTTCGAAATTCCAGAGGTTAGGTGTCATTAGTCTCCAGACGCCTCATCGGAAATAGGCCTCATCTCGCCTGGAAGGGAGAACTTCCTCGATTTTCTCGAGTTGCGGCAGGTGTTCTCGAGTTACGACGGGGACCTCAGGGACCGACCCTGGTGGCCTCAGGAGAGGCCAGTCCCCATGCGAGTTGCTAGGGGGCCTCTTGGGATTCCTCTCCCGTCGATACCGGGGCCAAAAACCTTCTGTGGAGTCAGGGCCGGAACCGAGGATTCCTCTCAGGGGCTGATATGGATCTTTGGATACTTCTGGAGTCTCGCCAGGGGAGACAGGCCTCGTTTCGTGAGGGGGCATGCACGTGCACTTTCCTTCCAGGCTGTAGCAGCAATGTCACGCTTCCCGTCGCGTGGATCAAAGGATCTGTGGTTTTCCCTCGAGGCTTTCCCTCGAGGCTTTCCCACAGGGCTGTCCCACGTGGCACCGTGGTGTGAGTCGATCCTCGGCGTGAAAGATGAGCCAGTGCAGGGCAAAGAGGTTCCTCTGGAATGGACTGAGACATCTGGGGGACTCTTGGAATGGTGGTACGACCATGGAGTTCCTCTCGCCTTTCCTGTTGAGAGTGCCTCCTCTTGAGATGCGACGGGAACGCCGGGAATTCTTTCCCGTTGAAAGCAGGGAAAGGATCCCTCATCTCGAGCTCCGAGGGGGAAACGGGGCTCCTCTGGATGTGGGCGGGACCATCGTGCTTCCTCTCGAGTGGAGACGGGTATGGCGGTGAACATCTTGAGTTGCAGCAAGGGTGTGAAAGACCCTTTCGAAGTTCCAGAGGTTTGGTGTCATTAGTCTCCAGAGGCCTCATCGGAAATAGGCCTCATCTCGCCTGGAAGGGAGAACTTCCTGGATTTTCTCGAGTTGCGGCAGGTGTTCTCGAGTTACGACGGGGACCTCAGGGACCCGCCCTGGTGGCCTCAGGAGAGGCCAGTCCCCATGCGAGTTGCTAGGGGGTCTCTCGAGATTCCTCTCCCGTCGATACCGGGGCCAAAAAGCTTGTGTGGAGTCAGGGCCGGAACCGAGGATTCCTCTCAGGGGCTGACATGGATCTTTGGGTACTTCTGGAGTCTCCCCAGGGGAGTCAGGCCTCGTCTCGAGTGGGGGCATGCTCGTGCGCTTTCCTTCCAGGCTGTAGCAGCAATGTCACGCTTCCCGTCGCGTGGATCAAAGGATCTGTGGTTTTCCCTCGAGGCTTTCCCTCGAGGCTTTCCCACAGGGCTGTCCCACGTGCCACCGTGTTGTGAGTCGATCCTCGGCGTGAAAGATGAGCCAGTGCAGGGCAAAGAGCTTCCTCTGGAATGGACTGAGACATCTGGGGGACTCTTGGAATGGTGGTACGACCATGGAGTTCCTCTCGCCTTTCCTGTTGAGAGTGCCTCCTCTTGAGATGCGACGGGAACGCCGGGAATTCTTTCCCGTTGAAAGCAGGGAAAGGATCCCTCATCTCGAGCTACGAGAGGGAAACGGGGCTCCTCTGGATGTGGGCGGGACCATCGTGCTTCCTCTCGAGTGGAGACGGGTATGGCGGTGAACTTCTTGAGTTGCAGCAAGGGTGTGAAAGACCCTTTCGAAGTTCCAGAGGTTTGGTGTCATTAGTCTCCAGAGGCCTCATCGGAAATAGGCCTCATCTCGCCTGGAAGGGAGAACTTCCTGGATTTTCTCGAGTTGCGGCAGGTGTTCTCGAGTTACGACGGGGACCTCAGGGACCCGCCCTGGTGGCCTCAGGAGAGGCCAGTCCCCATGCGAGTTGCTAGGGGGCCTCTCGGGATTCCTCTCCCGTCGATACCGGGGCCAAAAACCTTGTGTGGAGTCAGGGCCGGAACCGAGGATTCCTCTCAGGGGCTGACATGGATCTTTGGGTACTCCTGGAGTCTCCCCAGGGGAGTCAGTCCTCGTCTCGAGTAGGGGCATGCACGTGCGCTTTCCTTCCAGGCTGTAGCAGCAATGTCACGCTTCCCGTCGCGTGGATCAAAGGATCTGTGGTTTTCCCTCGAGGCTTTCCCTCGAGGCTTTCCCACAGGGCTGTCCCACGTGCCACCGTGGTGAGAGTCGATCCTCGGCGTGAAACATGAGCCAGTGCAGGGCAAAGAGGTTCCTCTGGAATGGACTGAGACATCTGGGGGACTCTTGGAATGGTGGTACGACCATGGAGTTCCTCTCGCCTTTCCTGTTGAGAGTGCCTCCTCTTGAGATGCGACGGCAACGCAGGGAATTCTTTCCCGTTGAAAGCAGGGAAAGGATCCCTCATCTCGAGCTACGAGGGGGAAACGGGGCTCCTTTGGATGTTGTCGGGACCATCGTGCTTCCTCTCGAGTGGAGACGGGTATGGTGGTGAACTTCTTGAGTTGCAGCAAGGGTGTGAAAGACCCTTTCGAAGTTCCAGAGGTTAGGTGTCATTAGTCTCCAGACGCCTCATCGGAAATAGGCCTCATCTCGCCTGGAAGGGAGAACTTCCTGGATTTTCTCGAGTTGCGGCAGGTGTTCTCGAGTTACGACGGGGACCTCAGGGACCGGCCCTGGTGGCCTCAGGAGAGGCCAGTCCCCATGCGAGTTGCTAGGGGGTCTCTCGGGATTCCTCTCCCGTCGATACCGGGGCCAAAAACCTTGTGTGGAGTCAGGGCCGGAACCGAGGATTCCTCTCAGGGGCTGATATGGATCTTTGGATACTTCTGGAGTCTCGCCAGGGGAGACAGGCCTCGTTTCGTGAGGGGGCATGCACGTGCACTTTCCTTCCAGGCTGTAGCAGCAATGTCACGCTTCCCATCGCGTGGATCAAATGATGTGTGCTTTTCCCTCGAGGCTTTCCCACAGGGCTGTCCCACGTGCCACCGTGGTGTGAGTCGATCCTCGGCGTGAAAGATGAGCCAGTGCAGGGCAAAGAGGTTCTTCTGGAATGGACTGAGACATCTGGGGGACTCTTGGAATGGTGGTACGACCATGGAGTTCCTCTCGCCTTTCCTGTTGAGAGTGCCTCCTCTTGAGATGCGACGGGAACGCCGGGAATTTTTTCCCGTTGAAAGCAGGGAAAGGATCCCTCATCTCGAGCTACGAGGGGGAAACAGGGCTCCTCTGGATGTGGGCGGGACCATCGTGCTTTCTCTCGAGTGGAGACGGGTATGGCGGTGAACTTCTTGAGTTGCAACAAGGGTGTGAAAGACCGTTTCGAAGTTCCAGAGGTTAGGTGTCATTAGTCTCCAGACGCCTCATCGGAAATAGGCCTCATCTCGCCTGGAAGGGAGAACTTCCTGGATTTTCTCGAGTTGCGGCAGGTGTTCTCGAGTTACGACGGGGACCTCAGGGACCCGCCCTGGTGGCCTCAGGAGAGGCCAGTCCATAGGCGTGTTGCTAGGGGGCCTCTCGGGATTCCTCTCCCGTTGATACCGGGGCGAAAAACCTTGTGTGGAGTCAGGGCCGGAACCGAGGATTCCTCTCAGGGGCTGACATGGATCTTTGGGTACTTCTGGAGTCTCCCCAGGGGAGTCAGTCCTCGTCTCGAGTGGGGGCATGCACGTGCGCTTTCCTTCCAGGCTGTAGCAGCAATGTCACGCTTCCCGTCGCGTGGATAAAAGGATCTGTGGTTTTCCCTCGAGGCTTTCCCTCGAGGCTTTCCCACAGGGCTGTCCCACGTGCCACCGTGGTGTGAGTCGATCCTCGGCGTGAAAGATGAGCCAGTGCAGGGCAAAGAGTTTCCTCTGGAATGGACTGAGACATCTGGGGGACTCTTGGAATGGTGGTACGACCATGGAGTTCCTCTCGCCTTTCCTGTTGAGAGTGCCTCCTCTTGAGATGCGACGGGAACGCCGGGAATTCTTTCCCGTTGAAAGCAGGGAAAGGATCCCTCATCTCGAGCTACGAGGGGGAAACGGGGCTCCTTTGGATGTGGTCGGGACCATCGTGCTTCCTCTCGAGTGGAGACGGGTATGGTGGTGAACTTCTTGAGTAGCAGCAAGGGTGTGAAAGACCCTTTCGAAATTCCAGAGGTTAGGTGTCATTAGTCTCCAGACGCCTCATCGGAAATAGGCCTCATCTCGCCTGGAAGGGAGAACTTCCTGGATTTTCTCGAGTTGCGGCAGGTGTTCTCGAGTTACGACGGGGACCTCAGGGACCGGCCCTCGTGGCCTCAGGAGAGGCCAGTCCCCATGCGAGTTGCTAGGGGGCCTCTCGGGATTCCTCTCCCGTCGATACCGGGGCCAAAAACCTTCTGTGGAGTCAGGGCCGGAACCGAGGATTCCTCTCAGGGGCTGATATGGATCTTTGGATACTTCTGAAGTCTCGCCAGGGGAGACAGGCCTCGTTTCGTGAGGGGGCATGCACGTGCACTTTCCTTCCAGGCTTTAGCAGCAATGTCACGCTTCCCGTGGCGTGGATCAAAGGATCTGTGGTTTTCCCTCGAGGCTTTCCCTCGAGGCTTTCCCACAGGGCTGTCCCACGTGCCACCGTGGTGTGAGTCGATCCTCGGCGTGAAAGATGAGCCAGTGCAGGGCAAAGAGGTTCCTCTGGAATGGACTGAGACATCTGGGGGACTCTTGGAATGGTGGTACGACCATGGAGTTCCTCTCGCCTTTCCTGTTGAGAGTGCCTCCTCTTGAGATGCGACGGGAACGCAGGGAATTCTTTCCCGTTGAAAGCATGGAAAGGATCCCTCATCTCGAGCTACGAGGGGGAAACGGGGCTCCTTTGGATGTGGTCGGGACCATCGTGCTTCCTCTCGAGTGGAGACGGGTATGGTGGTGAACTTCTTGTGTTGCAGCAAGGGTGTGAAAGACCCTTTCGAAGTTCCAGAGGTTAGGTGTCATTAGTCTCCAGACGCCTCATCGGAAATAGGCCTCATCTCGCCTGGAAGGGAGAACTTCCTGGATTTTCTCGAGTTGCGGCAGGTGTTCTCGAGTTACGACGGGGACCTCAGGGACCGGCCCTGGTGGCCTCAGGAGAGGCCAGTCCCCATGCGAGTTGCTAGGGGGCCTCTCGGTATTCCTCTCCCGTCGATACCGGGGCCAAAAAGCTTGTGTGGAGTCAGGGCCAGAACCGAGGATTCCTCTCAGGGGCTGACATGGATCTTTGGGTACTTCTGGAGTCTCCCCAGGGGAGTCAGGCCTCGTCTCGGGTGGGGGCATGCACGTGCGCTTTCCTTCCAGGCTGTAGCAGCAATGTCACGCTTCCCGTCGCGTGCATCAAAGGATCTGTGGTTTTCCCTCGAGGCTTTCCCTCGAGGCTTTCCCACAGGGCTGTCCCACGTGCCACCGTGTTGTGAGTCGATCCTCGGCGTGAAAGATGAGCCAGTGCAGGGCAAAGAGGTTCCTCTGGAATGGACTGAGACATCTGGGGGACTCTTGGAATGGTGGTACGACCATGGAGTTCCTCTCGCCTTTCCTGTTGAGAGTGCCTCCTCTTGAGATGCGACGGGAACGCCGGGAATTCTTTCCCGTTGAAAGCAGGGAAAGGATCCCTCATCTCGAGCTACGAGGGGGAAACGGGGCTCCTTTGGATGTGGTCGGGACCATCGTGCTTCCTCTCGAGTGGAGACGGGTATGGTGGTGAACTTCTTGAGTAGCAGCAAGGGTGTGAAAGACCCTTTCGAAATTCCAGAGGTTAGGTGTCATTAGTCTCCAGACGCCTCATCGGAAATAGGCCTCATCTCGCCTGGAAGGGAGAACTTCCTGGATTTTCTCGAGTTGCGGCAGGTGTTCTCGAGTTACGACGGGGACCTCAGGGACCGGCCCTCGTGGCCTCAGGAGAGGCCAGTCCCCATGCGAGTTGCTAGGGGGCCTCTCGGGATTCCTCTCCCGTCGATACCGGGGCCAAAAACCTTCTGTGGAGTCAGGGCCGGAACCGAGGATTCCTCTCAGGGGCTGATATGGATCTTTGGGTACTTCTGGAGTCTCCCCAGGGGAGTCAGGCCTCGTCTCGAGTGGGGGCATGCACGTGCGCTTTCCTTCCAGGCTGTAGCAGCAATGTCACGCTTCCCGTGGCGTGGATCTAAGGATCTGTGGTTTTCCCTCGAGGCTTTCCCACAGGGCTGTCCCACGTGCCACCGTGGTGTGAGTCGATCCTCGGCGTGAAAGATGAGCCAGTGCAGGGCAAAGAGGTTCCTCTGGAATGGACTGAGACATCTGGGGGACTCTTGGAATGGTGGTACGACCATGGAGTTCCTCTCGCCTTTCCTGTTGAGACTGCCTCCTCTTGAGATGCGACGGGAACGCCGGGAATTCTTTCCCGTTGAAACCAGGGAAAGGATCCCTCATCTCGAGCTACGAGGGGGAAACGGGGCTCCTCTGGATGTGGGCGGGACCATCGTGCTTCCTCTCGAGTGGAGACGGGTATGGCGGTGAACTGCTTGAGTTGCAGCAAGGGTGTGAAAGACCCTTTCGAAGTTCCAGAGGTTTGGTGTCATTAGTCTCCAGAGGCCTCATCGGAAATAGGCCTCATCTCGCCTGGGAGGGAGAACTTCCTGGATTTTCTCGAGTTGCGGCAGGTGTTCTCGAGTTACGACGGGGACCTCAGGGACCCGCCCTGGTGGCCTCCGGAGAGGCCAGTCCCCATGCGAGTTGCTAGGGGGCCTCTCGGGATTCCTCTCCCGTCGATACCGGGGCCAAAAACCTTGTGTGGAGTCAGGGCCGGAACCGAGGATTCCTCTCAGGGGCTGACATGGATCTTTGGGTACTTCTGGAGTCTCCCAAGTGGAGTCAGGCCTCGTCTCGAGTGGGGGCATGCACGTGCGCTTTCCTTCCAGGCTGTAGCAGCAATGTCACGCTTCCCGTCGCGTGGATCAAAGGATCTGCGGTTTTCCCTCGAGGCTTTCCCACAGGGCTGTCCCACGTGCCACCGTGGTGTGAGTCGATCCTCGGCGTGAAAGATGAGCCAGTGCAGGGCAAAGAGGTTCCTCTGGAATGGACTGAGACATCTGGGGGACTCTTGGAATGGTGGTACGACCATGGAGTTCCTCTCGCCTTTCCTGTTGAGACTGCCTCCTCTTGAGATGCGACGGGAACGCCGGGAATTCTTTCCCGTTGAAAGCAGGGAAAGGATCCCTCATCTCGAGCTACGAGGGGGAAACGGGGCTCCTCTGGATGTGGGCGGGACCATCGTGCTTCCTCTCGAGTGGAGACGGGTATGGCGGTGAACTTCTTGAGTTGCAGCAAGGGTGTTAAAGACACTTTCGAAGTTCCAGAGGTTAGGTGTCATTAGTCTCCAGACGCCTCATCGGAAATAGGCCTCATCTCGCCTGGAAGGGAGAACTTCCTGGATTTTCTCGAGTTGCGGCAGGTGTTCTCGAGTTACGACGGGGACCTCAGGGTCCCGCCCTGGTGGCCTCAGGAGAGGCCAGTCCCCATGCGAGTTGCTAGGGGGCCTCTCGGGATTCCTCTCCCGTCGATACCGGGGCCAAAAACCTTGTGTGGAGTCAGGGCCGGAACCCAGGATGCCTCTCAGGGGCTGACATGGATCTTTGGGTACTTCTGGAGTCTCCCCAGGGGAGTCAGGCCTCGTCTCGAGTGGGGGCATGCACGTGCGCTTTCCTTCCAGGCTGTAGCAGCAATGTCACGCTTCCCGTCGCGTGGATCAAAGGATCTGTGGTTTTCCCTCGAGGCTTTCCCTCGAGGCTTTCCCACAGGGCTGTCCCACGTGGCACCGTGGTGTGAGTCGATCCTCGGCGTGAAAGATGAGCCAGTGCAGGGCAAAGAGGTTCCTCTGGAATGGACTGAGACATCTGGGGGACTCTTGGAATGGTGGTACGACCATGGAGTTCCTCTCGCCTTTCCTGTTGAGAGTGCCTCCTCTTGAGATGCGACGGGAACGCAGGGAATTCTTTCCCGTTGAAAGCATGGAAAGGATCCCTCATCTCGAGCTACGAGGGGGAAACGGGGCTCCTTTGGATGTGGTCGGGACCATCGTGCTTCCTCTCGAGTGGAGACGGGTATGGTGGTGAACTTCTTGAGTTGCAGCAAGGGTGTGAAAGACCCTTTCGAAGTTCCAGAGGTTAGGTGTCATTAGTCTCCAGACGCCTCATCGGAAATAGGCCTCATCTCGCCTGGAAGGGAGAACTTCCTGGATTTTCTCGAGTTGCGGCAGGTGTTCTCGAGTTACGACGGGGACCTCAGGGACCGGCCCTCGTGGCCTCAGGAGAGGCCAGTCCCCATGCGAGTTGCTAGGGGGCCTCTCGGGATTCCTCTCCCGTCGATACCGGGGCCAAAAACCTTCTGTGGAGTCAGGGCCGGAACCGAGGATTCCTCTCAGGGGCTGATATGGATCTTTGGGTACTTCTGGAGTCTCCCCAGGGGAGTCAGGCCTCGTCTCGAGTGGGGGCATGCACGTGCGCTTTCCTTCCAGGCTGTAGCAGCAATGTCACGCTTCCCGTGGCGTGGATCTAAGGATCTGTGGTTTTCCCTCGAGGCTTTCCCACAGGGCTGTCCCACGTGCCACCGTGGTGTGAGTCGATCCTCGGCGTGAAAGATGAGCCAGTGCAGGGCAAAGAGGTTCCTCTGGAATGGACTGAGACATCTGGGGGACTCTTGGAATGGTGGTACGACCATGGAGTTCCTCTCGCCTTTCCTGTTGAGACTGCCTCCTCTTGAGATGCGACGGGAACGCCGGGAATTCTTTCCCGTTGAAACCAGGGAAAGGATCCCTCATCTCGAGCTACGAGGGGGAAACGGGGCTCCTCTGGATGTGGGCGGGACCATCGTGCTTCCTCTCGAGTGGAGACGGGTATGGCGGTGAACTGCTTGAGTTGCAGCAAGGGTGTGAAAGACCCTTTCGAAGTTCCAGAGGTTTGGTGTCATTAGTCTCCAGAGGCCTCATCGGAAATAGGCCTCATCTCGCCTGGGAGGGAGAACTTCCTGGATTTTCTCGAGTTGCGGCAGGTGTTCTCGAGTTACGACGGGGACCTCAGGGACCCGCCCTGGTGGCCTCCGGAGAGGCCAGTCCCCATGCGAGTTGCTAGGGGGCCTCTCGGGATTCCTCTCCCGTCGATACCGGGGCCAAAAACCTTGTGTGGAGTCAGGGCCGGAACCGAGGATTCCTCTCAGGGGCTGACATGGATCTTTGGGTACTTCTGGAGTCTCCCAAGTGGAGTCAGGCCTCGTCTCGAGTGGGGGCATGCACGTGCGCTTTCCTTCCAGGCTGTAGCAGCAATGTCACGCTTCCCGTCGCGTGGATCAAAGGATCTGCGGTTTTCCCTCGAGGCTTTCCCACAGGGCTGTCCCACGTGCCACCGTGGTGTGAGTCGATCCTCGGCGTGAAAGATGAGCCAGTGCAGGGCAAAGAGGTTCCTCTGGAATGGACTGAGACATCTGGGGGACTCTTGGAATGGTGGTACGACCATGGAGTTCCTCTCGCCTTTCCTGTTGAGAGTGCCTCCTCTTGAGATGCGACGGGAACGCAGGGAATTCTTTCCCGTTGAAAGCATGGAAAGGATCCCTCATCTCGAGCTACGAGGGGGAAACGGGGCTCCTTTGGATGTGGTCGGGACCATCGTGCTTCCTCTCGAGTGGAGACGGGTATGGTGGTGAACTTCTTGAGTTGCAGCAAGGGTGTGAAAGACCCTTTCGAAGTTCCAGAGGTTAGGTGTCATTAGTCTCCAGACGCCTCATCGGAAATAGGCCTCATCTCGCCTGGAAGGGAGAACTTCCTGGATTTTCTCGAGTTGCGGCAGGTGTTCTCGAGTTACGACGGGGACCTCAGGGACCGGCCCTCGTGGCCTCAGGAGAGGCCAGTCCCCATGCGAGTTGCTAGGGGGCCTCTCGGTATTCCTCTCCCGTCGATACCGGGGCCAAAAAGCTTGTGTGGAGTCAGGGCCGGAACCGAGGATTCCTCTCAGGGGCTGATATGGATCTTTGGATACTTCTGGAGTCTCGCCAGGGGAGACAAGCCTCGTTTCGTGAGGGGGCATGCACGTGCACTTTCCTTCCAGGCTTTAGCAGCAATGTCACGCTTCCCGTGGCGTGGATCAAAGGATCTGTGGTTTTCCCTCGAGGCTTTCCCTCGAGGCTTTCCCACAGGGCTGTCCCACGTGCCACCGTGGTGTGAGTCGATCCTCGGCGTGAAAGATGAGCCAGTGCAGGGCAAAGAGGTTCCTCTGGAATGGACTGAGACATCTGGGGGACTCTTGGAATGGTGGTACGACCATGGAGTTCCTCTCGCCTTTCCTGTTGAGACTGCCTCCTCTTGAGATGCGACGGGAACGCCGGGAATTCTTTCCCGTTGAAAGCAGGGAAAGGATCCCTCATCTCGAGCTACGAGGGGGAAACGGGGCTCCTCTGGATGTGGGCGGGACCATCGTGCTTCCTCTCGAGTGGAGACGGGTATGGCGGTGAACTTCTTGAGTTGCAGCAAGGGTGTTAAAGACACTTTCGAAGTTCCACAGGTTAGGTGTCATTAGTCTCCAGACGCCTCATCGGAAATAGGCCTCATCTCGCCTGGAAGGGAGAACTTCCTGGATTTTCTCGAGTTGCGGCAGGTGTTCTCGAGTTACGACGGGGACCTCAGGGTCCCGCCCTGGTGGCCTCAGGAGAGGCCAGTCCCCATGCGAGTTGCTAGGGGGCCTCTCGGGATTCCTCTCCCGTCGATACCGGGGCCAAAAACCTTGTGTGGAGTCAGGGCCGGAACCCAGGATGCCTCTCAGGGGCTGACATGGATCTTTGGGTACTTCTGGAGTCTCCCCAGGGGAGTCAGGCCTCGTCTCGAGTGGGGGCATGCACGTGCGCTTTCCTTCCAGGCTGTAGCAGCAATGTCACGCTTCCCGTCGCGTGGATCAAAGGATCTGTGGTTTTCCCTCGAGGCTTTCCCTCGAGGCTTTCCCACAGGGCTGTCCCACGTGGCACCGTGGTGTGAGTCGATCCTCGGCGTGAAAGATGAGCCAGTGCAGGGCAAAGAGGTTCCTCTGGAATGGACTGAGACATCTGGGGGACTCTTGGAATGGTGGTACGACCATGGAGTTCCTCTCGCCTTTCCTGTTGAGAGTGCCTCCTCTTGAGATGCGACGGGAACGCAGGGAATTCTTTCCCGTTGAAAGCATGGAAAGGATCCCTCATCTCGAGCTACGAGGGGGAAACGGGGCTCCTTTGGATGTGGTCGGGACCATCGTGCTTCCTCTCGAGTGGAGACGGGTATGGTGGTGAACTTCTTGAGTTGCAGCAAGGGTGTGAAAGACCCTTTCGAAGTTCCAGAGGTTAGGTGTCATTAGTCTCCAGACGCCTCATCGGAAATAGGCCTCATCTCGCCTGGAAGGGAGAACTTCCTGGATTTTCTCGAGTTGCGGCAGGTGTTCTCGAGTTACGACGGGGACCTCAGGGACCGGCCCTCGTGGCCTCAGGAGAGGCCAGTCCCCATGCGAGTTGCTAGGGGGCCTCTCGGTATTCCTCTCCCGTCGATACCGGGGCCAAAAAGCTTGTGTGGAGTCAGGGCCGGAACCGAGGATTCCTCTCAGGGGCTGATATGGATATTTGGATACTTCTGGAGTCTCGCCAGGGGAGACAAGCCTCGTTTCGTGAGGGGGCATGCACGTGCACTTTCCTTCCAGGCTTTAGCAGCAATGTCACGCTTCCCGTGGCGTGGATCAAAGGATCTGTGGTTTTCCCTCGAGGCTTTCCCTCGAGGCTTTCCCACAGGGCTGTCCCACGTGCCACCGTGGTGTGAGTCGATCCTCGGCGTGAAAGATGAGCCAGTGCAGGGCAAAGAGGTTCCTCTGGAATGGACTGAGACATCTGGGGGACTCTTGGAATGGTGGTACGACCATGGAGTTCCTCTCGCCTTTCCTGTTGAGACTGCCTCCTCTTGAGATGCGACGGGAACGCCGGGAATTCTTTCCCGTTGAAAGCAGGGAAAGGATCCCTCATCTCGAGCTACGAGGGGGAAACGGGGCTCCTCTGGATGTGGGCGGGACCATCGTGCTTCCTCTCGAGTGGAGACGGGTATGGCGGTGAACTTCTTGAGTTGCAGCAAGGGTGTTAAAGACACTTTCGAAGTTCCAGAGGTTAGGTGTCATTAGTCTCCAGACGCCTCATCGGAAATAGGCCTCATCTCGCCTGGAAGGGAGAACTTCCTGGATTTTCTCGAGTTGCGGCAGGTGTTCTCGAGTTACGACGGGGACCTCAGGGACCCGCCCTGGTGGCCTCAGGAGAGGCCAGTCCCCATGCGAGTTGCTAGGGGGCCTCTCGGGATTCCTCTCCCGTCGATACCGGGGCCAAAAACCTTGTGTGGAGTCAGGGCCGGAACCCAGGATGCCTCTCAGGGGCTGACATGGATCTTTGGGTACTTCTGGAGTCTCCCCAGTGGAGTCAGGCCTCGTCTCGAGTGGGGGCATGCACGTGCGCTTTCCTTCCAGGCTGTAGCAGCAATGTCACGCTTCCCGTCGCGTGGATCAAAGGATCTGTGGTTTTCCCTCGAGGCTTTCCCTCGAGGCTTTCCCACAGGGCTGTCCCACGTGGCACCGTGGTGTGAGTCGATCCTCGGCGTGAAAGATGAGCCAGTGCAGGGCAAAGAGGTTCCTCTGGAATGGACTGAGACATCTGGGGGACTCTTGGAATGGTGGTACGACCATGGAGTTCCTCTCGCCTTTCCTGTTGAGAGTGCCTCCTCTTGAGATGCGCCGGGAACGCCGGGAATTCTTTCCCGTTGAAAGCAGGGAAAGGATCCCTCATCTCGAGCTCCGAGGGGGAAACGGGGCTCCTTTGGATGTTGTCGGGACCATCGTGCTTCCTCTCGAGTGGAGACGGGTATGGTGGTGAACTTCTTGAGTTGCAGCAAGGGTGTGAAAGACCCTTTCGAAGTTCCAGATGTTAGGTGTCATTAGTCTCCAGACGCCTCATCGGAAATAGGCCTCATCTCGCCTGGAAGGGAGAACTTCCTGGATTTTCTCGAGTTGCGGCAGGTGTTCTCGAGTTACGACGGGGACCTCAGGGACCGGCCCTGGTGGCCTCAGGAGAGGCCAGTCCCCATGCGAGTTGCTAGGGGCCCTCTCGGGATTCCTCTCCCGTCGATACCGGGGCCAAAAACCTTGTGTGGAGTCAGGGCCGGAACCGAGGATTCCTCTCAGGGGCTGATATGGATCTTTGGATACTTCTGGAGTCTCGCCAGGGGAGACAGGCCTCGTTTCGTGAGGGGGCATGCACGTGCACTTTCCTTCCAGGCTGTAGCAGCAATGTCACGCTTCCCGTCGCGTGGATCAAAGGATCTGTGGTTTTCCCTCGAGGCTTTCCCTCGAGGCTTTCCCACAGGGCTGTCCCACGTGCCACCGTGGTGTGAGTCGATCCTCGGCGTGAAAGATGAGCCAGTGCAGGGCAAAGAGGTTCCTCTGGAATGGACTGAGACATCTGGGGGACTCTTGGAATGGTGGTACGACCATGGAGTTCCTCTCGCCTTTCCTGTTGAGAGTGCCTCCTCTTGAGATGCGACGGGAACGCCGGGAATTCTTTCCCGTTGAAAGCAGGGAAAGGATCCCTCATCTCGAGCTACGAGGGGGAAACGGGGCTCTTCTGGATGTGGGCGGGACCATCGTGCTTCCTCTCGAGTGGAGACGGGTATGGCGGTGAACTTCTTGAGTCGCAGCAAGGGTGTGAAAGACCCTTTCGAAGTTCCAGAGGTTAGGTCTCATTAGTCTCCAGACGCCTCATCGGAAATAAGCCTCATCTCGCCTGGAAGGGAGAACTTCCTGGATTTTCTCGAGTTGCGGCAGGTGTTCTCGAGTTACGACGGGGACCTCAGGGACCCGCCCTGGTGGCCTCAGGAGAGGCCAGTCCCCATGCGAGTTGCTAGGGTGCCTCTCGGGATTCCTCTCCCGTCGATACCGGGGCCAAAAACCTTGTGTGGAGTCAGGGTCGGAACCGAGGATTCCTCTCAGGGGCTGACATGGATCTTTGGGTACTTCTGGAGTCTCCCCAGTGGAGTCAGGCCTCGTCTCGAGTGGGGGCATGCACGTGCGCTTTCCTTCCAGGCTGTAGCAGCAATGTCACGCTTCCCGTCGCGTGGATCAAAGGATCTGTGGTTTTCCCTCGAGGCTTTCCCTCGAGGCTTTCCCACAGGGCTGTCCCACGTGCCACCGTGGTGTGAGTCGATCCTCGGCGTGAAAGATGAGCCAGTGCAGGGCAAAGAGGTTCCTCTGGAATGGAGTGAGACATCTGGGGGACTCTTGGAATGGTGGTACGACCATGGAGTTCCTCTCGCCTTTCCTGTTGAGAGTGCCTCCTCTTGAGATGCGACGGGAACGCCGGGAATTCTTTCCCGTTGAAAGCAGGGAAAGGATCCCTCATCTCGAGCTACGAGGGGGAAACGGGGCTCCTTTGGATGTGGTCGGGACCATCGTGCTTCCTCTCGAGTGGAGACGGGTATGGTGGTGAACTTCTTGAGTTGCAGCAAGGGTGTGAAAGACCCTTTCGAAGTTCCAGAGGTTAGGTGTCATTAGTCTCCAGACGCCTCATCGGAAATAGGCCTCATCTCGCCTGGAAGGGAGAACTTCCTGGATTTTCTCGAGTTGCGGCAGGTGTTCTCGAGTTACGACGGGGACCTCAGGGACCGGCCCTGGTGGCCTCAGGAGAGGCCAGTCCCCATGCGAGTTGCTAGGGGGCCTCTCGGGATTCCTCTCCCGTCGATACCGGGGCCAAAAACCTTGTGTGGAGTCAGGGCCGGAACCGAGGATTCCTCTCAGGGGCTGATATGGATCTTTGGATACTTCTGGAGTCTCGCCAGGGGAGACAGGCCTCGTTTCGTGAGGGGGCATGCACGTGCACTTTCCTTCCAGGCTGTAGCAGCAATGTCACGCTTCCCGTCGCGTGGATCAAAGGATCTGTGGTTTTCCCTCGAGGCTTTCGCTCGAGGCTTTCCCACAGGGCTGTCCCACGTGCCACCGTGGTGTGAGTCGATCCTCGGCGTGAAAGATGAGCCAGTGCAGGGCAAAGAGGTTTCTCTGGAATGGACTGAGACATCTGGGGGACTCTTGGAATGGTGGTACGACCATGGAGTTCCTCTCGCCTTTCCTGTTGAGAGTGCCTCCTCTTGAGATGCGACTGGAACGCCGGGAATTCTTTCCCGTTGAAAGCAGGGAAAGGATCCCTCATCTCGAGCTCCGAGGGGGAAACGGGGCTCCTCTGGATGTGGGCGGGACCATCGTGCTTCCTCTCGAGTGGAGACGGGTATGGCGGTAAACTTCTTGAGTTGCAGCAAGGGTGGGAAAGACCCTTTCGAAGTTCCAGAGGTTTGGTGTCATTAGTCTCCAGAGGCCTCATCGGAAATAGGCCTCATCTCGCCTGGAAGGGAGAACTTCCTGGATTTTCTCGAGTTGCGGCAGGTGTTCTCGAGTTACGACGGGGACCTCAGGGACCGGCCCTCGTGGCCTCAGGAGAGGCCAGTCCCCATGCGAGTTGCTAGGGGGCCTCTCGGTATTCCTCTCCCGTCGATACCGGGGCCAAAAAGCTTGTGTGGAGTCAGGGCCGGAACCGAGGATTCCTCTCAGGGGCTGATATGGATCTTTGGATACTTCTGGAGTCTCGCCAGGGGAGACAAGCCTCGTTTCGTGAGGGGGCATGCACGTGCACTTTCCTTCCAGGCTTTAGCAGCAATGTCACGCTTCCCGTGGCGTGGATCAAAGGATCTGTGGTTTTCCCTCGAGGCTTTCCCTCGAGGCTTTCCCACAGGGCTGTCCCACGTGCCACCGTGGTGTGAGTCGATCCTCGGCGTGAAAGATGAGCCAGTGCAGGGCAAAGAGGTTCCTCTGGAATGGACTGAGACATCTGGGGGACTCTTGGAATGGTGGTACGACCATGGAGTTCCTCTCGCCTTTCCTGTTGAGACTGCCTCCTCTTGAGATGCGACGGGAACGCCGGGAATTCTTTCCCGTTGAAAGCAGGGAAAGGATCCCTCATCTCGAGCTACGAGGGGGAAACGGGGCTCCTCTGGATGTGGGCGGGACCATCGTGCTTCCTCTCGAGTGGAGACGGGTATGGCGGTGAACTTCTTGAGTTGCAGCAAGGGTGTTAAAGACACTTTCGAAGTTCCAGAGGTTAGGTGTCATTAGTCTCCAGACGCCTCATCGGAAATAGGCCTCATCTCGCCTGGAAGGGAGAACTTCCTGGATTTTCTCGAGTTGCGGCAGGTGTTCTCGAGTTACGACGGGGACCTCAGGGACCCGCCCTGGTGGCCTCAGGAGAGGCCAGTCCCCATGCGAGTTGCTAGGGGGCCTCTCGGGATTCCTCTCCCGTCGATACCGGGGCCAAAAACCTTGTGTGGAGTCAGGGCCGGAACCCAGGATGCCTCTCAGGGGCTGACATGGATCTTTGGGTACTTCTGGAGTCTCCCCAGTGGAGTCAGGCCTCGTCTCGAGTGGGGGCATGCACGTGCGCTTTCCTTCCAGGCTGTAGCAGCAATGTCACGCTTCCCGTCGCGTGGATCAAAGGATCTGTGGTTTTCCCTCGAGGCTTTCCCTCGAGGCTTTCCCACAGGGCTGTCCCACGTGGCACCGTGGTGTGAGTCGATCCTCGGCGTGAAAGATGAGCCAGTGCAGGGCAAAGAGGTTCCTCTGGAATGGACTGAGACATCTGGGGGACTCTTGGAATGGTGGTACGACCATGGAGTTCCTCTCGCCTTTCCTGTTGAGAGTGCCTCCTCTTGAGATGCGCCGGGAACGCCGGGAATTCTTTCCCGTTGAAAGCAGGGAAAGGATCCCTCATCTCGAGCTCCGAGGGGGAAACGGGGCTCCTTTGGATGTTGTCGGGACCATCGTGCTTCCTCTCGAGTGGAGACGGGTATGGTGGTGAACTTCTTGAGTTGCAGCAAGGGTGTGAAAGACCCTTTCGAAGTTCCAGATGTTAGGTGTCATTAGTCTCCAGACGCCTCATCGGAAATAGGCCTCATCTCGCCTGGAAGGGAGAACTTCCTGGATTTTCTCGAGTTGCGGCAGGTGTTCTCGAGTTACGACGGGGACCTCAGGGACCGGCCCTGGTGGCCTCAGGAGAGGCCAGTCCCCATGCGAGTTGCTAGGGGCCCTCTCGGGATTCCTCTCCCGTCGATACCGGGGCCAAAAACCTTGTGTGGAGTCAGGGCCGGAACCGAGGATTCCTCTCAGGGGCTGATATGGATCTTTGGATACTTCTGGAGTCTCGCCAGGGGAGACAGGCCTCGTTTCGTGAGGGGGCATGCACGTGCACTTTCCTTCCAGGCTGTAGCAGCAATGTCACGCTTCCCGTCGCGTGGATCAAAGGATCTGTGGTTTTCCCTCGAGGCTTTCCCTCGAGGCTTTCCCACAGGGCTGTCCCACGTGCCACCGTGGTGTGAGTCGATCCTCGGCGTGAAAGATGAGCCAGTGCAGGGCAAAGAGGTTCCTCTGGAATGGACTGAGACATCTGGGGGACTCTTGGAATGGTGGTACGACCATGGAGTTCCTCTCGCCTTTCCTGTTGAGAGTGCCTCCTCTTGAGATGCGACGGGAACGCCGGGAATTCTTTCCCGTTGAAAGCAGGGAAAGGATCCCTCATCTCGAGCTACGAGGGGGAAACGGGGCTCTTCTGGATGTGGGCGGGACCATCGTGCTTCCTCTCGAGTGGAGACGGGTATGGCGGTGAACTTCTTGAGTCGCAGCAAGGGTGTGAAAGACCCTTTCGAAGTTCCAGAGGTTAGGTCTCATTAGTCTCCAGACGCCTCATCGGAAATAAGCCTCATCTCGCCTGGAAGGGAGAACTTCCTGGATTTTCTCGAGTTGCGGCAGGTGTTCTCGAGTTACGACGGGGACCTCAGGGACCCGCCCTGGTGGCCTCAGGAGAGGCCAGTCCCCATGCGAGTTGCTAGGGTGCCTCTCGGGATTCCTCTCCCGTCGATACCGGGGCCAAAAACCTTGTGTGGAGTCAGGGTCGGAACCGAGGATTCCTCTCAGGGGCTGACATGGATCTTTGGGTACTTCTGGAGTCTCCCCAGTGGAGTCAGGCCTCGTCTCGAGTGGGGGCATGCACGTGCGCTTTCCTTCCAGGCTGTAGCAGCAATGTCACGCTTCCCGTCGCGTGGATCAAAGGATCTGTGGTTTTCCCTCGAGGCTTTCCCTCGAGGCTTTCCCACAGGGCTGTCCAACGTGCCACCGTGGTGTGAGTCGATCCTCGGCGTGAAAGATGAGCCAGTGCAGGGCAAAGAGGTTCCTCTGGAATGGAGTGAGACATCTGGGGGACTCTTGGAATGGTGGTACGACCATGGAGTTCCTCTCGCCTTTCCTGTTGAGAGTGCCTCCTCTTGAGATGCGACGGGAACGCCGGGAATTCTTTCCCGTTGAAAGCAGGGAAAGGATCCCTCATCTCGAGCTACGAGGGGGAAACGGGGCTCCTTTGGATGTGGTCGGGACCATCGTGCTTCCTCTCGAGTGGAGACGGGTATGGTGGTGAACTTCTTGAGTTGCAGCAAGGGTGTGAAAGACCCTTTCGAAGTTCCAGAGGTTAGGTGTCATTAGTCTCCAGACGCCTCATCGGAAATAGGCCTCATCTCGCCTGGAAGGGAGAACTTCCTGGATTTTCTCGAGTTGCGGCAGGTGTTCTCGAGTTACGACGGGGACCTCAGGGACCGGCCCTGGTGGCCTCAGGAGAGGCCAGTCCCCATGCGAGTTGCTAGGGGGCCTCTCGGGATTCCTCTCCCGTCGATACCGGGGCCAAAAACCTTGTGTGGAGTCAGGGCCGGAACCGAGGATTCCTCTCAGGGGCTGATATGGATCTTTGGATACTTCTGGAGTCTCGCCAGGGGAGACAGGCCTCGTTTCGTGAGGGGGCATGCACGTGCACTTTCCTTCCAGGCTGTAGCAGCAATGTCACGCTTCCCGTCGCGTGGATCAAAGGATCTGTGGTTTTCCCTCGAGGCTTTCGCTCGAGGCTTTCCCACAGGGCTGTCCCACGTGCCACCGTGGTGTGAGTCGATCCTCGGCGTGAAAGATGAGCCAGTGCAGGGCAAAGAGGTTTCTCTGGAATGGACTGAGACATCTGGGGGACTCTTGGAATGGTGGTACGACCATGGAGTTCCTCTCGCCTTTCCTGTTGAGAGTGCCTCCTCTTGAGATGCGACTGGAACGCCGGGAATTCTTTCCCGTTGAAAGCAGGGAAAGGATCCCTCATCTCGAGCTACGAGGGGGAAACGGGGCTCTTCTGGATGTGGGCGGGACCATCGTGCTTCCTCTCGAGTGGAGACGGGTATGGCGGTGAACTTCTTGAGTCGCAGCAAGGGTGTGAAAGACCCTTTCGAAGTTCCAGAGGTTAGGTCTCATTAGTCTCCAGACGCCTCATCGGAAATAAGCCTCATCTCGCCTGGAAGGGAGAACTTCCTGGATTTTCTCGAGTTGCGGCAGGTGTTCTCGAGTTACGACGGGGACCTCAGGGACCCGCCCTGGTGGCCTCAGGAGAGGCCAGTCCCCATGCGAGTTGCTAGGGTGCCTCTCGGGATTCCTCTCCCGTCGATACCGGGGCCAAAAACCTTGTGTGGAGTCAGGGTCGGAACCGAGGATTCCTCTCAGGGGCTGACATGGATCTTTGGGTACTTCTGGAGTCTCCCCAGTGGAGTCAGGCCTCGTCTCGAGTGGGGGCATGCACGTGCGCTTTCCTTCCAGGCTGTAGCAGCAATGTCACGCTTCCCGTCGCGTGGATCAAAGGATCTGTGGTTTTCCCTCGAGGCTTTCCCTCGAGGCTTTCCCACAGGGCTGTCCCACGTGCCACCGTGGTGTGAGTCGATCCTCGGCGTGAAAGATGAGCCAGTGCAGGGCAAAGAGGTTCCTCTGGAATGGAGTGAGACATCTGGGGGACTCTTGGAATGGTGGTACGACCATGGAGTTCCTCTCGCCTTTCCTGTTGAGAGTGCCTCCTCTTGAGATGCGACGGGAACGCCGGGAATTCTTTCCCGTTGAAAGCAGGGAAAGGATCCCTCATCTCGAGCTACGAGGGGGAAACGGGGCTCCTTTGGATGTGGTCGGGACCATCGTGCTTCCTCTCGAGTGGAGACGGGTATGGTGGTGAACTTCTTGAGTTGCAGCAAGGGTGTGAAAGACCCTTTCGAAGTTCCAGAGGTTAGGTGTCATTAGTCTCCAGACGCCTCATCGGAAATAGGCCTCATCTCGCCTGGAAGGGAGAACTTCCTGGATTTTCTCGAGTTGCGGCAGGTGTTCTCGAGTTACGACGGGGACCTCAGGGACCGGCCCTGGTGGCCTCAGGAGAGGCCAGTCCCCATGCGAGTTGCTAGGGGGCCTCTCGGGATTCCTCTCCCGTCGATACCGGGGCCAAAAACCTTGTGTGGAGTCAGGGCCGGAACCGAGGATTCCTCTCAGGGGCTGATATGGATCTTTGGATACTTCTGGAGTCTCGCCAGGGGAGACAGGCCTCGTTTCGTGAGGGGGCATGCACGTGCACTTTCCTTCCAGGCTGTAGCAGCAATGTCACGCTTCCCGTCGCGTGGATCAAAGGATCTGTGGTTTTCCCTCGAGGCTTTCGCTCGAGGCTTTCCCACAGGGCTGTCCCACGTGCCACCGTGGTGTGAGTCGATCCTCGGCGTGAAAGATGAGCCAGTGCAGGGCAAAGAGTTTTCTCTGGAATGGACTGAGACATCTGGGGGACTCTTGGAATGGTGGTACGACCATGGAGTTCCTCTCGCCTTTCCTGTTGAGAGTGCCTCCTCTTGAGATGCGACTGGAACGCCGGGAATTCTTTCCCGTTGAAAGCAGGGAAAGGATCCCTCATCTCGAGCTCCGAGGGGGAAACGGGGCTCCTCTGGATGTGGGCGGGACCATCGTGCTTCCTCTCGAGTGGAGACGGGTATGGCGGTAAACTTCTTGAGTTGCAGCAAGGGTGGGAAAGACCCTTTCGAAGTTCCAGAGGTTTGGTGTCATTAGTCTCCAGAGGCCTCATCGGAAATAGGCCTCATCTCGCCTGGAAGGGAGAACTTCCTGGATTTTCTCGAGTTGCGGCAGGTGTTCTCGAGTTACGACGGGGACCTCAGGGACCGGCCCTCGTGGCCTCAGGAGAGGCCAGTCCCCATGCGAGTTGCTAGGGGGCCTCTCGGTATTCCTCTCCCGTCGATACCGGGGCCAAAAAGCTTGTGTGGAGTCAGGGCCGGAACCGAGGATTCCTCTCAGGGGCTGATATGGATCTTTGGATACTTCTGGAGTCTCGCCAGGGGAGACAAGCCTCGTTTCGTGAGGGGGCATGCACGTGCACTTTCCTTCCAGGCTTTAGCAGCAATGTCACGCTTCCCGTGGCGTGGATCAAAGGATCTGTGGTTTTCCCTCGAGGCTTTCCCTCGAGGCTTTCCCACAGGGCTGTCCCACGTGCCACCGTGGTGTGAGTCGATCCTCGGCGTGAAAGATGAGCCAGTGCAGGGCAAAGAGGTTCCTCTGGAATGGACTGAGACATCTGGGGGACTCTTGGAATGGTGGTACGACCATGGAGTTCCTCTCGCCTTTCCTGTTGAGACTGCCTCCTCTTGAGATGCGACGGGAACGCCGGGAATTCTTTCCCGTTGAAAGCAGGGAAAGGATCCCTCATCTCGAGCTACGAGGGGGAAACGGGGCTCCTCTGGATGTGGGCGGGACCATCGTGCTTCCTCTCGAGTGGAGACGGGTATGGCGGTGAACTTCTTGAGTTGCAGCAAGGGTGTTAAAGACACTTTCGAAGTTCCAGAGGTTAGGTGTCATTAGTCTCCAGACGCCTCATCGGAAATAGGCCTCATCTCGCCTGGAAGGGAGAACTTCCTGGATTTTCTCGAGTTGCGGCAGGTGTTCTCGAGTTACGACGGGGACCTCAGGGACCCGCCCTGGTGGCCTCAGGAGAGGCCAGTCCCCATGCGAGTTGCTAGGGGGCCTCTCGGGATTCCTCTCCCGTCGATACCGGGGCCAAAAACCTTGTGTGGAGTCAGGGCCGGAACCCAGGATGCCTCTCAGGGGCTGACATGGATCTTTGGGTACTTCTGGAGTCTCCCCAGTGGAGTCAGGCCTCGTCTCGAGTGGGGGCATGCACGTGCGCTTTCCTTCCAGGCTGTAGCAGCAATGTCACGCTTCCCGTCGCGTGGATCAAAGGATCTGTGGTTTTCCCTCGAGGCTTTCCCTCGAGGCTTTCCCACAGGGCTGTCCCACGTGGCACCGTGGTGTGAGTCGATCCTCGGCGTGAAAGATGAGCCAGTGCAGGGCAAAGAGGTTCCTCTGGAATGGACTGAGACATCTGGGGGACTCTTGGAATGGTGGTACGACCATGGAGTTCCTCTCGCCTTTCCTGTTGAGAGTGCCTCCTCTTGAGATGCGCCGGGAACGCCGGGAATTCTTTCCCGTTGAAAGCAGGGAAAGGATCCCTCATCTCGAGCTCCGAGGGGGAAACGGGGCTCCTTTGGATGTTGTCGGGACCATCGTGCTTCCTCTCGAGTGGAGACGGGTATGGTGGTGAACTTCTTGAGTTGCAGCAAGGGTGTGAAAGACCCTTTCGAAGTTCCAGATGTTAGGTGTCATTAGTCTCCAGACGCCTCATCGGAAATAGGCCTCATCTCGCCTGGAAGGGAGAACTTCCTGGATTTTCTCGAGTTGCGGCAGGTGTTCTCGAGTTACGACGGGGACCTCAGGGACCGGCCCTGGTGGCCTCAGGAGAGGCCAGTCCCCATGCGAGTTGCTAGGGGCCCTCTCGGGATTCCTCTCCCGTCGATACCGGGGCCAAAAACCTTGTGTGGAGTCAGGGCCGGAACCGAGGATTCCTCTCAGGGGCTGATATGGATCTTTGGATACTTCTGGAGTCTCGCCAGGGGAGACAGGCCTCGTTTCGTGAGGGGGCATGCACGTGCACTTTCCTTCCAGGCTGTAGCAGCAATGTCACGCTTCCCGTCGCGTGGATCAAAGGATCTGTGGTTTTCCCTCGAGGCTTTCCCTCGAGGCTTTCCCACAGGGCTGTCCCACGTGCCACCGTGGTGTGAGTCGATCCTCGGCGTGAAAGATGAGCCAGTGCAGGGCAAAGAGGTTCCTCTGGAATGGACTGAGACATCTGGGGGACTCTTGGAATGGTGGTACGACCATGGAGTTCCTCTCGCCTTTCCTGTTGAGAGTGCCTCCTCTTGAGATGCGACGGGAACGCCGGGAATTCTTTCCCGTTGAAAGCAGGGAAAGGATCCCTCATCTCGAGCTACGAGGGGGAAACGGGGCTCTTCTGGATGTGGGCGGGACCATCGTGCTTCCTCTCGAGTGGAGACGGGTATGGCGGTGAACTTCTTGAGTCGCAGCAAGGGTGTGAAAGACCCTTTCGAAGTTCCAGAGGTTAGGTCTCATTAGTCTCCAGACGCCTCATCGGAAATAAGCCTCATCTCGCCTGGAAGGGAGAACTTCCTGGATTTTCTCGAGTTGCGGCAGGTGTTCTCGAGTTACGACGGGGACCTCAGGGACCCGCCCTGGTGGCCTCAGGAGAGGCCAGTCCCCATGCGAGTTGCTAGGGTGCCTCTCGGGATTCCTCTCCCGTCGATACCGGGGCCAAAAACCTTGTGTGGAGTCAGGGTCGGAACCGAGGATTCCTCTCAGGGGCTGACATGGATCTTTGGGTACTTCTGGAGTCTCCCCAGTGGAGTCAGGCCTCGTCTCGAGTGGGGGCATGCACGTGCGCTTTCCTTCCAGGCTGTAGCAGCAATGTCACGCTTCCCGTCGCGTGGATCAAAGGATCTGTGGTTTTCCCTCGAGGCTTTCCCTCGAGGCTTTCCCACAGGGCTGTCCAACGTGCCACCGTGGTGTGAGTCGATCCTCGGCGTGAAAGATGAGCCAGTGCAGGGCAAAGAGGTTCCTCTGGAATGGAGTGAGACATCTGGGGGACTCTTGGAATGGTGGTACGACCATGGAGTTCCTCTCGCCTTTCCTGTTGAGAGTGCCTCCTCTTGAGATGCGACGGGAACGCCGGGAATTCTTTCCCGTTGAAAGCAGGGAAAGGATCCCTCATCTCGAGCTACGAGGGGGAAACGGGGCTCCTTTGGATGTGGTCGGGACCATCGTGCTTCCTCTCGAGTGGAGACGGGTATGGTGGTGAACTTCTTGAGTTGCAGCAAGGGTGTGAAAGACCCTTTCGAAGTTCCAGAGGTTAGGTGTCATTAGTCTCCAGACGCCTCATCGGAAATAGGCCTCATCTCGCCTGGAAGGGAGAACTTCCTGGATTTTCTCGAGTTGCGGCAGGTGTTCTCGAGTTACGACGGGGACCTCAGGGACCGGCCCTGGTGGCCTCAGGAGAGGCCAGTCCCCATGCGAGTTGCTAGGGGGCCTCTCGGGATTCCTCTCCCGTCGATACCGGGGCCAAAAACCTTGTGTGGAGTCAGGGCCGGAACCGAGGATTCCTCTCAGGGGCTGATATGGATCTTTGGATACTTCTGGAGTCTCGCCAGGGGAGACAGGCCTCGTTTCGTGAGGGGGCATGCACGTGCACTTTCCTTCCAGGCTGTAGCAGCAATGTCACGCTTCCCGTCGCGTGGATCAAAGGATCTGTGGTTTTCCCTCGAGGCTTTCGCTCGAGGCTTTCCCACAGGGCTGTCCCACGTGCCACCGTGGTGTGAGTCGATCCTCGGCGTGAAAGATGAGCCAGTGCAGGGCAAAGAGGTTTCTCTGGAATGGACTGAGACATCTGGGGGACTCTTGGAATGGTGGTACGACCATGGAGTTCCTCTCGCCTTTCCTGTTGAGAGTGCCTCCTCTTGAGATGCGACTGGAACGCCGGGAATTCTTTCCCGTTGAAAGCAGGGAAAGGATCCCTCATCTCGAGCTCCGAGGGGGAAACGGGGCTCCTCTGGATGTGGGCGGGACCATCGTGCTTCCTCTCGAGTGGAGACGGGTATGGCGGTAAACTTCTTGAGTTGCAGCAAGGGTGGGAAAGACCCTTTCGAAGTTCCAGAGGTTTGGTGTCATTAGTCTCCAGAGGCCTCATCGGAAATAGGCCTCATCTCGCCTGGAAGGGAGAACTTCCTGGATTTTCTCGAGTTGCGGCAGGTGTTCTCGAGTTACGACGGGAACCTCAGGGACCGGCCCTCGTGGCCTCAGGAGAGGCCAGTCCCCATGCGAGTTGCTAGGGGGCCTCTCGGTATTCCTCTCCCGTCGATACCGGGGCCAAAAAGCTTGTGTGGAGTCAGGGCCGGAACCGAGGATTCCTCTCAGGGGCTGATATGGATCTTTGGATACTTCTGGAGTCTCGCCAGGGGAGACAAGCCTCGTTTCGTGAGGGGGCATGCACGTGCACTTTCCTTCCAGGCTTTAGCAGCAATGTCACGCTTCCCGTGGCGTGGATCAAAGGATCTGTGGTTTTCCCTCGAGGCTTTCCCTCGAGGCTTTCCCACAGGGCTGTCCCACGTGCCACCGTGGTGTGAGTCGATCCTCGGCGTGAAAGATGAGCCAGTGCAGGGCAAAGAGGTTCCTCTGGAATGGACTGAGACATCTGGGGGACTCTTGGAATGGTGGTACGACCATGGAGTTCCTCTCGCCTTTCCTGTTGAGACTGCCTCCTCTTGAGATGTGACGGGAACGCCGGGAATTCTTTCCCGTTGAAAGCAGGGAAAGGATCCCTCATCTCGAGCTACGAGGGGGAAACGGGGCTCCTCTGGATGTGGGCGGGACCATCGTGCTTCCTCTCGAGTGGAGACGGGTATGGCGGTGAACTTCTTGAGTTGCAGCAAGGGTGTTAAAGACACTTTCGAAGTTCCAGAGGTTAGGTGTCATTAGTCTCCAGACGCCTCATCGGAAATAGGCCTCATCTCGCCTGGAAGGGAGAACTTCCTGGATTTTCTCGAGTTGCGGCAGGTGTTCTTGAGTTACGACGGGGACCTCAGGGACCCGCCCTGGTGGCCTCAGGAGAGGCCAGTCCCCATGCGAGTTGCTAGGGGGCCTCTCGGGATTCCTCTCCCGTCGATACCGGGGCCAAAAACCTTGTGTGGAGTCAGGGCCGGAACCCAGGATGCCTCTCAGGGGCTGACATGGATCTTTGGGTACTTCTGGAGTCTCCCCAGGGGAGTCAGGCCTCGTCTCGAGTGGGGGCATGCACGTGCGCTTTCCTTCCAGGCTGTAGCAGCAATGTCACGCTTCCCGTCGCGTGGATCAAAGGATCTGTGGTTTTCCCTCGAGGCTTTCCCTCGAGGCTTTCCCACAGGGCTGTCCCACGTGGCACCGTGGTGTGAGTCGATCCTCGGCGTGAAAGATGAGCCAGTGCAGGGCAAAGAGGTTCCTCTGGAATGGACTGAGACATCTGGGGGACTCTTGGAATGGTGGTACGACCATGGAGTTCCTCTCGCCTTTCCTGTTGAGAGTGCCTCCTCTTGAGATGCGACGGGAACGCCGGGAATTCTTTCCCGTTGAAAGCAGGGAAAGGATCCCTCATCTCGAGCTACGAGGGGGAAACGGGGCTCCTTTGGATGTGGTCGGGTCCATCGTGCTTCCTCTCGAGTGGAGACGGGTATGGTGGTGAACTTCTTGAGTTGCAGCAAGGGTGTGAAAGACCCTTTCGAAGTTCCAGAGGTTAGGTGTCATTAGTCTCCAGACGCCTCATCGGAAATAGGCCTCATCTCGCCTGGAAGGGAGAACTTCCTGGATTTTCTCGAGTTGCGGCAGGTGTTCTCGAGTTACGACGGGGACCTCAGGGACCGGCCCTCGTGGCCTCAGGAGAGGCCAGTCCCCATGCGAGTTGCTAGGGGGCCTCTCGGTATTCCTCTCCCGTCGATACCGGGGCCAAAAAGCTTGTGTGGAGTCAGGGCCGGAACCGAGGATTCCTCTCAGGGGCTGATATGGATCTTTGGATACTTCTGGAGTCTCGCCAGGGGAGACAAGCCTCGTTTCGTGAGGGGGCATGCACGTGCACTTTCCTTCCAGGCTTTAGCAGCAATGTCACGCTTCCCGTGGCGTGGATCAAAGGATCTGTGGTTTTCCCTCGAGGCTTTCCCTCGAGGCTTTCCCACAGGGCTGTCCCACGTGCCACCGTGGTGTGAGTCGATCCTCGGCGTGAAAGATGAGCCAGTGCATGGCAAAGAGGTTCCTCTGGAATGGACTGAGACATCTGGGGGACTCTTGGAATGGTGGTACGACCATGGAGTTCCTCTCGCCTTTCCTGTTGAGACTGCCTCCTCTTGAGATGCGACGGGAACGCCGGGAATTCTTTCCCGTTGAAAGCAGGGAAAGGATCCCTCATCTCGAGCTACGAGGGGGAAACGGGGCTCCTCTGGATGTGGGCGGGACCATCGTGCTTCCTCTCGAGTGGAGACGGGTATGGCGGTGAACTTCTTGAGTTGCAGCAAGGGTGTTAAAGACACTTTCGAAGTTCCAGAGGTTAGGTGTCATTAGTCTCCAGACGCCTCATCGGAAATAGGCCTCATCTCGCCTGGAAGGGAGAACTTCCTGGATTTTCTCGAGTTGCGGCAGGTGTTCTCGAGTTACGACGGGGACCTCAGGGTCCCGCCCTGGTGGCCTCAGGAGAGGCCAGTCCCCATGCGAGTTGCTAGGGGGCCTCTCGGGATTCCTCTCCCGTCGATACCGGGGCCAAAAACCTTGTGTGGAGTCAGGGCCGGAACCCAGGATGCCTCTCAGGGGCTGACATGGATCTTTGGGTACTTCTGGAGTCTCCCCAGGGGAGTCAGGCCTCGTCTCGAGTGGGGGCATGCACGTGCGCTTTCCTTCCAGGCTGTAGCAGCAATGTCACGCTTCCCGTCGCGTGGATCAAAGGATCTGTGGTTTTCCCTCGAGGCTTTCCCTCGAGGCTTTCCCACAGGGCTGTCCCACGTGGCACCGTGGTGTGAGTCGATCCTCGGCGTGAAAGATGAGCCAGTGCAGGGCAAAGAGGTTCCTCTGGAATGGACTGAGACATCTGGGGGACTCTTGGAATGGTGGTACGACCATGGAGTTCCTCTCGCCTTTCCTGTTGAGAGTGCCTCCTCTTGAGATGCGACGGGAACGCAGGGAATTCTTTCCCGTTGAAAGCATGGAAAGGATCCCTCATCTCGAGCTACGAGGGGGAAACGGGGCTCCTTTGGATGTGGTCGGGACCATCGTGCTTCCTCTCGAGTGGAGACGGGTATGGTGGTGAACTTCTTGAGTTGCAGCAAGGGTGTGAAAGACCCTTTCGAAGTTCCAGAGGTTAGGTGTCATTAGTCTCCAGACGCCTCATCGGAAATAGGCCTCATCTCGCCTGGAAGGGAGAACTTCCTGGATTTTCTCGAGTTGCGGCAGGTGTTCTCGAGTTACGACGGGGACCTCAGGGACCGGCCCTCGTGGCCTCAGGAGAGGCCAGTCCCCATGCGAGTTGCTAGGGGGCCTCTCGGTATTCCTCTCCCGTCGATACCGGGGCCAAAAAGCTTGTGTGGAGTCAGGGCCGGAACCGAGGATTCCTCTCAGGGGCTGATATGGATCTTTGGATACTTCTGGAGTCTCGCCAGGGGAGACAAGCCTCGTTTCGTGAGGGGGCATGCACGTGCACTTTCCTTCCAGGCTTTAGCAGCAATGTCACGCTTCCCGTGGCGTGGATCAAAGGATCTGTGGTTTTCCCTCGAGGCTTTCCCTCGAGGCTTTCCCACAGGGCTGTCCCACGTGCCACCGTGGTGTGAGTCGATCCTCGGCGTGAAAGATGAGCCAGTGCAGGGCAAAGAGGTTCCTCTGGAATGGACTGAGACATCTGGGGGACTCTTGGAATGGTGGTACGACCATGGAGTTCCTCTCGCCTTTCCTGTTGAGACTGCCTCCTCTTGAGATGCGACGGGAACGCCGGGAATTCTTTCCCGTTTAAAGCAGGGAAAGGATCCCTCATCTCGAGCTACGAGGGGGAAACGGGGCTCCTCTGGATGTGGGCGGGACCATCGTGCTTCCTCTCGAGTGGAGACGGGTATGGCGGTGAACTTCTTGAGTTGCAGCAAGGGTGTTAAAGACACTTTCGAAGTTCCAGAGGTTAGGTGTCATTAGTCTCCAGACGCCTCATCGGAAATAGGCCTCATCTCGCCTGGAAGGGAGAACTTCCTGGATTTTCTCGAGTTGCGGCAGGTGTTCTCGAGTTACGACGGGGACCTCAGGGACCCGCCCTGGTGGCCTCAGGAGAGGCCAGTCCCCATGCGAGTTGCTAGGGGGCCTCTCGGGATTCCTCTCCCGTCGATACCGGGGCCAAAAACCTTGTGTGGAGTCAGGGCCGGAACCCAGGATGCCTCTCAGGGGCTGACATGGATCTTTGGGTACTTCTGGAGTCTCCCCAGGGGAGTCAGGCCTCGTCTCGAGTGGGGGCATGCACGTGCGCTTTCCTTCCAGGCTGTAGCAGCAATGTCACGCTTCCCGTCGCGTGGATCAAAGGATCTGTGGTTTTCCCTCGAGGCTTTCCCTCGAGGCTTTCCCACAGGGCTGTCCCACGTGGCACCGTGGTGTGAGTCGATCCTCGGCGTGAAAGATGAGCCAGTGCAGGGCAAAGAGGTTCCTCTGGAATGGACTGAGACATCTGGGGGACTCTTGGAATGGTGGTACGACCATGGAGTTCCTCTCGCCTTTCCTGTTGAGAGTGCCTCCTCTTGAGATGCGCCGGGAACGCCGGGAATTCTTTCCCGTTGAAAGCAGGGAAAGGATCCCTCATCTCGAGCTCCGAGGGGGAAACGGGGCTCCTTTGGATGTTGTCGGGACCATCGTGCTTCCTCTCGAGTGGAGACGGGTATGGTGGTGAACTTCTTGAGTTGCAGCAAGGGTGTGAAAGACCCTTTCGAAGTTCCAGATGTTAGGTGTCATTAGTCTCCAGACGCCTCATCGGAAATAGGCCTCATCTCGCCTGGAAGGGAGAACTTCCTGGATTTTCTCGAGTTGCGGCAGGTGTTCTCGAGTTACGACGGGGACCTCAGGGACCGGCCCTGGTGGCCTCAGGAGAGGCCAGTCCCCATGCGAGTTGCTAGGGGCCCTCTCGGGATTCCTCTCCCGTCGATACCGGGGCCAAAAACCTTGTGTGGAGTCAGGGCCGGAACCGAGGATTCCTCTCAGGGGCTGATATGGATCTTTGGATACTTCTGGAGTCTCGCCAGGGGAGACAGGCCTCGTTTCGTGAGGGGGCATGCACGTGCACTTTCCTTCCAGGCTGTAGCAGCAATGTCACGCTTCCCGTCGCGTGGATCAAAGGATCTGTGGTTTTCCCTCGAGGCTTTCCCTCGAGGCTTTCCCACAGGGCTGTCCCACGTGCCACCGTGGTGTGAGTCGATCCTCGGCGTGAAAGATGAGCCAGTGCAGGGCAAAGAGGTTCCTCTGGAATGGACTGAGACATCTGGGGGACTCTTGGAATGGTGGTACGACCATGGAGTTCCTCTCGCCTTTCCTGTTGAGAGTGCCTCCTCTTGAGATGCGACGGGAACGCCGGGAATTCTTTCCCGTTGAAAGCAGGGAAAGGATCCCTCATCTCGAGCTACGAGGGGGAAACGGGGCTCTTCTGGATGTGGGCGGGACCATCGTGCTTCCTCTCGAGTGGAGACGGGTATGGCGGTGAACTTCTTGAGTCGCAGCAAGGGTGTGAAAGACCCTTTCGAAGTTCCAGAGGTTAGGTCTCATTAGTCTCCAGACGCCTCATCGGAAATAAGCCTCATCTCGCCTGGAAGGGAGAACTTCCTGGATTTTCTCGAGTTGCGGCAGGTGTTCTCGAGTTACGACGGGGACCTCAGGGACCCGCCCTGGTGGCCTCAGGAGAGGCCAGTCCCCATGCGAGTTGCTAGGGGGCCTCTCGGGATTCCTCTCCCGTCGATACCGGGGCCAAAAACCTTGTGTGGAGTCAGGGCCGGAACCGAGGATTCCTCTCAGGGGCTGACATGGATCTTTGGGTACTTCTGGAGTCTCCCCAGTGGAGTCAGGCCTCGTCTCGAGTGGGGGCATGCACGTGCGCTTTCCTTCCAGGCTGTAGCAGCAATGTCACGCTTCCCGTCGCGTGGATCAAAGGATCTGTGGTTTTCCCTCGAGGCTTTCCCTCGAGGCTTTCCCACAGGGCTGTCCCACGTGCCACCGTGGTGTGAGTCGATCCTCGGCGTGAAAGATGAGCCAGTGCAGGGCAAAGAGGTTCCTCTGGAATGGAGTGAGACATCTGGGGGACTCTTGGAATGGTGGTACGACCATGGAGTTCCTCTCGCCTTTCCTGTTGAGAGTGCCTCCTCTTGAGATGCGACGGGAACGCCGGGAATTCTTTCCCGTTGAAAGCAGGGAAAGGATCCCTCATCTCGAGCTACGAGGGGGAAACGGGGCTCCTTTGGATGTGGTCGGGACCATCGTGCTTCCTCTCGAGTGGAGACGGGTATGGTGGTGAACTTCTTGAGTTGCCACAAGGGTGTGAAAGACCCTTTCGAAGTTCCAGAGGTTAGGTGTCATTAGTCTCCAGACGCCTCATCGGAAATAGGCCTCATCTCGCCTGGAAGGGAGAACTTCCTGGATTTTCTCGAGTTGCGGCAGGTGTTCTCGAGTTACGACGGGGACCTCAGGGACCGGCCCTGGTGGCCTCAGGAGAGGCCAGTCCCCATGCGAGTTGCTAGGGGGCCTCTCGGGATTCCTCTCCCGTCGATACCGGGGCCAAAAACCTTGTGTGGAGTCAGGGCCGGAACCGAGGATTCCTCTCAGGGGCTGATATGGATCTTTGGATACTTCTGGAGTCTCGCCAGGGGAGACAGGCCTCGTTTCGTGAGGGGGCATGCACGTGCACTTTCCTTCCAGGCTGTAGCAGCAATGTCACGCTTCCCGTCGCGTGGATCAAAGGATCTGTGGTTTTCCCTCGAGGCTTTCGCTCGAGGCTTTCCCACAGGGCTGTCCCACGTGCCACCGTGGTGTGAGTCGATCCTCGGCGTGAAAGATGAGCCAGTGCAGGGCAAAGAGGTTTCTCTGGAATGGACTGAGACATCTGGGGGACTCTTGGAATGGTGGTACGACCATGGAGTTCCTCTCGCCTTTCCTGTTGAGAGTGCCTCCTCTTGAGATGCGACTGGAACGCCGGGAATTCTTTCCCGTTGAAAGCAGGGAAAGGATCCCTCATCTC
This sequence comes from Capricornis sumatraensis, assembly GCF_032405125.1. Taxonomy (NCBI): domain Eukaryota; kingdom Metazoa; phylum Chordata; class Mammalia; order Artiodactyla; family Bovidae; genus Capricornis; species Capricornis sumatraensis. Next base: position 3,265,565 of record NW_027184622.1, on the reverse strand, counting down.
GAGCTCCGAGGGGGAAACGGGGCTCCTCTGGATGTGGGCGGGACCATCGTGCTTCCTCTCGAGTGGAGACGGGTATGGCGGTAAACTTCTTGAGTTGCAGCAAGGGTGGGAAAGACCCTTTCGAAGTTCCAGAGGTTTGGTGTCATTAGTCTCCAGAGGCCTCATCGGAAATAGGCCTCATCTCGCCTGGAAGGGAGAACTTCCTGGATTTTCTCGAGTTGCGGCAGGTGTTCTCGAGTTACGACGGGGACCTCAGGGACCCGCCCTGGTGGCCTCAGGAGAGGCCAGTCCCCATGCGAGTTGCTCGGGGGCCTCTCGGGATTCCTCTCCCGTCGATACCGGGGCCAAAAACCTTGTGTGGAGTCAGGGCCGGAACCGAGGATTCCTCTCAGGGGCTGACATGGATCTTTGGGTACTTCTGGAGTCTCCCCAGGGGAGTCAGGCCTCGTCTCGAGTAGGGGCATGCACGTGCGCTTTCCTTCCAGGCTGTAGCAGCAATGTCACGCTTCCCGTCGCGTGGATCAAAGGATCTGTGGTTTTCCCTCGAGGCTTTCCCTCGAGGCTTTCCCACAGGGCTGTCCCACGTGCCACCGTGGTGAGAGTCGATCCTCGGCGTGAAAGATGAGCCAGTGCAGGGCAAAGAGGTTCCTCTGGAATGGACTGAGACATCTGGGGGACTCTTGGAATGGTGGTACGACCATGGAGTTCCTCTCGCCTTTCCTGTTGAGAGTGCCTCCTCTTGAGATGCGACGGGAACGCAGGGAATTCTTTCCCGTTGAAAGCAGGGAAAGGATCCCTCATCTCGAGCTACGAGGGGGAAACGGGGCTCCTCTGTATGTGGGCGGGACCATCGTGCTTCCTCTCGAGTGGAGACGGGTATGGTGGTGAACTTCTTGAGTTGCAGCAAGGGTGTGAAAGACCCTTTCGAAGTTCCAGAGGTTAGGTGTCATTAGTCTCCAGACGCCTCATCGGAAATAGGCCTCATCTCGCCTGGAAGGGAGAACTTCCTGGATTTTCTCGAGTTGCGGCAGGTGTTCTCGAGTTACGACGGGGACCTCAGGGACCGGCCCTGGTGGCCTCAGGAGAGGCCAGTCCCCATGCGAGTTGCTAGGGGGCCTCTCGGGATTCCTCTCCCGTCGATACCGGGGCCAAAAACCTTGTGTGGAGTCAGGGCCGGAACCGAGGATTCCTCTCAGGGGCTGATATGGATCTTTGGGTACTTCTGGAGTCTCCCCAGGGGAGTCAGGCCTCGTCTCGAGTGGGGGCATGCACGTGCGCTTTCCTTCCAGGCTGTAGCAGCAATGTCACGCTTCCCGTGGCATGGATCAAAGGATCTGTGGTTTTCCCTCGAGGCTTTCCCACAGGGCTGTCCCACGTGCCACCGTGGTGTGAGTCGATCCTCGGCGTGAAAGATGAGCCAGTGCAGGGCAAAGAGGTTCCTCTGGAATGGACTGAGACATCTGGGGGACTCTTGGAATGGTGGTACGACCATGGAGTTCCTCTCGCCTTTCCTGTTGAGAGTGCCTCCTCTTGAGATGCGACGGGAACGCCGGGAATTCTTTCCCGTTGAAACCAGGGAAAGGATCCCTCATCTCGAGCTACGAGGGGGAAACGGGGCTCCTCTGGATGTGGGCGGGACCATCGTGCTTCCTCTCGAGTGGAGACGGGTATGGCGGTGAACTGCTTGAGTTGCAGCAAGGGTGTGAAAGACCCTTTCGAAGTTCCAGAGGTTTGGTGTCATTAGTCTCCAGAGGCCTCATCGGAAATAGGCCTCATCTCGCCTGGGAGGGAGAACTTCCTGGATTTTCTCGAGTTGCGGCAGGTGTTCTCGAGTTACGACGGGGACCTCAGGGACCCGCCCTGGTGGCCTCCGGAGAGGCCAGTCCCCATGCGAGTTGCTAGGGGGCCTCTCGGGATTCCTCTCCCGTCGATACCGGGGCAAAAAACCTTGTGTGGAGTCAGGGCCGGAACCGAGGATTCCTCTCAGGGGCTGACATGGATCTTTGGGTACTTCTGGAGTCTCCCAAGTGGAGTCAGGCCTCGTCTCGAGTGGGGGCATGCACGTGCGCTTTCCTTCCAGGCTGTAGCAGCAATGTCACGCTTCCCGTCGCGTGGATCAAAGGATCTGTGGTTTTCCCTCGAGGCTTTCCCACAGGGCTGTCCCACGTGCCACCGTGGTGTGAGTCGATCCTCGGCGTGAAAGATGAGCCAGTGCAGGGCAAAGAGGTTCCTCTGGAATGGACTGAGACATCTGGGGGACTCTTGGAATGGTGGTACGACCATGGAGTTCCTCTCGCCTTTCCTGTTGAGAGTGCCTCCTCTTGAGATGCGACGGGAACGCAGGGAATTCTTTCCCGTTGAAAGCATGGAAAGGATCCCTCATCTCGAGCTACTAGGGGGAAACGGGGCTCCTTTGGATGTGGTCGGGACCATCGTGCTTCCTCTCGAGTGGAGACGGGTATGGTGGTGAACTTCTTGAGTTGCAGCAAGGGTGTGAAAGACCCTTTCGAAGTTCCAGAGGTTAGGTGTCATTAGTCTCCAGACGCCTCATCGGAAATAGGCCTCATCTCGCCTGGAAGGGAGAACGTCCTGGATTTTCTCGAGTTGCGGCAGGTGTTCTCGAGTTACGACGGGGACCTCAGGGACCGGCCCTCGTGGCCTCAGGAGAGGCCAGTCCCCATGCGAGTTGCTAGGGGGCCTCTCGGTATTCCTCTCCCGTCGATACCGGGGCCAAAAAGCTTGTGTGGAGTCAGGGCCGGAACCGAGGATTCCTCTCAGGGGCTGATATGGATCTTTGGATACTTCTGGAGTCTCGCCAGGGGAGACAAGCCTCGTTTCGTGAGGGGGCATGCACGTGCACTTTCCTTCCAGGCTTTAGCAGCAATGTCACGCTTCCCGTGGCGTGGATCAAAGGATCTGTGGTTTTCCCTCGAGGCTTTCCCTCGAGGCTTTCCCACAGGGCTGTCCCACGTGCCACCGTGGTGTGAGTCGATCCTCGGCGTGAAAGATGAGCCAGTGCAGGGCAAAGAGGTTCCTCTGGAATGGACTGAGACATCTGGGGGACTCTTGGAATGGTGGTACGACCATGGAGTTCCTCTCGCCTTTCCTGTTGAGACTGCCTCCTCTTGAGATGCGATGGGAACGCCGGGAATTCTTTCCCGTTGAAAGCAGGGAAAGGATCCCTCATCTCGAGCTACGAGGGGGAAACGGGGCTCCTCTGGATGTGGGCGGGACCATCGTGCTTCCTCTCGAGTGGAGACGGGTATGGCGGTGAACTTCTTGAGTTGCAGCAAGGGTGTTAAAGACACTTTCGAAGTTCCAGAGGTTAGGTGTCATTAGTCTCCAGACGCCTCATCGGAAATAGGCCTCATCTCGCCTGGAAGGGAGAACTTCCTGGATTTTCTCGAGTTGCGGCAGGTGTTCTCGAGTTACGACGGGGACCTCAGGGACCCGCCCTGGTGGCCTCAGGAGAGGCCAGTCCCCATGCGAGTTGCTAGGGGGCCTCTCGGGATTCCTCTCCCGTCGATACCGTGGCCAAAAACCTTGTGTGGAGTCAGGGCCGGAACCCAGGATGCCTCTCAGGGGCTGACATGGATCTTTGGGTACTTCTGGAGTCTCCCCAGGGGAGTCAGGCCTCGTCTCGAGTGGGGGCATGCACGTGCGCTTTCCTTCCAGGCTGTAGCAGCAATGTCACGCTTCCCGTCGCGTGGATCAAAGGATCTGTGGTTTTCCCTCGAGGCTTTCCCTCGAGGCTTTCCCACAGGGCTGTCCCACGTGGCACCGTGGTGTGAGTCGATCCTCGGCGTGAAAGATGAGCCAGTGCAGGGCAAAGAGGTTCCTCTGGAATGGACTGAGACATCTGGGGGACTCTTGGAATGGTGGTACGACCATGGAGTTCCTCTCGCCTTTCCTGTTGAGAGTGCCTCCTCTTGAGATGCGCCGGGAACGCCGGGAATTCTTTCCCGTTGAAAGCAGGGAAAGGATCCCTCATCTCGAGCTCCGAGGGGGAAACGGGGCTCCTTTGGATGTTGTCGGGACCATCGTGCTTCCTCTCGAGTGGAGACGGGTATGGTGGTGAACTTCTTGAGTTGCAGCAAGGGTGTGAAAGACCCTTTCGAAGTTCCAGATGTTAGGTGTCATTAGTCTCCAGACGCCTCATCGGAAATAGGCCTCATCTCGCCTGGAAGGGAGAACTTCCTGGATTTTCTCGAGTTGCGGCAGGTGTTCTCGAGTTACGACGGGGACCTCAGGGACCGGCCCTGGTGGCCTCAGGAGAGGCCAGTCCCCATGCGAGTTGCTAGGGGCCCTCTCGGGATTCCTCTCCCGTCGATACCGGGGCCAAAAACCTTGTGTGGAGTCAGGGCCGGAACCGAGGATTCCTCTCAGGGGCTGATATGGATCTTTGGATACTTCTGGAGTCTCGCCAGGGGAGACAGGCCTCGTTTCGTGAGGGGGCATGCACGTGCACTTTCCTTCCAGGCTGTAGCAGCAATGTCACGCTTCCCGTCGCGTGGATCAAAGGATCTGTGGTTTTCCCTCGAGGCTTTCCCTCGAGGCTTTCCCACAGGGCTGTCCCACGTGCCACCGTGGTGTGAGTCGATCCTCGGCGTGAAAGATGAGCCAGTGCAGGGCAAAGAGGTTCCTCTGGAATGGACTGAGACATCTGGGGGACTCTTGGAATGGTGGTACGACCATGGAGTTCCTCTCGCCTTTCCTGTTGAGAGTGCCTCCTCTTGAGATGCGACGGGAACGCCGGGAATTCTTTCCCGTTGAAAGCAGGGAAAGGATCCCTCATCTCGAGCTACGAGGGGGAAACGGGGCTCTTCTGGATGTGGGCGGGACCATCGTGCTTCCTCTCGAGTGGAGACGGGTATGGCGGTGAACTTCTTGAGTCGCAGCAAGGGTGTGAAAGACCCTTTCGAAGTTCCAGAGGTTAGGTCTCATTAGTCTCCAGACGCCTCATCGGAAATAAGCCTCATCTCGCCTGGAAGGGAGAACTTCCTGGATTTTCTCGAGTTGCGGCAGGTGTTCTCGAGTTACGACGGGGACCTCAGGGACCCGCCCTGGTGGCCTCAGGAGAGGCCAGTCCCCATGCGAGTTGCTAGGGGGCCTCTCGGGATTCCTCTCCCGTCGATACCGGGGCCAAAAACCTTGTGTGGAGTCAGGGCCGGAACCGAGGATTCCTCTCAGGGGCTGACATGGATCTTTGGGTACTTCTGGAGTCTCCCCAGTGGAGTCAGGCCTCGTCTCGAGTGGGGGCATGCACGTGCGCTTTCCTTCCAGGCTGTAGCAGCAATGTCACGCTTCCCGTCGCGTGGATCAAAGGATCTGTGGTTTTCCCTCGAGGCTTTCCCTCGAGGCTTTCCCACAGGGCTGTCCCACGTGCCACCGTGGTGTGAGTCGATCCTCGGCGTGAAAGATGAGCCAGTGCAGGGCAAAGAGGTTCCTCTGGAATGGACTGAGACATCTGGGGGACTCTTGGAATGGTGGTACGACCATGGAGTTCCTCTCGCCTTTCCTGTTGAGAGTGCCTCCTCTTGAGATGCGACGGGAACGCCGGGAATTCTTTCCCGTTGAAAGCAGGGAAAGGATCCCTCATCTCGAGCTACGAGGGGGAAACGGGGCTCCTTTGGATGTGGTCGGGACCATCGTGCTTCCTCTCGAGTGGAGACGGGTATGGTGGTGAACTTCTTGAGTTGCAGCAAGGGTGTGAAAGACCCTTTCGAAGTTCCAGAGGTTAGGTGTCATTAGTCTCCAGACGCCTCATCGGAAATAGGCCTCATCTCGCCTGGAAGGGAGAACTTCCTGGATTTTCTCGAGTTGCGGCAGGTGTTCTCGAGTTACGACGGGGACCTCAGGGACCGGCCCTGGTGGCCTCAGGAGAGGCCAGTCCCCATGCGAGTTGCTAGGGGGCCTCTCGGGATTCCTCTCCCGTCGATACCGGGGCCAAAAACCTTGTGTGGAGTCAGGGCCGGAACCGAGGATTCCTCTCAGGGGCTGATATGGACCTTTGGATACTTCTGGAGTCTCGCCAGGGGAGACAGGCCTCGTTTCGTGAGGGGGCATGCACGTGCACTTTCCTTCCAGGCTGTAGCAGCAATGTCACGCTTCCCGTCGCGTGGATCAAAGGATCTGTGGTTTTCCCTCGAGGCTTTCGCTCGAGGCTTTCCCACAGGGCTGTCCCACGTGCCACCGTGGTGTGAGTCGATCCTCGGCGTGAAAGATGAGCCAGTGCAGGGCAAAGAGGTTTCTCTGGAATGGACTCAGACATCTGGGGGACTCTTGGAATGGTGGTACGACCATGGAGTTCCTCTCGCCTTTCCTGTTGAGAGTGCCTCCTCTTGAGATGCGACGGGAACGCCGGGAATTCTTTCCCGTTGAAAGCAGGGAAAGGATCCCTCATCTCGAGCTCCGAGGGGGAAACGGGGCTCCTCTGGATGTGGGCGGGACCATCGTGCTTCCTCTCGAGTGGAGACGGGTATGGCGGTAAACTTCTTGAGTTGCAGCAAGGGTGGGAAAGACCCTTTCGAAGTTCCAGAGGTTTGGTGTCATTAGTCTCCAGAGGCCTCATCGGAAATAGGCCTCATCTCGCCTGGAAGGGAGAACTTCCTGGATTTTCTCGAGTTGCGGCAGGTGTTCTCGAGTTACGACGGGGACCTCAGGGACCCGCCCTGGTGGCCTCAGGAGAGGCCAGTCCCCATACGAGTTGCTCGGGGGCCTCTCGGGATTCCTCTCCCGTCGATACCGGGGCCAAAAACCTTGTGTGGAGTCAGGGCCGGAACCGAGGATTCCTCTCAGGGGCTGACATGGATCTTTGGGTACTCCTGGAGTCTCCCCAGGGGAGTCAGGCCTCGTCTCGAGTGGGGGCATGCACGTGCGCTTTCCTTCCAGGCTGTAGCAGCAATGTCACGCTTCCCGTCGCGTGGATCAAAGGATCTGTGGTTTTCCCTCGAGGCTTTCCCTCGAGGCTTTCCCACAGGGCTGTCCCACGTGCCACCGTGGTGAGAGTCGATCCTCGGCGTGAAAGATGAGCCAGTGCAGGGCAAAGAGGTTCCTCTGGAATGGACTGAGACATCTGGGGGACTCTTGGAATGGTGGTACGACCATGGAGTTCCTCTCGCCTTTCCTGTTGAGAGTGCCTCCTCTTGAGATGCGACGGGAACGCAGGGAATTCTTTCCCGTTGAAAGCAGGGAAAGGATCCCTCATCTCGAGCTACGAGGGGGAAACGGGGCTCCTCTGTATGTGGGCGGGACCATCGTGCTTCCTCTCGAGTGGAGACGGGTATGGTGGTGAACTTCTTGAGTTGCAGCAAGGGTGTGAAAGACCCTTTCGAAGTTCCAGAGGTTAGGTGTCATTAGTCTCCAGACGCCTCATCGGAAATAGGCCTCATCTCGCCTGGAAGCGAGAACTTCCTGGATTTTCTCGAGTTGCGGCAGGTGTTCTCGAGTTACGACGGGGACCTCAGGGACCGGCCCTGGTGGCCTCAGGAGAGGCCAGTCCCCATGCGAGTTGCTAGGGGGCCTCTCGGGATTCCTCTCCCGTCGATACCGGGGCCAAAAACCTTGTGTGGAGTCAGGGCCGGAACCGAGGATTCCTCTCAGGGGCTGATATGGATCTTTGGATACTTCTGGAGTCTCGCCAGGGGAGACAGGCCTCGTTTCGTGAGGGGGCATGCACGTGCACTTTCCTTCCAGGCTGTAGCAGCAATGTCACGCTTCCCGTCGCGTGGATCAAAGGATCTGTGGTTTTCCCTCGAGGCTTTCCCTCGAGGCTTTCCCACAGGGCTGTCCTACGTGCCACCGTGGTGTGAGTCGATCCGCGGCGTGAAAGATGAGCCAGTGCAGGGAAAGAGGTTCCTCTGGAATGGACTGAGACATCTGGGGGACTCTTGGAATGGTGGTACGACCATGGAGTTCCTCTCGCCTTTCCTGTTGAGAGTGCCTCCTCTTGAGATGCGACGGGAACGCCGGGAATTCTTTCCCGTTGAAAGCAGGGAAAGGATCCCTCATCTCGAGCTACGAGGGGGAAACGGGGCTCCTCTGGATGTGGGCGGGACCATCGTGCTTCCTCTCGAGTGGAGACGGGTATGGCGGTGAACTTCTTGAGTCGCAGCAAGGGTGTGAAAGACCCTTTCGAAGTTCCAGAGGTTAGGTGTCATTAGTCTCCAGACGCCTCATCGGAAATAAGCCTCATCTCGCCTGGAAGGGAGAACTTCCTGGATTTTCTCGAGTTGCGGCAGGTGTTCTCGAGTTACGACGGGGACCTCAGGGACCCGCCCTGGTGGCCTCAGGAGAGGCCAGTCCCCATGCGAGTTGCTTGGGGGCCTCTCGGGATTCCTCTCCCGTCGATACCGGGGCCAAAAACCTTGTGTGGAGTCAGGGCCGGAACCGAGGATTCCTCTCAGGGGCTGACATGGATCTTTGGGTACTCCTGGAGTCTCCCCAGGTGAGTCAGGCCTCGTCTCGAGTAGGGGCATGCACGTGCGCTTTCCTTCCAGGCTGTAGCAGCAATGTCACGCTTCCCGTCGCGTGGATCAAAGGATCTGTGGTTTTCCCTCGAGGCTTTCCCTCGAGGCTTTCCCACAGGGCTGTCCCACGTGCCACCGTGGTGAGAGTCGATCCTCGGCGTGAAAGATGAGCCAGTGCAGAGCAAAGAGTTTCCTCTGGAATGGACTGAGACATCTGGGGGACTCTTGGAATGGTGGTACGACCATGGAGTTCCTCTCGCCTTTCCTGTTGAGAGTGCCTCCTCTTGAGATGCGACGGGAAAGCAGGGAATTCTTTCCCGTTGAAAGCAGGGAAACGATCCCTCATGTCGAGCTAAGAGGGGGAAACGGGGCTCCTTTGGATGTTGTCGGGACCATCGTGCTTCCTCTCGAGTGGAGACGGGTATGGTGGTGATCTTCTTGAGTTGCAGCAAGGGTGTGAAAGACCCTTTCGAAGTTCCAGAGGTTAGGTGTCATTAGTCTCCAGACGCCTCATCGGAAATAGGCCTCATCTCGCCTGGAAGGGAGAACTTCCTGGATTTTCTCGAGTTGCGGCAGGTGTTCTCGAGTTACGACGGGGACCTCAGGGACCGGCCCTGGTGGCCTCAGGAGAGGCCAGTCCCCATGCGAGTTGCTAGGGGGCCTCTCGGGATTACTCTCCCGTCGATACCGGGGCCAAAAACCTTGTGTGGAGTCAGGGCCGGAACCGAGGATTCCTCTCAGGGGCTGATATGGATCTTTGGATACTTCTGGAGTCTCGCCAGGGGAGACAGGCCTCGTTTCGTGAGGGTCATGCACGTGCACTTTCCTTCCAGGCTGTAGCAGCAATGTCACGCTTCCCGTCGCGTGGATCAAAGGATCTGTGGTTTTCCCTCGAGGCTTTCCCTCGAGGCTTTCCCACAGGGCTGTCCCACGTGCCACCGTGGTGTGAGTCGATCCTCGGCGTGAAAGATGAGCCAGTGCAGGGCAAAGAGGTTCCTCTGGAATGGACTGAGACATCTGGGGGACTCTTGGAATGGTGGTACGAACATGGAGTTCCTCTCGCCTTTCCTGTTGAGAGTGCCTCCTCTTGAGATGCGACGGGAACGCCGGGAATTCTTTCCCGTTGAAACCAGGGAAAGGATCCCTCATCTCGAGCTACGAGGGGGAAACGGGGCTCCTCTGGATGTGGGCGGGACCATCGTGCTTCCTCTCTAGTGGAGACGGGTATGGCGGTGAACTGCTTGAGTTGCAGCAAGGGTGTGAAAGACCCTTTCGAAGTTCCAGAGGTTTGGTGTCATTAGTCTCCAGAGGCCTCATCGGAAATAGGCCTCATCTCGCCTGGAAGGGAGAACTTCCTGGATTTTCTCGAGTTGCGGCAGGTGTTCTCGAGTTACGACGGGGACCTCAGGGACCCGCCCTGGTGGCCTCCGGATAGGCCAGTCCCCATGCGAGTTGCTAGGGGGCCTCTAGGGATTCCTCTCCCGTCGATACCGGGGCCAAAAACCTTGTGTGGAATCAGGGCCGGAACCGAGGATTCCTCTCAGGGGCTGACATGGATCTTTGGGTACTTCTGGAGTCTCCCCAGTGGAGTCAGGCCTCGTCTCGAGTGGGGGCATGCACGTGCGCTTTCCTTCCAGGCTGTAGCAGCAATGTCACGCTTCCCGTCGCGTGGATCAAAGGATCTGTGGTTTTCCCTCGAGGCTTTCCCTCGAGGCTTTCCCACAGGGCTGTCCCACGTGCCACCGTGGTGTGAGTCGATCCTCGGCGTGAAAGATGAGCCAGTGCAGGGCAAAAAGGTTCCTCTGGAATGGACTGAGACATCTGGGGGACTCTTGGAATGGTGGTACGACCATGGAGTTCCTCTCGCCTTTCCTGTTGAGACTGCCTCCTCTTGAGATGCGACGGGAACGCCGGGAATTCTTTCCCGTTTAAAGCAGGGAAAGGATCCCTCATCTCGAGCTACGAGGGGGAAACGGGGCTCCTCTGGATGTGGGCGGGACCATCGTGCTTACTCTCGAGTGGAGACGGGTATGGCGGTGAACTTCTTGAGTCGCAGCAAGGGTGTGAAAGACCCTTTCGAAGTTCCAGAGGTTAGGTGTCATTAGTCTCCAGACGCCTCATCGGAAATAGGCCTCATCTCGCCTGGAAGGGAGAACTTCCTGGATTTTCTCGAGTTGCGGCAGGTGTTCTCGAGTTACGACAGGGACCTCAGGGACCCGCCCTGGTGGCCTCAGGAGAGGCCAGTCCCCATGCGAGTTGCTAGGGGGCCTCTCGGGATTCCTCTCCCGTCGATACCGGGGCCAAAAACCTTGTGTGGAGTCAGGGCCGGAACCGAGGATGCCTCTCAGGGGCTGACATGGATCTTTGGGTACTTCTGGAGTCTCCCCAGGGGAGTCAGGCCTCGTCTCGAGTGGGGGCATGCACGTGCGCTTTCCTTCCAGGCTGTAGCAGCAATGTCACGCTTCCCGTCGCGTGGATCAAAGGATCTGTGGTTTTCCCTCGAGGCTTTCCCTCGAGGCTTTCCCACAGGGCTGTCCCACGTGCCACCGTGGTGTGAGTCGATCCTCGGCGTGAAAGATGAGCCAGTGCAGGGCAAAGAGGTTCCTCTGGAATGGACTGAGACATCTGGGGGACTCTTGGAATGGTGGTACGACCATGGAGTTCCTCTCGCCTTTCCTGTTGAGAGTGCCTCCTCTTGAGATGCGACGGGAACGCCGGGAATTCTTTCCCGTTGAAAGCAGGGAAAGGATCCCTCATCTCGAGCTCCGAGGGGGAAACGGGGCTCCTCTGGATGTGGGCGGGACCATCGTGCTTCCTCTCGAGTGGAGACGGGTATGGCGGTGAACTTCTTGAGTTGCAGCAAGGGTGTGAAAGACCCTTTCGAAGTTCCAGAGGTTTGGTGTCATTAGTCTCCAGAGGCCTCATCGGAAATAGGCCTCATCTCGCCTGGAAGGGAGAACTTCCTGGATTTTCTCGAGTTGCGGCAGGTGTTCTCGAGTTACGACGGGGACCTCAGGGACCCGCCCTGGTGGCCTCAGGAGAGGCCAGTCCCCATGCGAGTTGCTAGGGGGTCTCTCGGGATTCCTCTCCCGTCGATACCGGGGCCAAAAAGCTTGTGTGGAGTCAGGGCCGGAACCGAGGATTCCTCTCAGGGGCTGACATTGATCTTTGGGTACTTCTGGAGTCTCCCCAGGGGAGTCAGGCCTCGTCTCGAGTGGGGGCATGCTCGTGCGCTTTCCTTCCAGGCTGTAGCAGCAATGTCACGCTTCCCGTCGCGTGGATCAAAGGATCTGTGGTTTTCCCTCGAGGCTTTCCCTCGAGGCTTTCCCACAGGGCTGTCCCACGTGCCACCGTGTTGTGAGTCGATCCTCGGCGTGAAAGATGAGCCAGTGCAGGGCAAAGAGGTTCCTCTGGAATGGACTGAGACATCTGGGGGACTCTTGAAATGGTGGTACGACCATGGAGTTCCTCTCGCCTTTCCTGTTGAGAGTGCCTCCTCTTGAGATGCGACGGGAACGCCGGGAATTCTTTCCCGTTGAAAGCAGGGAAAGATCCCTCATCTCGAGCTACAAGGGGGAAACGGGGCTCCTCTGGATGTGGGCGGGACCATCGTGCTTCCTCTCGAGTGGAGACGGGTATGGCGGTGAACTTCTTGAGTTGCAGCAAGGGTGTGAAAGACCCTTTCGAAGTTCCAGAGGTTTGGTGTCATTAGTCTCCAGAGGCCTCATCGGAAATAGGCCTCATCTCGCCTGGAAGGGAGAACTTCCTGGATTTTCTCGAGTTGCGGCAGGTGTTCTCGAGTTACGACGGGGACCTCAGGGACCCGCCCTGGTGGCCTCAGGAGAGGCCAGTCCCCATGCAAGTTGCTAGGGGGCCTCTCGGGATTCCTCTCCCGTCGATACCGGGGCCAAAAACCTTGTGTGGAGTCAGGGCCGGAACCGAGGATTCCTCTCAGGGGCTGACATGGATCTTTGGGTACTTCTGGAGTCTCCCCAGTGGAGTCAGGCCTCGTCTCGAGTGGGGGCATGCACGTGCGCTTTCCTTCCAGGCTGTAGCAGCAATGTCACGCTTCCCGTCGCGTGGATCAAAGGATCTGTGGTATTTCCTCGAGGCTTTCCCTCGAGGCTTTCCCACAGGGCTGTCCCACGTGCCACCGTGGTGTGAGTCGATCCTCGGCGTGAAAGATGAGCCAGTGCAGGGCAAAAAGGTTCCTCTGGAATGGACTGAGACATCTGGGGGACTCTTGGAATGGTGGTACGACCATGGAGTTCCTCTCGTCTTTCCTGTTGAGAGTGCCTCCTCTTGAGATGCGACGGGAACGCAGGGAATTCTTTCCCGTTGAAAGCAGGGAAAGGATCCCTCATCTCGAGCTACGAGGGGGAAACGGGGCTCCTTTGGATGTGGTCGGGACCATCGTGCTTCCTCTCGAGTGGAGACGGGTATGGTGGTGAACTTCTTGAGTTGCAGCAAGGGTGTGAAAGACCCTTTCGAAGTTCCAGAGGTTAGGTGTCATTAGTCTCCAGACGCCTCATCGGAAATAGGCCTCATCTCGCCTGGAAGGGAGAACTTCCTGGATTTTCTCGAGTTGCGGCAGGTGTTCTCGAGTTACGACGGGGACCTCAGGGACCGGCCCTGGTGGCCTCAGTAGAGGCCAGTCCCCATGCGAGTTGCTAGGGGGCCTCTCGGGATTCCTCTCCCGTCGATACCGGGGCCAAAAACCTTGTGTGGAGTCAGGGCCGGAACCGAGGATTCCTCTCAGGGGCTGACATGGATCTTTGGATACTTCTGGAGTCTCGCCAGGGGAGACAGGCCTCGTTTCGTGAGGGGGCATGCACGTGCACTTTCCTTCCAGGCTGTAGCAGCAATGTCACGCTTCCCGTCGCGTGGATCAAAGGATCTGTGGTTTTCCCTCGAGGCTTTCCCTCGAGGCTTTCCCACAGGGCTGTCCCACGTGCCACCGTGGTGTGAGTCGATCCTCGGCGTGAAAAATGAGCCAGTGCAGGGCAAAGAGGTTCCTCTGGAATGGACTGAGACATCTGGCGGACTCATGGAATGGTGGTACGACCATGGAGTTCCTCTCGCCTTTCCTGTTGAGAGTGCCTCCTCTTGAGATGCGACTGGAACGCCGGGAATTCTTTCCCGTTGAAAGCAGGGAAAGGATCCCTCATCTCGAGCTCCGAGGGGGAAACGGGGCTCCTCTGGATGTGGGCGGGACCATCGTGCTTCCTCTCGAGTGGAGACGGGTATGGCGGTGAACTTCTTGAGTTGCAGCAAGGGTGTGAAAGACCCTTTCGAAGGTCCAGAGGTTTGGTGTCATTAGTCTCCAGAGGCCTCATCGGAAATAGGCCTCATCTCGCCTGGAAGGGAGAACTTCCCGGATTTTCTCGAGTTGCGGCAGGTGTTCTCGAGTTACGACGGGGACCTCAGGGACCCGCCCTGGTGGCCTCAGGAGAGGCCAGTCCCCATGCGAGTTGCTAGGGGGTCTCTCGGGATTCCTCTCCCGTCGATACCGGGGCCAAAAAGCTTGTGTGGACTCAGGGCCGGAACCGAGGATTCCTCTCAGGGGCTGACATGGATCTTTGGGTACTTCTGGAGTCTCCCCAGGGGAGTCAGGCCTCGTCTCGAGTGGGGGCATGCTCGTGCGCTTTCCTTCCAGGCTGAAGCAGCAATGTCACGCTTCCCGTCGCGTGGATCAAAGGATCTGTGGTTTTCCCTCGAGGCTTTCCCTCGAGGCTTTCCCACAGGGCTGTCCCACGTGCCACCGTGTTTTGAGTCGATCCTCGGCGTGAAAGATGAGCCAGTGCAGGGCAAAGAGGTTCCTCTGGAATGGACTGAGACATCTGGGGGACTCTTGGAATGGTGGTACGACCATGGAGTTCCTCTCACCTTTCCTGTTGAGAGTGCCTCCTCTTGAGATGCGACGGGAACGCCGGGAATTCTTTCCCGTTGAAAGCAGGGAAAGGATCCCTCATCTCGAGCTACGAGGGGGAAACGGGGCTCCTCTGGATGTGGGCGGGACCATCGTGCTTCCTCTCGAGTGGAGACGGGTATGGCGGTGAACTTCTTGAGTTGCAGCAAGGGTGTGAAAGACCCTTTCGAAGTTCCAGAGGTTAGGTGTCATTAGTCTCCAGAGGCCTCATCGGAAATAGGCCTCATCTCGCCTGGAAGGGAGAACTTCCTGGATTTTCTCGAGTTGCGGCAGGTGTTCTCGAGTTACGACGGGGACCTCAGGGACCCGCCCTGGTGGCCTCAGGAGAGGCCAGTCCCCATGCGAGTTGCTAGGGGGCCTCTCGGGATTCCTCTCCCGTCGATACCGGGGCCAAAAACCTTGTGTGGAGTCAGGGCCGGAACCGAGGATTCCTCTCAGGGGCTGACATGGATCTTTGGGTACTTCTGGAGTCTCCCCAGGGGAGTCAGGCCTCGTCTCGAGTAGGGGCATGCACGTGCGCTTTCCTTCCAGGCTGTAGCAGCAATGTCACGCTTCCCGTCGCGTGGATCAAAGGATCTGTGGTTTTCCCTCGAGGCTTTCCCTCGAGGCTTTCCCACAGGGCTGTCCCACGTGCCACCGTGGTGAGAGTCGATCCTCGGCGTGAAAGATGAGCCAGTGCAGGGCAAAGAGGTTCCTCTGGAATGGACTGAGACATCTGGGGGACTCTTGGAATGGTGGTACGACCATGGAGTTCCTCTCGCCTTTCCTGTTGAGAGTGCCTCCTCTTGAGATGCGACGGGAACGCAGGGAATTCTTTCCCGTTGAAAGCAGGGAAACGATCCCTCATCTCGAGCTACGAGGGGGAAACGGGGCTCCTTTGGATGTTGTCGGGACCATCGTGCTTCCTCTCGAGTGGAGACGGGTATGGTGGTGAACTTCTTGAGTTGCAGCAAGGGTGTGAAAGACCCTTTCGAAGTTCCAGAGGTTAGGTGTCATTAGTCTCCAGACGCCTCATCGGAAATAGGCCTCATCTCGCCTGGAAGGGAGAACTTCCTGGATTTTCTCGAGTTGCGGCAGGTGTTCTCGAGTTACGACGGGGACCTCAGGGACCGGCCCTGGTGGCCTCAGGAGAGGCCAGTCCCCATGCGAGTTGCTAGGGGGCCTCTAGGGATTCCTCTCCCGTCGATACCGGGGCCAAAAACCTTGTGTGGAGTCAGGGCCGGAACCGAGGATTCCTCTCAGGGGCTGATATGGATCTTTGGATACTTCTGGAGTCTCGCCAGGGGAGACAGGCCTCGTTTCGTGAGGGGGCATGCACGTGCACTTTCCTTCCAGGCTGTAGCAGCAATGTCACGCTTCCCGTCGCGTGGATCAAAGGATCTGTGGTTTTCCCTCGAGGCTTTCCCTCGAGGCTTTCCCACAGGGCTGTCCCACGTGCCACCGTGGTGTGAGTCGATCCTCGGCGTGAAAGATGAGCCAGTGCAGGGCAAAGAGGTTCCTCTGGAATGGACTGAGACATCTGGGGGACTCTTGGAATGGTGGTACGACCATGGAGTTCCTCTCGCCTTTCCTGTTGAGAGTGCCTCCTCTTGAGATGCGACGGGAACGCCGGGAATTCTTTCCCGTTGAAAGCAGGGAAAGGATCCCTCATCTCGAGCTACGAGGGGGAAACGGGGCTCTTCTGGATGTGGGCGGGACGATCGTGCTTCCTCTCGAGTGGAGACGGGTATGGCGGTGAACTTCTTGAGTAGCAGCAAGGGTGTGAAAGACCCTTTAGAAGTTCCAGAGGTTAGGTGTCATTAGTCTCCAGACGCCTCATCGGAAATAAGCCTCATCTCGCCTGGAAGGGAGAACTTCCTGGATTTTCTCGAGTTGCGGCAGGTGTTCTCGAGTTACGACGGGGACCTCAGGGACCCGCCCTGGTGGCCTCAGGAGAGGCCAGTACCCATGCGAGTTGCTAGGGGGCCTCTCGGGATTCCTCTCCCGTCGATACCGGGGCCAAAAACCTTGTGTGGAGTCAGGGCCGGAACCGAGGATTCCTCTCAGGGGCTGACATGGATCTTTGGATACTTCTGGAGTCTCGCCAGGGGAGACAGGCCTCGT
Source organism: Capricornis sumatraensis (assembly GCF_032405125.1). NCBI lineage: Eukaryota > Metazoa > Chordata > Mammalia > Artiodactyla > Bovidae > Capricornis > Capricornis sumatraensis. The sequence goes on along the minus strand of NW_027184622.1, from coordinate 3,249,065 downwards.
TTCGTGAGGGGGCATGCACGTGCACTTTCCTTCCAGGCTGTAGCAGCAATGTCACGCTTCCCGTCGCGTGGATCAAAGGATCTGTGGTTTTCCCTCGAGGCTTTCCCTCGAGGCTTTCCCACAGGGCTGTCCCACGTGCCACCGTGGTGTGAGTCGATCCTCGGCGTGAAAAATGAGCCAGTGCAGGGCAAAGAGGTTCCTCTGGAATGGACTGAGACATCTGGCGGACTCATGGAATGGTGGTACGACCATGGAGTTCCTCTCGCCTTTCCTGTTGAGAGTGCCTCCTCTTGAGATGCGACTGGAACGCCGGGAATTCTTTCCCGTTGAAAGCAGGGAAAGGATCCCTCATCTCGAGCTCCGAGGGGGAAACGGGGCTCCTCTGGATGTGGGCGGGACCATCGTGCTTCCTCTCGAGTGGAGACGGGTATGGCGGTGAACTTCTTGAGTTGCAGCAAGGGTGTGAAAGACCCTTTCGAAGGTCCAGAGGTTTGGTGTCATTAGTCTCCAGAGGCCTCATCGGAAATAGGCCTCATCTCGCCTGGAAGGGAGAACTTCCCGGATTTTCTCGAGTTGCGGCAGGTGTTCTCGAGTTACGACGGGGACCTCAGGGACCCGCCCTGGTGGCCTCAGGAGAGGCCAGTCCCCATGCGAGTTGCTAGGGGGTCTCTCGGGATTCCTCTCCCGTCGATACCGGGGCCAAAAAGCTTGTGTGGACTCAGGGCCGGAACCGAGGATTCCTCTCAGGGGCTGACATGGATCTTTGGGTACTTCTGGAGTCTCCCCAGGGGAGTCAGGCCTCGTCTCGAGTGGGGGCATGCTCGTGCGCTTTCCTTCCAGGCTGAAGCAGCAATGTCACGCTTCCCGTCGCGTGGATCAAAGGATCTGTGGTTTTCCCTCGAGGCTTTCCCTCGAGGCTTTCCCACAGGGCTGTCCCACGTGCCACCGTGTTTTGAGTCGATCCTCGGCGTGAAAGATGAGCCAGTGCAGGGCAAAGAGGTTCCTCTGGAATGGACTGAGACATCTGGGGGACTCTTGGAATGGTGGTACGACCATGGAGTTCCTCTCACCTTTCCTGTTGAGAGTGCCTCCTCTTGAGATGCGACGGGAACGCCGGGAATTCTTTCCCGTTGAAAGCAGGGAAAGGATCCCTCATCTCGAGCTACGAGGGGGAAACGGGGCTCCTCTGGATGTGGGCGGGACCATCGTGCTTCCTCTCGAGTGGAGACGGGTATGGCGGTGAACTTCTTGAGTTGCAGCAAGGGTGTGAAAGACCCTTTCGAAGTTCCAGAGGTTAGGTGTCATTAGTCTCCAGAGGCCTCATCGGAAATAGGCCTCATCTCGCCTGGAAGGGAGAACTTCCTGGATTTTCTCGAGTTGCGGCAGGTGTTCTCGAGTTACGACGGGGACCTCAGGGACCCGCCCTGGTGGCCTCAGGAGAGGCCAGTCCCCATGCGAGTTGCTAGGGGGCCTCTCGGGATTCCTCTCCCGTCGATACCGGGGCCAAAAACCTTGTGTGGAGTCAGGGCCGGAACCGAGGATTCCTCTCAGGGGCTGACATGGATCTTTGGGTACTTCTGGAGTCTCCCCAGGGGAGTCAGGCCTCGTCTCGAGTAGGGGCATGCACGTGCGCTTTCCTTCCAGGCTGTAGCAGCAATGTCACGCTTCCCGTCGCGTGGATCAAAGGATCTGTGGTTTTCCCTCGAGGCTTTCCCTCGAGGCTTTCCCACAGGGCTGTCCCACGTGCCACCGTGGTGAGAGTCGATCCTCGGCGTGAAAGATGAGCCAGTGCAGGGCAAAGAGGTTCCTCTGGAATGGACTGAGACATCTGGGGGACTCTTGGAATGGTGGTACGACCATGGAGTTCCTCTCGCCTTTCCTGTTGAGAGTGCCTCCTCTTGAGATGCGACGGGAACGCAGGGAATTCTTTCCCGTTGAAAGCAGGGAAACGATCCCTCATCTCGAGCTACGAGGGGGAAACGGGGCTCCTTTGGATGTTGTCGGGACCATCGTGCTTCCTCTCGAGTGGAGACGGGTATGGTGGTGAACTTCTTGAGTTGCAGCAAGGGTGTGAAAGACCCTTTCGAAGTTCCAGAGGTTAGGTGTCATTAGTCTCCAGACGCCTCATCGGAAATAGGCCTCATCTCGCCTGGAAGGGAGAACTTCCTGGATTTTCTCGAGTTGCGGCAGGTGTTCTCGAGTTACGACGGGGACCTCAGGGACCGGCCCTGGTGGCCTCAGGAGAGGCCAGTCCCCATGCGAGTTGCTAGGGGGCCTCTAGGGATTCCTCTCCCGTCGATACCGGGGCCAAAAACCTTGTGTGGAGTCAGGGCCGGAACCGAGGATTCCTCTCAGGGGCTGATATGGATCTTTGGATACTTCTGGAGTCTCGCCAGGGGAGACAGGCCTCGTTTCGTGAGGGGGCATGCACGTGCACTTTCCTTCCAGGCTGTAGCAGCAATGTCACGCTTCCCGTCGCGTGGATCAAAGGATCTGTGGTTTTCCCTCGAGGCTTTCCCTCGAGGCTTTCCCACAGGGCTGTCCCACGTGCCACCGTGGTGTGAGTCGATCCTCGGCGTGAAAGATGAGCCAGTGCAGGGCAAAGAGGTTCCTCTGGAATGGACTGAGACATCTGGGGGACTCTTGGAATGGTGGTACGACCATGGAGTTCCTCTCGCCTTTCCTGTTGAGAGTGCCTCCTCTTGAGATGCGACGGGAACGCCGGGAATTCTTTCCCGTTGAAAGCAGGGAAAGGATCCCTCATCTCGAGCTACGAGGGGGAAACGGGGCTCTTCTGGATGTGGGCGGGACGATCGTGCTTCCTCTCGAGTGGAGACGGGTATGGCGGTGAACTTCTTGAGTAGCAGCAAGGGTGTGAAAGACCCTTTAGAAGTTCCAGAGGTTAGGTGTCATTAGTCTCCAGACGCCTCATCGGAAATAAGCCTCATCTCGCCTGGAAGGGAGAACTTCCTGGATTTTCTCGAGTTGCGGCAGGTGTTCTCGAGTTACGACGGGGACCTCAGGGACCCGCCCTGGTGGCCTCAGGAGAGGCCAGTACCCATGCGAGTTGCTAGGGGGCCTCTCGGGATTCCTCTCCCGTCGATACCGGGGCCAAAAACCTTGTGTGGAGTCAGGGCCGGAACCGAGGATTCCTCTCAGGGGCTGACATGGATCTTTGGGTACTTCTGGAGTCTCCCCAGGGGAGTCAGGCCTCGTCTCGAGTGGGGGCATGCACGTGCGCTTTCCTTCCAGGCTGTAGCAGCAATGTCACGCTTCCCGTCGCGTGGATCAAAGGATCTGTGGTTTTCCCTCGAGGCTTTCCCTCGAGGCTTTCCCACAGGGCTGTCCCACGTGCCACCGTGGTGTGAGTCGATCCTCGGCATGAAAGATGAGCCAGTGCAGGGCAAAGAGGTTCCTCTGGAATGGACTGAGACATCTGGGGGACTCTTGGAATGGTGGTACGACCATGGAGTTCCTCTCGCCTTTCCTGTTGAGAGTTCCTCCTCTTGAGATGCGACGGGAACGCAGGGAATTCTTTCCCGTTGAAAGCAGGGAAAGGATCCCTCATCTCGAGCTACGAGGGGGAAACGGGGCTCCTTTGGATGTGGTCGGGACCATCGTGCTTCCTCTCGAGTGGAGACGGGTATGGTGGTGAACTTCTTGAGTTGCAGCAAGGGTGTGAAAGACCCTTTCGAAGTTCCAGAGGTTAGGTGTCATTAGTCTCCAGACGCCTCATCGGAAATAGACCTCATCTCGCCTGGAAGGGAGAACTTCCTGGATTTTCTCGAGTTGCGTCAGGTGTTCTCGAGTTACGACGGGGACCTCAGGGACCGGCCCTGGTGGCCTCAGGAGAGGCCAGTCCCCATGCGAGTTGCTAGGGGGCCTCTCGGGATTCCTCTCCCGTCGATACCGGGGCCAAAAACCTTGTGTGGAGTCAGGGCCGGAACCGAGGATTCCTCTCAGGGGCTGATATGGATCTTTGGATACTTCTGGAGTCTCGCCAGGGGAGACAGGCCTCGTTTCGTGAGGGGGCATGCACGTGCACTTTCCTTCCAGGCTGTAGCAGCAATGTCACGCTTCCCGTCGCGTGGATCAAAGGATCTGTGGTTTTCCCTCGAGGCTTTGCCTCGAGGCTTTCCCACAGGGCTGTCCCACGTGCCACCGTGGTGTGAGTCGATCCTCGGCGTGAAAGATGAGCCAGTGCAGGGCAAGGAGGTTCCTCTGGAATGGACTGAGACATCTGGGGGACTCTTGGAATGGTGGTACGACCATGGAGTTCCTCTCGCCTTTCCTGTTGAGAGTGCCTCCTCTTGAGATGCGAGTGGAACGCCGGGAATTCTTTCCCGTTGAAACCAGGGAAAGGATCCCTCATCTCGAGCTACGAGGGGGAAACGGGGCTCTTCTGGATGTGGGCGGGACCATCGTGCTTCCTCTCGAGTGGAGACGGGTATGGCGGTGAACTTCTTGAGTTGCAGCAAGGGTGTGAAAGACCCTTTCGAAGTTCCAGAGGTTTGGTGTCATTAGTCTCCAGAGGCCTCATCGGAAGTAGCCCTCATCTCGCCTGGAAGGGAGAACTTCCTGGATTTTCTCGAGTTGCGGCAGGTGTTCTCGAGTTACGACGGGGACCTCAGGGACCCGCCCTGGTGGCCTCAGGAGAGGCCAGTCCCCATGCGAGTTGCTAGGGGGCCTCTCGGGATTCCTCTCCCGTCGATACCGGGGCCAAAAACCTTGTGTGGAGTCAGGGCCGGAACCGAGGATTCCTCTCAGGGGCTGACATGGATCTTTGGGTACTTCTGGAGTCTCCCCAGTGGAGTCAGGCCTCGTCTCGAGTGGGGGCATGCACGTGCGCTTTCCTTCCAGGCTGTAGCAGCAATGTCACGCTTCCCGTCGCGTGGATCAAAGGATCTGTGGTTTTCCCTCGAGGCTTTCCCTCGAGGCTTTCCCACAGGGCTGTCCCACGTGCCACCGTGGTGTGAGTCGATCCTCGGCGTGAAAGATGAGCCAGTGCAGGGCAAAGAGTTTCCTCTGGAATGGACTGAGACATCTGGGGGACTCTTGGAATGGTGGTACGACCATGGAGATCCTCTCGCCTTTCCTGTTGAGAGTGCCTCCTCTTGAGATGCGACGGGAACGCAGGGAATTCTTTCCCGTTGAAAGCAGGGAAAGGATCCCTCATCTCGAGCTACGAGGGGGAAACGGGGCTCCTTTGGATGTGGTCGGGACCATCGTGCTTCCTCTCGAGTGGAGACGGGTATGGTGGTGAACTTCTTGAGTTGCAGCAAGGGTGTGAATGACCCTTTCGAAGTTCCAGAGGTTAGGTGTCATTAGTCTCCAGACGCCTCATCGGAAATAGGCCTCATCTCGCCTGGAAGGGAGAACTTCCTGGATTTTCTCGAGTTGCGGCAGGTGTTCTCGAGTTACGACGGGGAACTCAGGGACCGGCCCTGGTGGCCTCAGGAGAGGCCAGTCCCCATGCGAGTTGCTAGGGGGCCTCTCGGGATTCCTCTCCCGTCGATACCGGGGCCAAAAACCTTGTGTGGAGTCAGGGCCGGAACCGAGGATTCCTCTCAGGGGCTGACATGGATCTTTGGGTACTTCTGGAGTCTCCCCAGTGGAGTCAGGCCTCGTCTCGAGTGGGGGCATGCACGTGCGCTTTCCTTCCAGGCTGTAGCAGCAATGTCACGCTTCCCGTCGCGTGGATCAAAGGATCTGTGGTTTTCCCTCGAGGCTTTCCCTCGAGGCTTTCCCACAGGGCTGTCCCACGTGCCACCGTGGTGTGAGTCGATCCTCGGCGTGAAAGATGAGCCAGTGCAGGGCAAAGAGGATCCTCTGGAATGGACTGAGACATCTGGGGGACTCTTGGAATGGTGGTACGACCATGGAGTTCCTCTCGCCTTTCCTGTTGAGAGTGCCTCCTCTTGAGATGCGACGGGAACGCAGGGAATTCCTTCCCGTTGAAAGCAGGGAAAGGATCTCTCATCTCGAGCTACGAGGGGGAAACGGGGCTCCTTTGGATGTGGTCGGGACCATCGTGCTTCCTCTCGAGTGGAGACGGGTATGGTGGTGAACTTCTTGAGTTGCAGCAAGGGTGTGAAAGACCCTTTCGAAGTTCCAGAGGTTAGGTGTCATTAGTCTCCAGACGCCTCATCGGAAATAGGCCTCATCTCGCCTGGAAGGGAGAACTTCCTGGATTTTCTCGAGTTGCGGCAGGTGTTCTCGAGTTACGACGGGGACCTCAGGGACCGGCCCTGGTGGCCTCAGGAGAGGCCAGTCCCCATGCGAGTTGCTAGGGGGCCTCTCGGGATTCCTCTCCCGTCGATACCGGGGCCAAAAACCTTGTGTGGAGTCAGGGCCTGAACCGAGGATTCCTCTCAGGGGCTGATATGGATCTTTGGATACTTCTGGAGTCTCGCCAGGGGAGACAAGCCTCGTTTCGTGAGGGGGCATGCACGTGCACTTTCCTTCCAGGCTGTAGCAGCAATGTCACGCTTCCCGTCGCGTGGATCAAAGGATCTGTGGTTTTCCCTCGAGGCTTTCCCTCGAGGCTTTCCCACAGGGCTGTCCCACGTGCCACCGTGGTGTGAGTCGATCCTCGGCGTGAAAGATGAGCCAGTGCAGGGCAAAGAGGTTCCTCTGGAATGGACTGAGACATATGGGGGACTCTTGGAATGGTGGTACGACCATGGAGTTCCTCTCGCCTTTCCTGTTGAGAGTGCCTCCTCTTGAGATGCGACGGGAACGCCGGGAATTCTTTCCCGTTGAAACCAGGGAAAGGATCCCTCATCTCGAGCTACGAGGGGGAAACGGGGCTCCTCTGGATGTGGGCGGGACCATCGTGCTTCCTCTCGAGTGGAGACGGGTATGGTGGTGAACTTCTTGAGTTGCAGCAAGGGTGTAAAAGACCCTTTCGAATTTCCAGAGGTTAGGTGTCATTAGTCTCCAGACGCCTCATCGGAAATAGGCCTCATCTCGCCTGGAAGGGAGAACTTCCTGGATTTTCTCGAGTTGCGGCAGGTGTTCTCGAGTTACGACGGGGAACTCAGGGACCGGCCCTGGTGGCCTCAGGAGAGGCCAGTCCCCATGCGAGTTGCTAGGGGGCCTCTCGGGATTCCTCTCCCGTCGATACCGGGGCCAAAAACCTTGTGTGGATTCAGGGCCGGAACCGAGGATTCCTCTCAGGGGCTGACATGGATCTTTGGGTACTTCTGGAGTCTCCCCAGTGGAGTCAGGCCTCGTCTCGAGTGGGGGCATGCACGTGCGCTTTCCTTCCAGGCTGTAGCAGCAATGTCACGCTTCCCGTCGCGTGGATCAAAGGATCTGTGGTTTTCCCTCGAGGCTTTCCCTCGAGGCTTTCCCACAGGGCTGTCCCACGTGCCACCGTGGTGTGAGTCGATCCTCGGCGTGAAAGATGAGCCAGTGCAGGGCAAAGAGGTTCCTCTGGAATGGACTGAGACATCTGGGGGACTCTTGGAATGGTGGTACGACCATGGAGTTCCTCTCGCCTTTCCTGTTGAGAGTGCCTCCTCTTGAGATGCGACGGGAACGCAGGGAATTCTTTCCCGTAGAAAGCAGGGAAAGGATCCCTCATCTCGAGCTACGAGGGGGAAACGGGGCTCCTTTGGATGTGGTCGGGACCATCGTGCTTCCTCTCGAGTGGAGACGGGTATGGTGGTGAACTTCTTGAGTTGCAGCAAGGGTGTGAAAGACCCTTTCGAAGTTCCAGAGGTTAGGTGTCATTAGTCTCCAGACGCCTCATCGGAAATAGGCCTCATCTCGCCTGGAAGGGAGAACTTCCTGGATTTTCTCGAGTTGCGGCAGGTGTTCTCGAGTTACGACGGGGACCTCAGGGACCGGCCCTGGTGGCCTCAGGAGAGGCCAGTCCCCATGCGAGTTGCTAGGGGGCCTCTCGGGATTCCTCTCCCGTCGATACCGGGGCCAAAAACCTTGTGTGGAGTCAGGGACGGAACCGAGGATTCCTCTCAGGGGCTGATATGGATCTTTGGATACTTCTGGAGTCTCGCCAGGGGAGACAGGCCTCGTTTCGTGAGGGGGCATGCACGTGCACTTTCCTTCCAGGCTGTAGCAGCAATGTCACGCTTCCCGTCGCGTGGATCAAAGGATCTGTGGTTTTCCCTCGAGGCTTTCCCTCGAGGCTTTCCCACAGGGCTGTCCCACGTGCCACCGTGGTGTGAGTCGATCCTCGGCGTGAAAGATGAGCAAGTGCAGGGCAAAGAGGTTCCTCTGGAATGGACTGAGACATCTGGGGGACTCTTGGAATGGTGGTACGACCATGGAGTTCCTCTCGCCTTTCCGGTTGAGAGTGCCTCCTCTTGAGATGCGACGGGAACGCCGGGAATTCTTTCCCGTTGAAAGCAGGGAAAGGTTTCCTCATCTAGAGCTACGAGGGGGATACGGGGATCCTATGGATGTGGGCGGGACCATCGTGCTTCCTCTCGAGTGGAGACGGGTATGGCGGTGAACTTCTTGAGTCGCAGCAAGGGTGTGAAAGACCCTTTCGAAGTTCCAGAGGTTAGGTGTCATTAGTCTCCAGACGCCTCATCGGAAATAGGCTTCATCTCGCCTGGAAGGGAGAACTTCCTGGATTTTCTCGAGTTGCGGCAGGTGCTCTCGAGTTACGACGAGGACCTCAGCGACCCGCCCTGGTGGCCTCAGGAGAGGCCAGTCCCCATGAGAGTTGCTAGGGGGCCTCTCGGGATTCCTCTCCCGTCGATACCGGGGCCAAAAACCTTGTGTGGAGTCAGGGCCGGAACCGAGGATTCCTCTCAGGGGCTGACATGGATCTTTGGGTACTTCTGGAGTCTCCCCAGGGGAGTCAGGCCTCGTCTCGAGTGGGGGCATGCACGTGCGCTTTCCTTCCAGGCTGTAGCAGCAATGTCACGCTTCCCGTCGCGTGGATCAAAGGATCTGTGGTTTTCCCTCGAGGCTTTCCCACAGGGCTGTCCCACGTGCCACTGTGGTGTGAGTCGATCCTCGGCGTGAAAGATGAGCCAGTGCAGGCTAAAGAGGTTCCTCTGGAATGGACTGAGACATCTGGGGGACTCTTGGAATGGTGGTACGACCATGGAGTTCCTCTCGCCTTTCCTGTTGAGAGTGCCTCCTCTTCAGATGCGACGGGAACGCCGGGAATTCTTCCCCGTTGAAAGCAGGGAAAGGATCCCTCATCTCGAGCTACGAGGGGGAAACGGGGATCCTCTGGATGTGGGCGGGACCATCGTGCTTCCTCTCGAGTGGAGACGGGTATGGCGGTGAACTTCTTGAGTCGCAGCAAGGGTATGAAAGACCCTTTCGAAGTTCCAGAGGTTAGGTGTCATTAGTCTCCAGACGCCTCATCGGAAATAGGCCTCATCTCGCCTGGAAGGGAGAACTTCCTGGATTTTCTCGAGTTGGGGCAGGTGCTCTCGAGTTACGACGAGGACCTCAGGGACCCGCCCTGGTGGCCTCAGGAGAGGCCAGTCCCCATGCGAGTTGCTAGGGGGCCTCTCGGGATTCCTCTCCCGTCGATACCGGGGCCAAAAACCTTGTGTGGAGTCAGGGCCGGAACCGAGGATTCCTCTCAGGGGCTGACATGGATCTTTGGGTACTTCTGGAGTCTCCCCAGGGGAGTCAGGCCTCGTCTCGAGTGGGGGCATGCACGTGCGCTTTCCTTCCAGGCTGTAGCAGCAATGTCACGCTTCCCGTCGCGTGGATCAAAGGATCTGTGGTTTTCCCTCGAGGCTTTCCCTCGAGGCTTTCCCTCGAGGCTTTCCCACAGGGCTGTCCCACGTGCCACCGTGGTGTGAGTCGATCCTCGGCGTGAAAGATGAGCCAGTGCAGGGCAAAGAGGTTCCTCTGGAATGGACTGAGACATCTGGGGGACTCTTGGAATGGTGGTACGACCATGGAGTTCCTCTCGCCTTTCCTGTTGAGAGTGCCTCCTCTTGAGATGCGACGGGAACGCAGGGAATTCTTTCCCGTTGAAAGCAGGGAAAGGATCCCTCATCTCGAGCAACGAGGGGGAAACGGGGCTCCTTTGGATGTGGTCGGGACCATCGTGCTTCCTCTCGAGTGGAGACGGGTATGGTGGTGAACTTCTTGAGTCGCAGCAAGGGTGTGAAAGACCCTTTCGAAGTTCCAGAGGTTAGGTGTCATTAGTCTCCAGACGCCTCATCGGAAATAGGCCTCATTTCGCCTGGAAGGGAGAACTTCCTGGATTTTCTCGAGGTGCGGCAGGTGTTCTCGAGTTACGACGGGGACCTCAGGGACCGGCCCTGGTGGCCTCAGGAGAGGCCAGTCCCCATGCGAGTTGCTAGGGGGCCTCTCGGGATTCCTCTCCCGTCGATACCGGGGCCAAAAACCTTGTGTGGAGTCAGGGCCGGAACCGAGGATTCCTCTCAGGGGCTGATACGGATCTTTGGATACTTCTGGAGTCTCGACAGGGGAGACAGGCCTCGTTTCGTGAGGGGGCATGCACGTGCAGTTTCCTTCCAGGCTTTAGCAGCAATGTCACGCTTCCCGTGGCGTGGATCAAAGGATCTGTGGTTTTCCTCGAGCCTTGCCCTCGAGGCCTTCCCCCAGGGCTGTCCCACGTGCCACCGTGGTGTGAGTCGATCCTCGGCGTGAAAGATGAGCCACTGCAGGGCAAAGAGGTTCCTCTGTAATGGACTGAGACATCTGGGGGACTCTTGGAAAGGTGGTACGACCATGGAGTTCCTCTCGCCTTTCCTGTTGAGAGTGCCTCCGCTTGAGATGCGACGGGAACGCTGGGAATTCTTTCCCGTTGAAAGCAGGGAAAGGATCCCTCCTCTCGAGCTACGAGGTGGAAACGGAGCTCCTCTGGATGTGGGCAGGACCATCGTGCTTCCTCTCGAGTGGAGACGGGTATGGCGGTGAACTTCCTTAGTTGCAGCAAGGGTGTGAAAGACCCTTTCGAAGTTCCAGAGGTTAGGTGTCATTAGTCTCCAGAGGCCTCATCGGAAATAGGCCTCATCTCGCCTGGAAGGGAGAACTTCCTGGATTTTCTCGAGTTGCGGCAGGTGTTCTCGAGTTACGACGGGGATCTCAGGGACCCGCCCTGGTGGCCTCAGGAAAGGCTAGTCCCCTGGAGAGTTGCTAGGGGGCCTCTCCGGATTCCTCTCCCATCGATACCGGGGCTAAAATCCTTCTGAGGAGTCAGGGCCGGAACCGAGGATTCCTCTCAGGGGCTGACATGGATCTTTGTGTACTTGTGGAGTCTCCCCAGGGGAGTCAGGCCTCGTCTCGAGTGGGGGCATGCATGTGCGCTTTCCTTCCAGGCTGTAGCAGCAATGTCACGCTTCCCGTCGCGTGGATCAAAGGATCTGTGGTTTTCCCTCGAGGCTTTCCCTCGAGGCTTTCCCACAGGGCTGTCCCACATGCCACGGTGGTGGGAGTCGATCATCGGCGTGAAAGATGAGCCAGTGCAGGGCAAAGAGGTTCCTCTGGAATGGACTGAGACATCTGGGGGACTCTTGGAATGGTGGTACGACCATGGAGTTCCTCTCGCCTTTCCTGTTGAGAGTGCCTCCTCTTGAGATGCGACGTGAACGCCGGGAATTCTTTCCCGTTGAAACCAGGGAAAGGATCCCTCATCTCGAGCTACGAGGGGGAAACGGGGCTCCTCTGGATGTGGGCGGGACCATCGTGCTTCCTCTCGAGTGGAGACGGGTATGGCAGTGAACTTCTTGAGTTGCAGCAAGGGTGTGAAAGACCCTTTCGAAGTTCCAGAGGTTAGGTGTCATTAGTCTCCAGACGCCTCATCGGAAATAGGCCTCATCTCGCCTGGAAGGGAGAACTTCCTGGATTTTCTCGAGTTGCGGCAGGTGTTCTCGAGTTACGACGGGGACCTCAGGGACCCGCCCTGGTTGCCTCAGGAGAGGCCAGTCCCCATGCGATGTGCTAGGGGGCCTCTCGAGATTCCTCTCCCGTTGATACCGGGGCCAAAAACCTTGTGTGGAGTCAGGGCCGGAACCGAAGATTCCTCTCAGGGGCTGACATGGATCTTTGGGTACTTCTGGAGTCTCCCCAGGGGAGTCAGGCCTCGTCTCGAGTGGGGGCATGCACGTGCGCTTTCCTTCCAGGTTGTAGCAGCAATGTCACGCTTCCCGTGGCGTGGATCAAAGGATCTGTGGTTTTCCCTCGAGGCTTTCCCTCGAGGCTTTCCCACAGGGCTGTCCCACGTGCCACCGTGGTGTGAGTCGATCCTCGGCGTGAAAGATGAGCCAGTGCAGGGCAAACAGGTTCCTCTGGAATGGACTGAGACATCTGGGGGACTCTTGGAATGGTGCTACGACCATGGAGTTCCTCTCGACTTTCCTGTTGAGAGTGCCTCCTCTTGAGATGCGACGGGAACGCCGGGAATTCGTTCCCGTTGAAAGCAGGGAAAGGATCCCTCATCTCGAGCTACGAGGGGGAAACGGGGCTCCTCTGGATGTGGGCGGGACCATCGTGCTTCCTCTCGAGTGGAGACGGGTATGGCGGTGAACTTCTTGAGTTGCAGCAAGGGTGTGAAAGACCCTTTCGAAGTTCCAGAGGTTAGGTGTCATTAGTCTCCAGACGCCTCATCGGAAATAGGCCTCATCTCGCCTGGAAGGGAGAACTTCCTGGAATTTCTCAAGTTGCGGCAGGTGTTCTCGAGTTACGACGCGGACCTCAGGGACCCGCCCTGGTGGACTCAGGAGAGGCCAGTCCCCATGCGAGGTGCTAGGGGGCCTCTCGGGATTCCTCTCCCGTCGATACCGGGGCCAAAAACCTTGTGCGGAGTCAGGGCCAGAACCGAGGATTGCTCTCAGGGGATGACATGGATCTTTGTGTACTTGTGGAGTCTCCCCAGGGGAGTCAGGCCTCGTCTCGAGTGGGGGCATGCATGTGCGCTTTCCTTCCAGGCTGTAGCAGCAATGTCACGCTTCCCGTGGCGTGGATCAAAGGATCTGTGGTTTTCCCTCGAGGCTTTCCCTCGAGGCTTTCCCACAGGGCTGTCCCACGTGCCACCGTGGTGTGAGTCGATCATCGGCGTGAAAGATGAGCCAGTGCAGGGCAAAGAGGTTCCTCTGGAATGGACTGAGACATCTGGGGGACTCTTGGAATGGTGCTACGACCATGGAGTTCCTCTCGACTTTCCTGTTGAGAGTGCCTCCTCTTGAGATGCGACGGGAACGCCGGGAATACTTTCCCGTTGAAAGCAGGGAAAGGATCCATCATCTCGAGCTACGAGGGGGAAACGGGGCTCCTCTGGATGTGGGCGGGACCATCGTGCTTCCTCTCGAGTGGAGACGGGTATGGCGGTGAACTTCTTGAGTTGCAGCAAGGGTGTGAAAGACCCTTTCGAAGTTCCAGAGGTTAGGTGTCATTAGTCTCCAGACGCCTCATCGGAAATAGGCCTCATCTCGCCTGGAAGGGAGAACTTCCTGGATTTTCTCGAGTTGTGGCAGGTGTTCTCGAGTTACGACGGGGACCTCAGGGACCCGCCCTGGTGGCCTCAGGAGTGGCCAGTCCCCATGCGAGGTGCTAGGGGGCCTCTCGGGATTCCTCTCCCGTCGATACCGGGGCCAAAAACCTTGTGCGGAGTCAGGGCCAGAATCGAGGATTCCTCTCAGTGGCTGACATGGATCTTTGTGTACTTGTGGAGTCTCCCCAGGGGAGTCAGGCCTCGTCTCGAGTGGGGGCATGCATGTGCGCTTTCCTTCCAGGCTGTAGCAGCAATGTCACGCTTCCCGTCGAGTGGATCAAAGGATCTGTGGTTTTCCCTCGAGGCTTTCCCACAGGGCTGTCCCTCGTGCCACCGTGGTGTGAGTCGATCCTCGGCGTGAAAGATGAGCCAGTGCAGGGCAAAGAGGTTCCTCTGGAATGGACTGAGACATCTGGGGGACTCTTGGAATGGTGGTACGACCATGGAGTTCCTCTCGCCTTTCCTGTTGAGAGTGCCTCCTCTTGAGATGCGACGTGAACGCCGGGAATTCTTTCCCGTTGAAAGCAGGGAAAGGATCCCTCATCTCGAGCTACGAGGGGGAAACGGGGCTCCTCTGGATGTGGGCGGGACCATCGTGCTTCCTCTCGAGTGGAGACGGCTATGGCGGTGAACTTCTTGAGTTGCAGCAAGGGTGTGAAAGACCCTTTCGAAGTTCCAGAGGTAAGGTGTCATTAGTCTCCAGAGGCCTCATCGGAAATAGGCCTCATCTCGCCTGCAAGGGAGAACTTCCTGGATTTTCTCGAGTTGCGGCAGGTGTTCTCGAGTTACGACGGGTACCTCAGGGACCCGCCCTGGTGGCCTCAGGAGAGGCCAGTCCCCATGCGAGTTGCTAGGGGGCCTCTCTGGATTCCTCTCCCGTCGATACCGGGGCCAAAAACCTTGTGTGGAGTCAGGGCCGGATCCGAGGATTCCTCTCAGGGGCTGACATGGATCTTTGGGTACTTATGGAGTCTCCCCAGGGGACTCAGGCCTCCTCTCTAGTGGGGGCATGCACGTGTGCATGCCTTCCAGGCTGTAGCAGCAATGTCACGCTTCCCGTTGCGTGGATCAAAGGATCTGTGGTTTTCCCTCGAGGCTTTCCCTCGAGGCTTTCCCACAGGGCTGTTCCACGTGCCACCGTGATGTGAGTCGATCCTCGGCGTGAAAGATGAGCCAGTGCAGGGCAAAGAGGTTCCTCTGGAATGGACTGAGACATCTGGGGGACTCTTGGAATGGTGGTACGACCATGGAGTTCCTCTCGCCTTTCCTGTTGAGAGTGCCTCCTCTTGAGATGCGACGGGAACGCCGGGAATTCGTTCCCGTTAAAAGCAGGGAAAGGATCCCTCATCTCGAGCTACGAGGGGGAAACGGGGCTCCTCTGGATGTGGGCGAGACCATCGTGCTTCCTCTCGTGTGGAGACGGGTATGGCGGTGAACTTCTTGAGTTGCAGCAAGGGTGTGAAAGACCCTTTCGAAGTTCCAGAGGTTAGGTGTCATTAGTCTCCAGACGCCTCATCGGAAATAGGCCTCATCTCGCCTGGAAGGGAGAACTTCCTGGATTTTCTCGAGTTGCGGCAGGTGTTCTCGAGTTACGACGCGGACCTCAGGGACCCGCCCTGGTGGACTCAGGAGAGGCCAGTCCCCATGCGAGGTGCTAGGGGGCCTCTCGGGATTCCTCTCCCGTCGATACCGGGGCCAAAAACCTTGTGCGGAGTCAGGGCCAGAACCGAGGATTGCTCTCAGGGGATGACATGGATCGTTGTGTACTTGTGGAGTCTCCCCAGGGGAGTCAGGCCTCGTCTCGAGTGGGGGCATGCATGTGCGCTTTCCTTCCAGGCTGTAGCAGCAATGTCACGCTTCCCGTGGCGTGGATCAAAGGATCTGTGGTTTTCCCTCGAGGCTTTCCCTCGAGGCTTTCCCACAGGGCTGTCCCACGTGCCACCGTGGTGTGAGTCGATCTTCGGCGTGAAAGATGAGCCAGTGCAGGGCAAAGAGGTTCCTCTGGAATGGACTGAGACATCTGGGGGACTCTTGGAATGGTGGTACGACCATGGAGTTCCTCTCGCCTTTCCTGTTGAGAGTGCCTCCTCTTGAGATGCGACGTGAACGCCGGGAATTCTTTCCCGTTGAAAGCAGGGAAAGGATCCCTCATCTCGAGCTACGAGGGGGAAACGGGGCTCCTCTGGATGTGGGCGGGACCATCGTGCTTCCTCTCGAGTGGAGACGGGTATGGCAGTGAACTTCTTGAGTTGCAGCAAGGGTGTGAAAGACCCTTTCGAAGTTCCAGAGTTTAGGTGTCATTAGTCTCCAGACGCCTCATCGGAAATAGGCCTCATCTCGCCTGGAAGGGAGAACTTCCTGGATTTTCTCGAGTTGCGGCAGGTGTTCTCGAGTTACGACGGGGACCTCAGGGACCCGCCCTGGTGGCCTCAGGAGAGGCCAGTCCCCATGCGAGTTGCTAGGGGGCCTCTCGGGATTCCTCTCCCGTCGATACCGGGGCCAAAAACCTTGTGTGGAGTCAGGGCCGGAACCGAGGATTCCTCTCAGGGGCTGACATGTATCTTTGGGTACTTCTGGAGTCTCCCCAGGGGAGTCAGGCCTCGTTTCGAGTGGGGGCATGCACGTGCGCTCTCCTTCCAGGCTGTAGCAGCAATGTCACGCTTCCCGTGGCGTGGATCAAAGGATCTGTGGTTTTCCCTCGAGGCTTTCCCTCGAGGCTTTCCCACAGGGCTGTCCCACGTGCCACCGTGGTGTGAGTCGATTCTCGGCATGAAAGACGAGCCAGTGTAGGGCAAAGAGTTTCCTCTGGAATGGACTGAGACATCTGGGGGACTCTTGGAATGGTGGTACGACCAAGAAGTTCCTCTCGCCTTTCCTGTTGAGAGTGCCTCCTCTTGAGATGCGACGGGAACGCCGGGAATTCTTTCCCGTTGAAAGCAGGGAAAGGATCCCTCATCTCGAGCTACGAGGGGGAAACGGGGCTCCTCTGGATGTGGGCGGGACTATCGTGCTTCCTCTCGAGTGGAGACGGGTATGGCGGTGAACTTCTTGAGTTGCAGCAAGGGTGTGAAAGACCCTTTCGAAGTTCCAGAGGTTAGGTGTCATTAGTCTCCAGACGCCTCATCGGAAATAGGCCTCATCTCGCCTGGAAGGGAGAACTTCCTGGATTTTCTCGAGTTGCGGCAGGTGTTCTCGAGTTACGACGGGTACCTCAGGGACCCGCCCTGGTGGCCTCAGGAGAGGCCAGTCCCCATGCGAGTTGCTAGGGGGCCTCTCGGGATTCCTCTCCCGTCGATACCGGGGCCAAAAACCTTGTGTGGAGTCAGGGCCGGATCCGAGGATTCCGCTCAGGGACTGACATGGATCTTTGGGTACTTGTGGAGTCTCCCCAGGGGAGTCAGGCCTCGTCTCGAGTGGGGGAATGCACGTGCGCTTTCGTTCCAGGCTGTAGCAGCAATGTCACGCTTCCCGTCGCGTGGATCAAAGGATCTGTGGTTTTCCCTCGAGGCTTTCCCTCGAGGCTTTCCCACAAGGCTGTCCCACGTGCCACCGTGGTGTGAGTCGATCCTCGGCGTGAAAGATGAGCCAGTGCAGGGCAAAGAGGTTCCTCTGGAATGGACTGAGACATCTGGGGGACTCTTGGAATGGTGGTACGACCATGGATTTCCTCTCGCCTTTCCTGTTGAGAGTGCCTCCTCTTGAGATGCGACGGGAACGCCGGGAATTCTTTCCCGTTGAAAGCAGGGAATGGATCCCTCATCTCGAGCTCCGAGGGGGAAACGGGGCTCCTCTGGATGTGGGCGGGACCATCGTGCTTCCTCTCGAGTGGAGACGGGTATGGCAGTGAACTTCTTGTGTTGCAGCAAGGGTGTGAAAGACCCTTTCGAAGTTCCAGAGGTTAGGTGTCATTAGTCTCCAGACACCTCATCGGAAATAGGCCTCATCTCGCCTGGAATGGAGAACTTCCTGGATTTTCTCGAATTGTGGCAGGTGTTCTCGAGTTACGACGGGGACCTCAGGGACCCGCCCTGGTGGCCTCAGGAGAGGCCAGTCCCCATGCGAGGTGCTAGGGGGCCTCTCGGGATTCCTCTCCCATCGATACCGGGGCCAAAATCCTTGTGTGCAGTCAGGGCCCGGAACCGAGGATTCCTCTCAGCGGCTGACATGGATCTTTTGGAACGTCTGGAGTCTCCCCAGGGGAGTCAGGCCTCGTCTCGAGGGGGGCATGCACGTGCGCTTTCCTTCCAGGCTGTGGCAGCAATGTCACGCTTCCCGTCTCGTGGATCAAAGGATCTGTGGTTTTCCCTCGAGGCTTTCCCACAGGGCTGTCCCACGTGCCACCGTGGTGTGAGTCGATCCTCGGCGTGAAAGATGAGCCAGTGCAGGGCAAAGAGGTTCCTCTGGAGTGGACTGAGACATCTGGGGGACTCTTGGAATGGTGGTACGACCATGGAGTTCCTCTCGCCTTTCCTGTTGAGAGTGCCTCCTCTTGAGATGTGACGGGAACGCCGGGAATTCTTTCCCGTTGAAAGCAGGGAAAGGATCCCACATCTCGAGCTCCGAGGGGGAAACGGGGCACCTCTGGATGTGGGCGGGACCATCGTGCTTCCTCTCGAGTGGAGACGGGTATGGCGGTGAACTTCTTGAGTTGCAGCAAGGGTGTGAAAGACCCTTTCGAAGTTCCAGAGGTTAGGTGTCATTAGTCTCCAGACGCCTCATCGGAAATAGGCCTCATCTCGCCTGGAAGGGAGAACTTCCTGGATTTTCTCGAGTTGCGGCAGGTGTTCTCGAGTTACGACGGGGACCTCAGGGACCCGCCCTGGTGGCCTCAGGAGAGGCCAGTCCCCATGCGATTTGCTAGGGGGCCTCTCAGGACTCCTCTCCCGTCGATACCGGGGCCAAAAACCTTGTGTGGAGTCAGGGCCGGAACCGAGGATTCCTCTCAGGGGCTGACATGGATCTTTGGGTACTTCTGGAGTCTCCCCAGGGGAGTCAGGCCTCGTCTCGAGTGGGGGCATGCACGTGCGCTTTCCTTCCAGGCTGTAGCAGCAATGTCATGCTTCCCGTCGCGTGGATCAAAGGATCTGTGGTTTTCCCTCGAGGCTTTCCCTCGAGGCTTTCCCACAGGGCTGTCCCACGTGCCACCGTGGTGTGAGTCGATCCTCGGCCTGAAAGATGAGCCAGTACAGGGCAAAGAGGTTCCTCTGGAATGGACTGAGACATCTGGGGGACTCTTGGAATGGTGGTACGACCATGGAGCTCCTCTCGCCTTTCCTGTTGAGAGTGCCTCCTCTTGAGATGCGACGGAAACGCCGGGAATTCTTTCCCGTTGAAAGCAGGGAAAGGATCCCTCATCTTGAGCTACGAGGGGGAAACGGGGCTCCTCTGGAAGTGGGCGGGACCATCGTGCTTCCTCTCGAGTGGAGACGGGTATGGCGGTGAACTTCTTGAGTTGCAGCAAGGGTGTGAAAGACCCTTTCGAAGTTCCAGAGGTTAGGTGTCATTAGTCTCCAGACGCCTCATCGGAAATAGGCCTCATCTCGCCTGGAAGGGAGAACTTCCTGGATTTTCTCGAGTTGCGGCAGGTGTTCTCGAGTTACGACGGGGACCTCAGGGACCCGTCCTGGTGGCCCCAAGAACGGCCAGTCCCCATGCTAGTTGCTAGGGGGCCTCTCGGGATTCCTCTCCCGTCGATACCGGGGCCAAAAACCTTGTGTGGAGTCAGGGCCGGAACCGAGGATTCCTCTCAGGGGCTGACATGGATCTTTGGGTACTTCTGGAGTCTCCCCAGGAGAGTCAGGCCTCGTCTCGAGTGGGGGCATGCACGTGCGCTTTCCTTCCAGGCTGTAGCAGCAATGTCATGCTTCCCGTGGTGTGGATCAAAGGATCTGTGGTTTTCCCTCGAGGCTTTCCCTCGAGGCTTTCCCACAGGGCTGTCCCACGTGCCACCGAGGTGTGAGTCGATCCTCGGCGTGAAAGATGAGCCAGTACAGGGCAAAGAGGTTCCTCTGGAATGGACTGAGACATCTGGGGGACTCTTGGAATGGTGGTACGACCATGGAGCTCCTCTCGCCTTTCCTGTTGAGAGTGCCTCCTCTTGAGATGCGACGGAAACGCCGGGAATTCTTTCCCATTGAAAGCAGGGAAAGGATCCCTCATCTCGAGCTACGAGGTGGAAACGGGGCTCCTCTGGATGTGGGCGGGACCATCGTGCTTCCTCTCGAGTGGAAACGGGTATGGCGGTGAACTTCTTGAGTTGCAGCAAGGGTGTGAAAGACCCTTTCGAAGTTCCAGAGGTTAGGTGTCATTAGTCTCCAGACGCCTCATCGGAAATAGGCCTCATCTCGCCTGGAAGGGAGAACTTCCTGGATTTTCTCGAGTTGCGGCAGGTGTTCTCGAGTTACCACGGGGACCTCAGGGACCCGCCCTGGTGGCCTCAGGAGAAGCCAGTCCCTATGCGAGTTGCTAGGGGGCCTCTCGGGATTCCTCTCCCGTCGATACCGGGGCCAAAAACCTTGTGTGGAGTCAGGGCCGGAACCGAGGATTCCTCTCAGGGGCTGACATGGATCTTTGGGTACTTCTGGAGTCTCCCCAGGGGAGTCAGGCCTCGTCTCGAGTGGGGGCATGCACGTGCACTTTCCTTCCAGGCTGTAGCAGCAATGTCACGCTTCCCGTCGCGTGGATCAAATGATGTGTGGTTTTCCCTCGAGGCTTTCCCACAGGGCTGTCCCACGTGCCACCGTGGTGTGAGTCGATCCTCGGCGTGAAAGATGAGCCAGTGCAGGGCAAAGAGGTTCCTCTGGAATGGACTGAGACATCTGGGGGACTCTTGGAATGGTGGTACGACCATGGAGTTCCTCTCGCCTTTCTTGTTGAGAGTGCCTCCTCTTGAGATGCGACGGGAACGCAGGGAATTCTTTCCCGTTGAAAGCAGGGAAAGGATCCCTCATCTCGAGCTACGAGGGGGAAACGGGGCTCCTCTGGATGTGGTCGGGACCATCGTGCTTCCTCTCGAGTGGAGACGGGTATGGTGGTGAACTTCTTGAGTTGCAGCAAGGGTGTGAAAGACCCTTTCGAAGTTCCAGAGGTTAGGTGTCATTAGCCTCCAGACGCCTCATCGGAAATAAGCCTCATCTCGCCTGGAAGGGAGAACTTCCTGGATTTTCTCGAGTTGCGGCAGGTGTTCTCGAGTAACGACGGGGACCTCAGGGACCGGCCCTGGTGGCCTCAGGAGAGGCCAGTCCCCATGCGAGTTGCTAGGGGGCCTCTCGGGATTCCTCTCCCGTCGATACCGGGGCCAAAAAGCTTGTGTGGAGTCAGGGCCGGAACCGAGGATTCCTCTCAGGGGCTGACATGGATCTTTGGGTACTTCTGGAGTCTCCCCAGGGGAGTCAGGCCTCGTCTCGAGTGGGGGCATGCACGTGCGCTTTCCTTCCAGGCTGTAGCAGCAATGTCACGCTTCCCGTCGCGTGGATCAAAGGATCTGTGGTTTTCCCTCGAGGCTTTCCCTCGAGGCTTTCCCACAGGGCTGTCCCACGTGCCACCGTGGTGTGAGTCGATCCTCAGCGTGAAAGATGAGCCAGTGCAGGGCAAAGAGGTTCCTCTGGAATGGACTGAGACATCTGGGGGACTCTTGGAATGGTGGTACGACCATGGAGTTCCTCTCGCCTTTCCTGTTGAGAGTGCCTCCTCTTGAGATGGGACGGGAACGCCGGGAATTCTTTCCCGTTGAAACCAGGGAAAGGATCCCTCATCTCGAGCTACGAGGGGGAAACGGGGCTCCTCTGGATGTGGGCGGGACCATCGTGCTTCCTTTCGAGTGGAGACGGGTATGGCGGTGAACTTCTTGAGTTGCAGCAAGGGTGTGAAAGACCCTTTCGAAGTTCCAGAGGTTTGGTGTCAATAGTCTCCAGAGGCCTCATCGGAAATAGGCCTCATCTCGCCTGGAAGGGAGAACTTCCTGGATTTTCTCGAGTTGCGGCAGGTGTTCTCGAGTTACGACGGGGACCTCAGGGACCCGCCCTGGTGGCCTCAGAAGAGGCCAGTCCCCATGCGAGTTGCTAGGGGGTCTCTCGGGATTCCTCTCCCGTCGATACCGGGGCCAAAAAGCTTGTGTGGAGTCAGGGCTGGAACCGAGGATTCTTCTCAGGGGCTGACATGGATCTTTGGGTACTTCTGGAGTCTCCCCAGGGGAGTCAGGCCTCGTCTCGAGTGGGGAATGCATGTGCGCTTTCCTTCCAGGCTGTACCAGCAATGTCACGCTTCCCGTCGCGTGGATCAAAGGATCTGTGGTATTTCCTCGAGGCTTTCCCTCGAGGCTTTCCCACAGGGCTGTCCCACGTGCCACCGTGTTGTGAGTCGATCCTCGGAGTGAAAGATGAGCCAGTGCAGGGCAAAGAGGTTCCTCTGAAATGGACTGAGACATCTGGGGGACTCTTGGAATGGTGATACGACCATGGAGTTCCTCTCGACTTTCCTGTTGAGAGTGCCTCCTCTTGAGATGCGACGGGAACGCCGGGAATTCTTTCCCGTTGAAAGCAGGGAAAGGATCCCTCATCTCGAGCTACGAGGGGGAAACGGGGCTCCTCTCGATGTGGGCGGGACCATCGTGCTTCCTCTCGAGTGGAGACGGGTATGGCGGTGAACTTCTTGAGTTGCACCAAGGGTGTGAAAGACCCTTTCGAAGTTCCAGAGGTTAGGTGTCATTAGTCTCCAGACGCATCATCGGAAATAGGCCTCATCTCGCCTGGAAGGGAGAACTTCCTGGATTTTCTCGAGTTGCGGCAGGTGTTCTCGAGTTACGACGGGGACCTCAGGGACCCGCCCTGGTGGCCTCAGGAGAGGCCAGTCCCCATGCGAGTTGCTAGGGGGCCTCTCGGGATTCCTCTCCCGTCGATAACGGGGCCAAAAACCTTGTGTGGAGTCAGGGCCGGAACCGAGGATTCCTCTCAGGGGCTGACATGGATCTTTGGGTACTTCTGGAGTCTCCCCAGTGGAGTCACACCTCGTCTCGAGTGGGGGCATGCACGTGCGCTTTCCTTCCAGGCTGTAGTAGCAATGTCACGCTTCCCGTCGCGTGGATCAAAGGATCTGTGGTTTTCCCTCGAGGCTTTCCCTCGAGGCTTTCCCACAGGGCTGTCCCACGTGCCACCGTGGTGTGAGTCGATCCTCGGCGTGAAAGATGAGCCAGTGCATGGCAAAGAGGTTCCTCTGGAATGGACTGAGACATCTGGGGGACTCTTGGAATGGTGGTACGACCATGGAGATCCTCTCGCCTTTCCTGTTGAGAGTGCCTCCTCTTGAGATGCGACGGGAACGCCGGGAATTCTTTCCCGTTGAAAGCAGGGAAAGGTTCCCTCATCTCGAGCACCGAGGGGAAAACGGGGCTCCTCTGGATGTGGGCGGGACCATCGTGCTTCCTCTCGAGTGGAGACGGGTATGGCGGAGAACTTCTTGAGTTGCAGCAAGGGTGTGAAAGACCCTTTCAAAGTTCCAGAGGTTAGGTGTCATTAGTCTCCAGACGCCTCATCGGAAATAGGCCTCATCTGGCCTGGAAGGGAGAACTTCCTGGATTTTCTCGAGTTGCGGCAGGTGTTCTTAAGTTACGACCGGGAACTCAGGGACCCGCCCTGGTGGCCTCAGGAGAGGCCAGTCCCCATGCGAGTTGCTAGGGGGCCTCTCGGGATTCCTCTCCCGTCGATACCGGGGCCAAAAAGCTTGTGTGGAGTCAGGGCCGGAACCGAGGATTCCTCTCAGGGGCTGACATGGATCTTTGGGTACTTCTGGAGTCTCCCCAGGGGAGTCAGGCCTCGTCTCGAGTGGGGGCATGCGCGTGCGCTTTCCTTCCAGGCTTTAGCAGCAATGTCACGCTTCCCGTCGCTTGGATCAAAGGATCTGTGGTTTTCCCTCGAGGCTTTCCCTCGAGGCTTTCCCACAGGGCTGTCCCACGTGCCACCGTGGTGTGAGTCGATCCTCGGCGTGAAAGATGAGCCAGTGCAGGGCAAAGAGGTTCCTCTGGAATGCACTGAGACATCTGGGGGACTCTTGGAATGGTGGTACGACCATGGAGTTCCTCTCGCCTTTCCTGTTGAGAGTGCCTCCTCTTGAGATGCGACGGGAACGCCGGGAATTCTTTCCCGTTGAAAGCAGGGAAAGGATCCCTCATCTCGAGCTACGAGGGGGAAACGGGGCTCCTCTGGATGTGGGCGGGACCATCGTGCTTCCTCTCGAGTGGAGACGGGTATGGCGGTGAACTTCTTGAGTTGCAGCAAGGGTGTGAAAGACCCTTTCGAAGTTCCAGAGGTTAGGTGTCATTAGTCTCCAGACGCCTCATCGGAAATAGGCCTCATCTCGCCTGGAAGGGAGAACTTCCTGGATTTTCTCGAGTTGCGGCAGGTGTTCTCGAGTTTCGACGGGGACCACAGGGACCCGCCCTGGTGGCCTCAGGAGAGGCCAGTCCCCATGCGAGTTGCTAGGGGGCCTCTCGGGATTCCTCTCCCGTCGATACCGGGGCCAAAAACCTTGTGTGGAGTCAGGGCCGGAACCGAGGATTCCTCTCAGGGGCTGACATGGATCTTTGGGTACTTCTGGAGTCTCCCCAGTGGAGTCAGGCCTCGTCTCGAATGGAGGCATGCACGTGCGCTTTCCTTTCAGGCTGTAGCAGCAATGTCACGCTTCCCGTCACGTGGATCAAAGGATCTGTGGTTTTCCCTCGAGGCTTTCCCTCGAGGCTTTCCCACAGGGCTGTCCCACGTGCCACCGTGGTGTGAGTCGATCCTCGGCGTGAAAGATGAGCCAGTGCAGGGCAAAGAGGTTCCTCTGGAATGGACTGAGACATCTGGGGGACTCTTGGAATGGTGGTACGACCATGGAGTTCCTCTCGCCTTTCTTGTTGAGAGTGCCTCCTCTTGAGATGCGACGGGAACGCAGGGAATTCTTTCCCGTTGAAAGCAGGGAAAGGATCCCTCATCTCGAGCTACGAGGGGGAAACGGGGCTCCTCTGGATGTGGTCGGGACCATCGTGCTTCCTCTCGAGTGGAGACGGGTATGGTGGTGAACTTCTTGAGTTGCAGCAAGGGTGTGAAAGACCCTTTCGAAGTTCCAGAGGTTAGGTGTCATTAGCCTCCAGACGCCTCATCGGAAATAAGCCTCATCTCGCCTGGAAGGGAGAACTTCCTGGATTTTCTCGAGTTGCGGCAGGTGTTCTCGAGTAACGACGGGGACCTCAGGGACCGGCCCTGGTGGCCTCAGGAGAGGCCAGTCCCCATGCGAGTTGCTAGGGGGCCTCTCGGGATTCCTCTCCCGTCGATACCGGGGCCAAAAAGCTTGTGTGGAGTCAGGGCCGGAACCGAGGATTCCTCTCAGGGGCTGACATGGATCTTTGGGTACTTCTGGAGTCTCCCCAGGGGAGTCAGGCCTCGTCTCGAGTGGGGGCATGCACGTGCGCTTTCCTTCCAGGCTGTAGCAGCAATGTCACGCTTCCCGTCGCGTGGATCAAAGGATCTGTGGTTTTCCCTCGAGGCTTTCCCTCGAGGCTTTCCCACAGGGCTGTCCCACGTGCCACCGTGGTGTGAGTCGATCCTCAGCGTGAAAGATGAGCCAGTGCAGGGCAAAGAGGTTCCTCTGGAATGGACTGAGACATCTGGGGGACTCTTGGAATGGTGGTACGACCATGGAGTTCCTCTCGCCTTTCCTGTTGAGAGTGCCTCCTCTTGAGATGGGACGGGAACGCCGGGAATTCTTTCCCGTTGAAACCAGGGAAAGGATCCCTCATCTCGAGCTACGAGGGGGAAACGGGGCTCCTCTGGATGTGGGCGGGACCATCGTGCTTCCTTTCGAGTGGAGACGGGTATGGCGGTGAACTTCTTGAGTTGCAGCAAGGGTGTGAAAGACCCTTTCGAAGTTCCAGAGGTTTGGTGTCAATAGTCTCCAGAGGCCTCATCGGAAATAGGCCTCATCTCGCCTGGAAGGGAGAACTTCCTGGATTTTCTCGAGTTGCGGCAGGTGTTCTCGAGTTACGACGGGGACCTCAGGGACCCGCCCTGGTGGCCTCAGAAGAGGCCAGTCCCCATGCGAGTTGCTAGGGGGTCTCTCGGGATTCCTCTCCCGTCGATACCGGGGCCAAAAAGCTTGTGTGGAGTCAGGGCTGGAACCGAGGATTCTTCTCAGGGGCTGACATGGATCTTTGGGTACTTCTGGAGTCTCCCCAGGGGAGTCAGGCCTCGTCTCGAGTGGGGAATGCATGTGCGCTTTCCTTCCAGGCTGTACCAGCAATGTCACGCTTCCCGTCGCGTGGATCAAAGGATCTGTGGTATTTCCTCGAGGCTTTCCCTCGAGGCTTTCCCACAGGGCTGTCCCACGTGCCACCGTGTTGTGAGTCGATCCTCGGAGTGAAAGATGAGCCAGTGCAGGGCAAAGAGGTTCCTCTGAAATGGACTGAGACATCTGGGGGACTCTTGGAATGGTGATACGACCATGGAGTTCCTCTCGCCTTTCCTGTTGAGAGTGCCTCCTCTTGAGATGCGACGGGAACGCCGGGAATTCTTTCCCGTTGAAAGCAGGGAAAGGATCCCTCATCTCGAGCTACGAGGGGGAAACGGGGCTCCTCTCGATGTGGGCGGGACCATCGTGCTTCCTCTCGAGTGGAGACGGGTATGGCGGTGAACTTCTTGAGTTGCACCAAGGGTGTGAAAGACCCTTTCGAAGTTCCAGAGGTTAGGTGTCATTAGTCTCCAGACGCATCATCGGAAATAGGCCTCATCTCGCCTGGAAGGGAGAACTTCCTGGATTTTCTCGAGTTGCGGCAGGTGTTCTCGAGTTACGACGGGGACCTCAGGGACCCGCCCTGGTGGCCTCAGGAGAGGCCAGTCCCCATGCGAGTTGCTAGGGGGCCTCTCGGGATTCCTCTCCCGTCGATAACGGGGCCAAAAACCTTGTGTGGAGTCAGGGCCGGAACCGAGGATTCCTCTCAGGGGCTGACATGGATCTTTGGGTACTTCTGGAGTCTCCCCAGTGGAGTCACACCTCGTCTCGAGTGGGGGCATGCACGTGCGCTTTCCTTCCAGGCTGTAGTAGCAATGTCACGCTTCCCGTCGCGTGGATCAAAGGATCTGTGGTTTTCCCTCGAGGCTTTCCCTCGAGGCTTTCCCACAGGGCTGTCCCACGTGCCACCGTGGTGTGAGTCGATCCTCGGCGTGAAAGATGAGCCAGTGCATGGCAAAGAGGTTCCTCTGGAATGGACTGAGACATCTGGGGGACTCTTGGAATGGTGGTACGACCATGGAGATCCTCTCGCCTTTCCTGTTGAGAGTGCCTCCTCTTGAGATGCGACGGGAACGCCGGGAATTCTTTCCCGTTGAAAGCAGGGAAAGGTTCCCTCATCTCGAGCACCGAGGGGAAAACGGGGCTCCTCTGGATGTGGGCGGGACCATCGTGCTTCCTCTCGAGTGGAGACGGGTATGGCGGAGAACTTCTTGAGTTGCAGCAAGGGTGTGAAAGACCCTTTCAAAGTTCCAGAGGTTAGGTGTCATTAGTCTCCAGACGCCTCATCGGAAATAGGCCTCATCTGGCCTGGAAGGGAGAACTTCCTGGATTTTCTCGAGTTGCGGCAGGTGTTCTTAAGTTACGACCGGGAACTCAGGGACCCGCCCTGGTGGCCTCAGGAGAGGCCAGTCCCCATGCGAGTTGCTAGGGGGCCTCTCGGGATTCCTCTCCCGTCGATACCGGGGCCAAAAAGCTTGTGTGGAGTCAGGGCCGGAACCGAGGATTCCTCTCAGGGGCTGACATGGATCTTTGGGTACTTCTGGAGTCTCCCCAGGGGAGTCAGGCCTCGTCTCGAGTGGGGGCATGCGCGTGCGCTTTCCTTCCAGGCTTTAGCAGCAATGTCACGCTTCCCGTCGCTTGGATCAAAGGATCTGTGGTTTTCCCTCGAGGCTTTCCCTCGAGGCTTTCCCACAGGGCTGTCCCACGTGCCACCGTGGTGTGAGTCGATCCTCGGCGTGAAAGATGAGCCAGTGCAGGGCAAAGAGGTTCCTCTGGAATGCACTGAGACATCTGGGGGACTCTTGGAATGGTGGTACGACCATGGAGTTCCTCTCGCCTTTCCTGTTGAGAGTGCCTCCTCTTGAGATGCGACGGGAACGCCGGGAATTCTTTCCCGTTGAAAGCAGGGAAAGGATCCCTCATCTCGAGCTACGAGGGGGAAACGGGGCTCCTCTGGATGTGGGCGGGACCATCGTGCTTCCTCTCGAGTGGAGACGGGTATGGCGGTGAACTTCTTGAGTTGCAGCAAGGGTGTGAAAGACCCTTTCGAAGTTCCAGAGGTTAGGTGTCATTAGTCTCCAGACGCCTCATCGGAAATAGGCCTCATCTCGCCTGGAAGGGAGAACTTCCTGGATTTTCTCGAGTTGCGGCAGGTGTTCTCGAGTTTCGACGGGGACCACAGGGACCCGCCCTGGTGGCCTCAGGAGAGGCCAGTCCCCATGCGAGTTGCTAGGGGGCCTCTCGGGATTCCTCTCCCGTCGATACCGGGGCCAAAAACCTTGTGTGGAGTCAGGGCCGGAACCGAGGATTCCTCTCAGGGGCTGACATGGATCTTTGGGTACTTCTGGAGTCTCCCCAGTGGAGTCAGGCCTCGTCTCGAATGGAGGCATGCACGTGCGCTTTCCTTTCAGGCTGTAGCAGCAATGTCACGCTTCCCGTCACGTGGATCAAAGGATCTGTGGTTTTCCCTCGAGGCTTTCCCTCGAGGCTTTCCCACAGGGCTGTCCCACGTGCCACCGTGGTGTGAGTCGATCCTCGGCGTGAAAGATGAGCCAGTGCAGGGCAAAGAGGTTCCTCTGGAATGGACTGAGACATCTGGGGGACTCTTGGAATGGTGGTACGACCATGGAGTTCCTCTCGCCTTTCCTGTTGAGAGTGCCTCCTCTTGAGATGCGACGGGAACGCCGGGAATTCTTTCCCGTTGAAAGCAGGGAAAGGATCCCTCATCTCGAGCTACGAGGGGGAAACGGGGCTCCTCTGGATGTGGGCGGGACCATCGTGCTTCCTCTCTAGTGGAGACGGGTATGGCGGTGAACTTCTAGAGTTGCAGCAAGGGTGTGAAAGACCCTTTCGAAGTTCCAGAGGTTAGGTGTCATTAGTCTCCAGAGGCCTCATCGGAAATAGGCCTCATCTCGCCTGGAAGGGAGAACTTCCTGGATTTTCTCGAGTTGCGGCCGGTGTTCTCGAGTTACGACGGGGACCTCAGGGACCCGCCCTGGTGGCCTCAGGAAAGGCCAGTCCCTAGGCGAGTTGCTAGGGGGCCTCTCGGGATTCCTCTCCCGTTGATACCGGGGCCAAAAACCTTGTGTGGAGTCAGGGCTGGAACCGAGGATTACTCTCAGGGGCTGACATGGAACTTTGGGTACTTCTGGAGTCTTCCCAGGGGAGTCAGGCCTCGTCTCGAGTGGGGGCATGCACGTGCGCTTTCCTTCCAGGCTGTAGAAGCAATGTCACGCTTCCCGTCGCGTGGATCAAAGGATCTGTGGTTTTACCTCGAGGCTTTCCCTCGAGGCTTTCCCACAGGGCTGTCCCACGTGCCACCGTGGTGTGAGTCGATCCTCGGCGTGAAAGATGAGCCAGTGCAGGGCAAAGAGGTTCCTCTGGAATGGACTGAGACATCTGGGGGACTCTTGGAATGGTGGTACGACCATGGAGTTCCTCTCGCCTTTCCTGTTGAGAGTGCCTCCTCTTGAGACGCGACGGGAACGCCGGGAATTCTTTCCCGTTGAAAGCAGGGAAAGGATCCCTCATCTCGAGCTCCGAGGGGGAAACGGGGCTCCTCTGGATGTGGGCGGGACCATCGTGCTTCCTCTGTAGTGGAGACGGGTATGGCGGTGAACTTCTTGAGTTGCAGCAACGCTGTGAAAGACCCTTTTGAAGTTCCAGAGGTTAGGTGTCATTAGTCTCCAGACGCCTCATCGGAAATAGGCCTCATCTCGCCTGGAAGGGAGAACTTCCTGGATTTTCTCGAGTTGCGGCAGGTGTTCTCGAGTTACGACGGGGACCTCAGGGACCCGCCCTGGTGGCCTCAGGACAGGCCAGTCCCTATGCGAGTTGCTAGGGGGCCTCTCGGGATTCCTCTCCCGTCGATACCGGGGCCAAAAACCTTGTGTAGAGTCAGGGCCGGAACCGAGGATTCCTCTCAGGGGCTGACATGGATCTTTGGGTACTTCTGGAGTCTCCCCAGGGGAGTCAGGCCTCGTCTCGAGTGGGGGCATGCACGTGCACTTTCCTTCCAGGCTGTAGCAGCAATGTCACGCTTCCCGTCGTGTGGATCAAATGATGTGTGGTTTTCCCTCGAGGCTTTCCCACAGGGCTGTCCCACGTGCCACCGTGGTGTGAGTCGATCCTCGGCGTGAAAGATGAGCCAGTGCAGGGCAAAGAGGTTCCTCTGGAATGGACTGAGACATCTGGGGGACTCTTGGAATGGTGGTACGACCATGGAGTTCCTCTCGCCTTTCCTGTTGAGAGTGCCTCCTCTTGAGATGCGACGGGAACGCCGGGAATTTTTTCCCGTTGAAAGCAGGGAAAGGATCCCTCATCTCGAGCTACGAGGGGGAAACGGGGCTCCTCTGGATGTGGGCGGGACCATCGTGCTTTCTCTCGAGTGGAGACGGGTATGGCGGTGAACTTCTTGAGTTGCAGCAAGGGTGTGAAAGACCCTTTCGAAGTTCCAGAGTTTAGGTGTCATTAGTCTCCAGACGCCTCATCGGAAATAGGCCTCATCTCGCCTGGAAGGGAGAACTTCCTTGATTTTCTCGAGTTGCGGCAGGTGTTCTCAAGTTACGACGGGGACCTCAGGGACCCGCCCTGTTGGCCTCAGGAGAGGCCAGTCCCTATGCGTGTTGCTAGGGGGCCCGTCGGGATTCCTCTCCCGTCGATACCGGGGCCAAAAACCTTGTGTGGAGTCAGGGCCGGAACCGTGGATTCCTCTCAGGGACTGATATGGATCTTTGGGTACTTCTGGAGTCTCGCCAGGGGAGACAGGCCTCGTCTCGTGTGGGGGAATGCACGTGCACTTTCCTTCCAGGCTGTAGCAGCAATGTCACGCTTCCCGTCGCGTGGATCAAAGGATCTGCGGTTTTCCCTCGAGGCTTTCCCTCGAGGCTTTCCCACAGGGCTGTCCCACGTGACACCGTGGTGTGAGTCGATTCTCGGCGTGAAAAATGAGCCAGTGCAGGGCAAAGAGGTTCCTCTGGAATGGACTGAGACATCTGGGGGACTCTTGGAATGGTGGTACGACCATGGAGTTCCTCTCGCCTTTCCTGTTGAGAGTGCCTCCTCTTGAGATGCGACGGGAACGCCGGGAATTCTTTCCCGTTGAAAGCAGGGAAAGGATCCCTCATCTCGAGCTACGAGGGGGAAACGGGGCTCCTCTGGATGTGGGCGGGACCATCGTGCTTCCTCTCGAGTGGAGACGGGTATGGCGTTGAACTTCTTGAGTTGCAGCAAGGGTGTGAAAGACCCTTTCGAAGTTCCAGAGGTTAGGTGTCATTAGTCTCCAGACGCCTCATCGGAAATAGGCCTCATCTCGCCTGGAAGGGAGAACTTCCTGGATTTTCTCGAGTTGCGGCAGGTGTTCTCGAGTTACGACGGGGACCTCAGGGACCCGCCCTGGTGGCCTCAGGAGAGGCCAGTCCCCATGCGAGTTGTTAGGGGGCCTCTCGGGATTCCTCTCCCGTCGATACTGGGGCCAAAAACCTTGTGTGGAGTCAGGGCCGGAACCGAGGATTCCTCTCAGGGGCTGACATGGATCTTTGGGTACTTCTGGAGTCTCCCCAGGGGAGTCAGGCCTCGTCTCGAGTGGGGGCATGCGCGTGCGCTTTCCTTCCAGGCTTTAGCAGCAATGTCACGCTTCCCGTCGCTTGGATCAAAGGATCTGTGGTTTTCCCTCGAGGCTTTCCCTCGAGGCTTTCCCACAGGGCTGTCCCACGTGCCACCGTGGTGTGAGTCGATCCTCGGCGTGAAAGATGAGCCAGTGCAGGGCAAAGAGGTTCCTCTAGAATGGACTGAGACATCTGGGGGACTCTTGGAATGGTGGTACGACCATGGAGTTCCTCTCGCCTTTCCTGTTGAGAGTGCCTCCTCTTGAGATGCGACGGGAACGCCGGGAATTCTTTCCCGTTGAAAGCAGGGAAAGGATCCCTCATCTCGAGCTACGAGGGGGAAACGGGGCTCCTCTGGATGTGGGCGGGACCATCGTGCTTCCTCTCGAGTGGAGACGGGTATGGCGGAGAACTTCTTGAGTTGCAGCAAGGGTGTGAAAGACCCTTTCGAAGTTCCAGAGGTTAGGTGTCATTAGTCTCCAGACGCCTCATCGGAAATAGGCCTCATCTCGCCTGGAAGGGAGAACTTCCTGGATTTTCTCGAGTTGCGGCAGGTGTTCTCGAGTTTCGACGGGGACCTCAGGGACCCGCCCTGGTAACCTCAGGAGAGGCCAGTCCCCATACGAGTTGCTAGGGGGCCTCTCGGGATTCCTCTCCCGTCGATACCGGGGCCAAAAAGATTGTGTGGAGTCAGGGCCGGAACCGAGGATTCCTCTCAGGGGCTGACATGGATCTTTGGGTACTTCTGGAGTCTCCCCAGGGGAGTCAGGCCTCGTCTCGAGTGGGGGCATGCACGTGCGCTTTCCTTCCAGCCTGTAGCAGCAATGTCACTCTTCCTGTCGCGTGGATCAAAGGATCTGTGGTTTTCCCTCGAGGCTTTCCCTCGAGGCTTTCCCACAGGGCTGTCCCACGTGCCACCGTGTTGTGAGTCGATCCTCGGCGTGAAAGATGAGCCAGTGCAGGGCAAAGAGGTTCCTCTGGAATGGACTGAGACATCTGGGGGACTCTTGGAATGGTGGTACGACCATGGAGTTCCTCTCGCCTTTCCTGTTGAGAGTGCCTCCTCTTGAGATGCGACGGGAACGCCGGGAATACTTTCCCGTTGAAAGCAGGGAAAGGATCCCTCATCTCGAGCTACGAGGGGGAAACGGGGCTCCTCTGGATGTGGGCGGGACCATCGTGCTTCCTCTCGAGTGGAGACGGGTATGGCGGTGAACTTCTTGAGTTGCAGCAAGGGTGTGAAAGACCCTTTCGAAGTTCCAGAGGTTTGGTGTCATTAGTATCCAGAGGCCTCATCGGAAATAGGCCTCATCTCGCCTGGAAGGGAGAACTTCCTGGATTTTCTCGAGTTGCGGCAGGTGTTCTCGAGTTACGACGGGGACCTCAGGGTCCCGCCCTGGTGGCCTCAGGAGAGGCCAGTCCCCATGCGAGTTGCTAGGGGGCCTCTCGGGATTCCTCTCCCGTCGATACCGGGGCCAAAAAGCTTGTGTGGAGTCAGGGCCGGAACCGAGGATTCCTCTCAGGGGCTGACATGGATCTTTGGGTACTTCTGGAGTCTCCCCAGGGGAGTCAGGCCTCGTCTCGAGTGGGGGCATGCACGTGCGCTTTCCTTCCAGGCTGTAGCAGCAATGTCACGCTTCCCGTCGCATGGATGAAAGGATCTGTGGTTTTCCCTCGAGGCTTTCCCTGGAGGCTTTCCCACAGGGCTGTCCCAAGTGCCACCGTGTTGTGAGTCGATCCTCGGCGTGAAAGATGAGCCAGTGCAGGGCAAAGAGGTTCCTCTGGAATGGACTGAGACATCTGGGGGACTCTTGGAATGGTGGTACGACCATGGAGTTCCTCTCGCCTTTCCTGTTGAGAGTGCCTCCTCTTGAGATGCGACGGGAACGCCGGGAATTCTTTCCCGTTGAAACCAGGGAAAGGATCCCTCATCTCGAGCTACGAGGGGGAAACGGGGCTCCTCTGGATGTGGGCGGGACCATCGTGCTTCCTCTCGAGTGGAGGCGGGTATGGCGGTGAACTTCTTGAGTTGCAGCAAGGGTGTGAAAGACCCTTTCGAAGTTCCAGAGGTTTGGTGTCATTAGTCTCCAGAGGCCTCATCGGAAATAGGCCTCATCTCGCCTGGAAGGGAGAACTTCCTGGATTTTCTCGAGTTGCGGCAGGTGTTCTCAAATTACGACGGGGACCTCAGGGACCCGCCCTGGTGGCCTCCGGAGAGGCCAGTCCCCATGCGAGTTGCTAGGGGGCCTCTCGGGATTCCTCTCCCGTCGATACCGGGGCCAAAAACCTTGTGTGGAGTCAGGGCCGGAACCGAGGATTCCTCTCAGGGGCTGACATGGATCTTTGGGTACTTCTGGAGTCTCCCCAGGGGAGTCAGGCCTCGTCTCGAGTGGGGGCATGCACGTGCGCTTTCCTTCCAGGCTGTAGCAGCAATGTCACGCTTCCCGTCGCGTGGATCAAAGGATCTGTGGTTTTCCCTCGAGGCTTTCCCTCGAGGCTTTCCCACAGGGCTGTCCCACGTGCCACCGTGGTGTGAGTCGATCCTCGGCCTGAAAGATGAGCCAGTACAGGGCAAAGAGGTTCCTCTGGAATGGACTGCGACATCTGGGGGACTCTTGGAATGGTGGTACGACCATGGAGCTCCTCTCGCCTTTCCTGTTGAGAGTGCCTCCTCTTGAGATGCGACGGAAACGCCGGGAATTCTTTCCCGTTGAAAGCAGGGAAAGGATCCCTCATCTTGAGCTACGAGGGGGAAACGGGGCTCCTCTGGAAGTGGGCGGGACCATCGTGCTTCCTCTCGAGTGGAGACGGGTATGGCGGTGAACTTCTTGAGTTGCAGCAAGGGTGTGAAAGACCCTTTCGAAGTTCCAGAGGTTAGGTGTCATTAGTCTCCAGACGCCTCATCGGAAATAGGCCTCATCTCGCCTGGAAGGGAGAACTTCCTGGATTTTCTCGAGTTGCGGCAGGTGTTCTCGAGTTACGACGGGGACCTCAGGGACCCGTCCTGGTGGCCCCAAGAACGGCCAGTCCCCATGCTAGTTGCTAGGGGGCCTCTCGGGATTCCTCTCCCGTCGATACCGGGGCCAAAAACCTTGTGTGGAGTCAGGGCCGGAACCGAGGATTCCTCTCAGGGGCTGACATGGATCTTTGGGTACTTCTGGAGTCTCCCCAGGAGAGTCAGGCCTCGTCTCGAGTGGGGGCATGCACGTGCGCTTTCCTTCCAGGCTGTAGCAGCAATGTCATGCTTCCCGTGGTGTGGATCAAAGGATCTGTGGTTTTCCCTCGAGGCTTTCCCTCGAGGCTTTCCCACAGGGCTGTCCCACGTGCCACCGAGGTGTGAGTCGATCCTCGGCGTGAAAGATGAGCCAGTACAGGGCAAAGAGGTTCCTCTGGAATGGACTGAGACATCTGGGGGACTCTTGGAATGGTGGTACGACCATGGAGCTCCTCTCGCCTTTCCTGTTGAGAGTGCCTCCTCTTGAGATGCGACGGAAACGCCGGGAATTCTTTCCCATTGAAAGCAGGGAAAGGATCCCTCATCTCGAGCTACGAGGTGGAAACGGGGCTCCTCTGGATGTGGGCGGGACCATCGTGCTTCCTCTCGAGTGGAAACGGGTATGGCGGTGAACTTCTTGAGTTGCAGCAAGGGTGTGAAAGACCCTTTCGAAGTTCCAGAGGTTAGGTGTCATTAGTCTCCAGACGCCTCATCGGAAATAGGCCTCATCTCGCCTGGAAGGGAGAACTTCCTGGATTTTCTCGAGTTGCGGCAGGTGTTCTCGAGTTACCACGGGGACCTCAGGGACCCGCCCTGGTGGCCTCAGGAGAAGCCAGTCCCTATGCGAGTTGCTAGGGGGCCTCTCGGGATTCCTCTCCCGTCGATACCGGGGCCAAAAACCTTGTGTGGAGTCAGGGCCGGAACCGAGGATTCCTCTCAGGGGCTGACATGGATCTTTGGGTACTTCTGGAGTCTCCCCAGGGGAGTCAGGCCTCGTCTCGAGTGGGGGCATGCACGTGCACTTTCCTTCCAGGCTGTAGCAGCAATGTCACGCTTCCCGTCGCGTGGATCAAATGATGTGTGGTTTTCCCTCGAGGCTTTCCCACAGGGCTGTCCCACGTGCCACCGTGGTGTGAGTCGATCCTCGGCGTGAAAGATGAGCCAGTGCAGGGCAAAGAGGTTCCTCTGGAATGGACTGAGACATCTGGGGGACTCTTGGAATGGTGGTACGACCATGGAGTTCCTCTCGCCTTTCTTGTTGAGAGTGCCTCCTCTTGAGATGCGACGGGAACGCAGGGAATTCTTTCCCGTTGAAAGCAGGGAAAGGATCCCTCATCTCGAGCTACGAGGGGGAAACGGGGCTCCTCTGGATGTGGTCGGGACCATCGTGCTTCCTCTCGAGTGGAGACGGGTATGGTGGTGAACTTCTTGAGTTGCAGCAAGGGTGTGAAAGACCCTTTCGAAGTTCCAGAGGTTAGGTGTCATTAGCCTCCAGACGCCTCATCGGAAATAAGCCTCATCTCGCCTGGAAGGGAGAACTTCCTGGGTTTTCTCGAGTTGCGGCAGGTGTTCTCGAGTAACGACGGGGACCTCAGGGACCGGCCCTGGTGGCCTCAGGAGAGGCCAGTCCCCATGCGAGTTGCTAGGGGGCCTCTCGGGATTCCTCTCCCGTCGATACCGGGGCCAAAAAGCTTGTGTGGAGTCAGGGCCGGAACCGAGGATTCCTCTCAGGGGCTGACATGGATCTTTGGGTACTTCTGGAGTCTCCCCAGGGGAGTCAGGCCTCGTCTCGAGTGGGGGCATGCACGTGCGCTTTCCTTCCAGGCTGTAGCAGCAATGTCACGCTTCCCGTCGCGTGGATCAAAGGATCTGTGGTTTTCCCTCGAGGCTTTCCCTCGAGGCTTTCCCACAGGGCTGTCCCACGTGCCACCGTGGTGTGAGTCGATCCTCAGCGTGAAAGATGAGCCAGTGCAGGGCAAAGAGGTTCCTCTGGAATGGACTGAGACATCTGGGGGACTCTTGGAATGGTGGTACGACCATGGAGTTCCTCTCGCCTTTCCTGTTGAGAGTGCCTCCTCTTGAGATGGGACGGGAACGCCGGGAATTCTTTCCCGTTGAAACCAGGGAAAGGATCCCTCATCTCGAGCTACGAGGGGGAAACGGGGCTCCTCTGGATGTGGGCGGGACCATCGTGCTTCCTTTCGAGTGGAGACGGGTATGGCGGTGAACTTCTTGAGTTGCAGCAAGGGTGTGAAAGACCCTTTCGAAGTTCCAGAGGTTTGGTGTCAATAGTCTCCAGAGGCCTCATCGGAAATAGGCCTCATCTCGCCTGGAAGGGAGAACTTCCTGGATTTTCTCGAGTTGCGGCAGGTGTTCTCGAGTTACGACGGGGACCTCAGGGACCCGCCCTGGTGGCCTCAGGAGAGGCCAGTCCCCATGCGAGTTGCTAGGGGGTCTCTCGGGATTCCTCTCCCGTCGATACCGGGGCCAAAAAGCTTGTGTGGAGTCAGGGCTGGAACCGAGGATTCTTCTCAGGGGCTGACATGGATCTTTGGGTACTTCTGGAGTCTCCCCAGGGGAGTCAGGCCTCGTCTCGAGTGGGGAATGCATGTGCGCTTTCCTTCCAGGCTGTACCAGCAATGTCACGCTTCCCGTCGCGTGGATCAAAGGATCTGTGGTATTTCCTCGAGGCTTTCCCTCGAGGCTTTCCCACAGGGCTGTCCCACGTGCCACCGTGTTGTGAGTCGATCCTCGGAGTGAAAGATGAGCCAGTGCAGGGCAAAGAGGTTCCTCTGAAATGGACTGAGACATCTGGGGGACTCTTGGAATGGTGATACGACCATGGAGTTCCTCTCGCCTTTCCTGTTGAGAGTGCCTCCTCTTGAGATGCGACGGGAACGCCGGGAATTCTTTCCCGTTGAAAGAAGGGAAAGGATCCCTCATCTCGAGCTACGAGGGGGAAACGGGGCTCCTCTCGATGTGGGCGGGACCATCGTGCTTCCTCTCGAGTGGAGACGGGTATGGCGGTGAACTTCTTGAGTTGCACCAAGGGTGTGAAAGACCCTTTCGAAGTTCCAGAGGTTAGGTGTCATTAGTCTCCAGACGCATCATCGGAAATAGGCCTCATCTCGCCTGGAAGGGAGAACTTCCTGGATTTTCTCGAGTTGCGGCAGGTGTTCTCGAGTTACGACGGGGACCTCAGGGACCCGCCCTGGTGGCCTCAGGAGAGGCCAGTCCCCATGCGAGTTGCTAGGGGGCCTCTCGGGATTCCTCTCCCGTCGATAACGGGGCCAAAAACCTTGTGTGGAGTCAGGGCCGGAACCGAGGATTCCTCTCAGGGGCTGACATGGATCTTTGGGTACTTCTGGAGTCTCCCCAGTGGAGTCACACCTCGTCTCGAGTGGGGGCATGCACGTGCGCTTTCCTTCCAGGCTGTAGTAGCAATGTCACGCTTCCCGTCGCGTGGATCAAAGGATCTGTGGTTTTCCCTCGAGGCTTTCCCTCGAGGCTTTCCCACAGGGCTGTCCCACGTGCCACCGTGGTGTGAGTCGATCCTCGGCGTGAAAGATGAGCCAGTGCATGGCAAAGAGGTTCCTCTGGAATGGACTGAGACATCTGGGGGACTCTTGGAATGGTGGTACGACCATGGAGATCCTCTCGCCTTTCCTGTTGAGAGTGCCTCCTCTTGAGATGCGACGGGAACGCCGGGAATTCTTTCCCGTTGAAAGCAGGGAAAGGTTCCCTCATCTCGAGCACCGAGGGGAAAACGGGGCTCCTCTGGATGTGGGCGGGACCATCGTGCTTCCTCTCGAGTGGAGACGGGTATGGCGGAGAACTTCTTGAGTTGCAGCAAGGGTGTGAAAGACCCTTTCAAAGTTCCAGAGGTTAGGTGTCATTAGTCTCCAGACGCCTCATCGGAAATAGGCCTCATCTGGCCTGGAAGGGAGAACTTCCTGGATTTTCTCGAGTTGCGGCAGGTGTTCTTAAGTTACGACCGGGAACTCAGGGACCCGCCCTGGTGGCCTCAGGAGAGGCCAGTCCCCATGCGAGTTGCTAGGGGGCCTCTCGGGATTCCTCTCCCGTCGATACCGGGGCCAAAAAGCTTGTGTGGAGTCAGGGCCGGAACCGAGGATTCCTCTCAGGGGCTGACATGGATCTTTGGGTACTTCTGGAGTCTCCCCAGGGGAGTCAGGCCTCGTCTCGAGTGGGGGCATGCGCGTGCGCTTTCCTTCCAGGCTTTAGCAGCAATGTCACGCTTCCCGTCGCTTGGATCAAAGGATCTGTGGTTTTCCCTCGAGGCTTTCCCTCGAGGCTTTCCCACAGGGCTGTCCCACGTGCCACCGTGGTGTGAGTCGATCCTCGGCGTGAAAGATGAGCCAGTGCAGGGCAAAGAGGTTCCTCTGGAATGCACTGAGACATCTGGGGGACTCTTGGAATGGTGGTACGACCATGGAGTTCCTCTCGCCTTTCCTGTTGAGAGTGCCTCCTCTTGAGATGCGACGGGAACGCCGGGAATTCTTTCCCGTTGAAAGCAGGGAAAGGATCCCTCATCTCGAGCTACGAGGGGGAAACGGGGCTCCTCTGGATGTGGGCGGGACCATCGTGCTTCCTCTCGAGTGGAGACGGGTATGGCGGAGAACTTCTTGAGTTGCAGCAAGGGTGTGAAAGACCCTTTCGAAGTTCCAGAGGTTAGGTGTCATTAGTCTCCAGACGCCTCATCGGAAATAGGCCTCATCTCGCCTGGAAGGGAGAACTTCCTGGATTTTCTCGAGTTGCGGCAGGTGTTCTCGAGTTTCGACGGGGACCTCAGGGACCCGCCCTGGTAACCTCAGGAGAGGCCAGTCCCCATACGAGTTGCTAGGGGGCCTCTCGGGATTCCTCTCCCGTCGATACCGGGGCCAAAAAGATTGTGTGGAGTCAGGGCCGGAACCGAGGATTCCTCTCAGGGGCTGACATGGATCTTTGGGTACTTCTGGAGTCTCCCCAGGGGAGTCAGGCCTCGTCTCGAGTGGGGGCATGCACGTGCGCTTTCCTTCCAGCCTGTAGCAGCAATGTCACTCTTCCTGTCGCGTGGATCAAAGGATCTGTGGTTTTCCCTCGAGGCTTTCCCTCGAGGCTTTCCCACAGGGCTGTCCCACGTGCCACCGTGTTGTGAGTCGATCCTCGGCGTGAAAGATGAGCCAGTGCAGGGCAAAGAGGTTCCTCTGGAATGGACTGAGACATCTGGGGGACTCTTGGAATGGTGGTACGACCATGGAGTTCCTCTCGCCTTTCCTGTTGAGAGTGCCTCCTCTTGAGATGCGACGGGAACGCCGGGAATACTTTCCCGTTGAAAGCAGGGAAAGGATCCCTCATCTCGAGCTACGAGGGGGAAACGGGGCTCCTCTGGATGTGGGCGGGACCATCGTGCTTCCTCTCGAGTGGAGACGGGTATGGCGGTGAACTTCTTGAGTTGCAGCAAGGGTGTGAAAGACCCTTTCGAAGTTCCAGAGGTTTGGTGTCATTAGTATCCAGAGGCCTCATCGGAAATAGGCCTCATCTCGCCTGGAAGGGAGAACTTCCTGGATTTTCTCGAGTTGCGGCAGGTGTTCTCGAGTTACGACGGGGACCTCAGGGTCCCGCCCTGGTGGCCTCAGGAGAGGCCAGTCCCCATGCGAGTTGCTAGGGGGCCTCTCGGGATTCCTCTCCCGTCGATACCGGGGCCAAAAAGCTTGTGTGGAGTCAGGGCCGGAACCGAGGATTCCTCTCAGGGGCTGACATGGATCTTTGGGTACTTCTGGAGTCTCCCCAGGGGAGTCAGGCCTCGTCTCGAGTGGGGGCATGCACGTGCGCTTTCCTTCCAGGCTGTAGCAGCAATGTCACGCTTCCTGTCGCATGGATGAAAGGATCTGTGGTTTTCCCTCGAGGCTTTCCCTGGA
This sequence comes from Capricornis sumatraensis, assembly GCF_032405125.1. Taxonomy (NCBI): domain Eukaryota; kingdom Metazoa; phylum Chordata; class Mammalia; order Artiodactyla; family Bovidae; genus Capricornis; species Capricornis sumatraensis. The sequence continues at coordinate 3,208,823 of NW_027184622.1, read as the reverse complement.
GGCTTTCCCACAGGGCTGTCCCAAGTGCCACCGTGTTGTGAGTCGATCCTCGGCGTGAAAGATGAGCCAGTGCAGGGCAAAGAGGTTCCTCTGGAATGGACTGAGACATCTGGGGGATTCTTGGAATGGTGGTACGACCATGGAGTTCCTCTCGCCTTTCCTGTTGAGAGTGCCTCCTCTTGAGATGCGACGGGAACGCCGGGAATTCTTTCCCGTTGAAACCAGGGAAAGGATCCCTCATCTCGAGCTACGAGGGGGAAACGGGGCTCCTCTGGATGTGGGCGGGACCATCGTGCTTCCTCTCGAGTGGAGGCGGGTATGGCGGTGAACTTCTTGAGTTGCAGCAAGGGTGTGAAAGACCCTTTCGAAGTTCCAGAGGTTTGGTGTCATTAGTCTCCAGAGGCCTCATCGGAAATAGGCCTCATCTCGCCTGGAAGGGAGAACTTCCTGGATTTTCTCGAGTTGCGGCAGGTGTTCTCAAATTACGACGGGGACCTCAGGGACCCGCCCTGGTGGCCTCCGGAGAGGCCAGTCCCCATGCGAGTTGCTAGGGGGCCTCTCGGGATTCCTCTCCCGTCGATACCGGGGCCAAAAACCTTGTGTGGAGTCAGGGCCGGAACCGAGGATTCCTCTCAGGGGCTGACATGGATCTTTGGGTACTTCTGGAGTCTCCCCAGGGGAGTCAGGCCTCGTCTCGAGTGGGGGCATGCACGTGCGCTTTCCTTCCAGGCTGTAGCAGCAATGTCACGCTTCCCGTCGCGTGGATCAAAGGATCTGTGGTTTTCCCTCGAGGCTTTCCCTCGAGGCTTTCCCACAGGGCTGTCCCACGTGCCACCGTGGTGTGAGTCGATCCTCGGCCTGAAAGATGAGCCAGTACAGGGCAAAGAGGTTCCTCTGGAATGGACTGCGACATCTGGGGGACTCTTGGAATGGTGGTACGACCATGGAGCTCCTCTCGCCTTTCCTGTTGAGAGTGCCTCCTCTTGAGATGCGACGGAAACGCCGGGAATTCTTTCCCGTTGAAAGCAGGGAAAGGATCCCTCATCTTGAGCTACGAGGGGGAAACGGGGCTCCTCTGGAAGTGGGCGGGACCATCGTGCTTCCTCTCGAGTGGAGACGGGTATGGCGGTGAACTTCTTGAGTTGCAGCAAGGGTGTGAAAGACCCTTTCGAAATTCCAGAGGTTAGGTGTCATTAGTCTCCAGACGCCTCATCGGAAATAGGCCTCATCTCGCCTGGAAGGGAGAACTTCCTGGATTTTCTCGAGTTGCGGCAGGTGTTCTCGAGTTACGACGGGGACCTCAGGGACCCGTCCTGGTGGCCCCAAGAACGGCCAGTGCCCATGCTAGTTGCTAGGGGGCCTCTCGGGATTCCTCTCCCGTCGATACCGGGGCCAAAAACCTTGTGTGGAGTCAGGGCCGGAACCGAGGATTCCTCTCAGGGGCTGACATGGATCTTTGGGTACTTCTGGAGTCTCCCCAGGAGAGTCAGGCCTCGTCTCGAGTGGGGGCATGCACGTGCGCTTTCCTTCCAGGCTGTAGCAGCAATGTCATGCTTCCCGTGGTGTGGATCAAAGGATCTGTGGTTTTCCCTCGAGGCTTTCCCTCGAGGCTTTCCCACAGGGCTGTCCCACGTGCCACCGAGGTGTGAGTCGATCCTCGGCGTGAAAGATGAGCCAGTACAGGGCAAAGAGGTTCCTCTGGAATGGACTGAGACATCTGGGGGACTCTTGGAATGGTGGTACGACCATGGAGCTCCTCTCGCCTTTCCTGTTGAGAGTGCCTCCTCTTGAGATGCGACGGAAACGCCGGGAATTCTTTCCCATTGAAAGCAGGGAAAGGATCCCTCATCTCGAGCTACGAGGTGGAAACGGGGCTCCTCTGGATGTGGGCGGGACCATCGTGCTTCCTCTCGAGTGGAAACGGGTATGGCGGTGAACTTCTTGAGTTGCAGCAAGGGTGTGAAAGACCCTTTCGAAGTTCCAGAGGTTAGGTGTCATTAGTCTCCAGACGCCTCATCGGAAATAGGCCTCATCTCGCCTGGAAGGGAGAACTTCCTGGATTTTCTCGAGTTGCGGCAGGTGTTCTCGAGTTACCACGGGGACCTCAGGGACCCGCCCTGGTGGCCTCAGGAGAAGCCAGTCCCTATGCGAGTTGCTAGGGGGCCTCTCGGGATTCCTCTCCCGTCGATACCGGGGCCAAAAACCTTGTGTGGAGTCAGGGCCGGAACCGAGGATTCCTCTCAGGGGCTGACATGGATCTTTGGGTACTTCTGGAGTCTCCCCAGGGGAGTCAGGCCTCGTCTCGAGTGGGGGCATGCACGTGCACTTTCCTTCCAGGCTTTAGCAGCAATGTCACGCTTCCCGTCGCGTGGATCAAATGATGTGTGGTTTTCCCTCGAGGCTTTCCCACAGTGCTGTCCCACGTGCCACCGTGGTGTGAGTCGATCCTCGGCGTGAAAGATGAGCCAGTGCAGGGCAAAGAGGTTCCTCTGGAATGGACTGAGACATCTGGGGGACTCTTGGAATGGTGGTACGACCATGGAGTTCCTCTCGCCTTTCTTGTTGAGAGTGCCTCCTCTTGAGATGCGACGGGAACGCAGGGAATTCTTTCCCGTTGAAAGCAGGGAAAGGATCCCTCATCTCGAGCTACGAGGGGGAAACGGGGCTCCTCTGGATGTGGTCGGGACCATCGTGCTTCCTCTCGAGTGGAGACGGGTATGGTGGTGAACTTCTTGAGTTGCAGCAAGGGTGTGAAAGACCCTTTCGAAGTTCCAGAGGTTAGGTGTCATTAGCCTCCAGACGCCTCATCGGAAATAAGCCTCATCTCGCCTGGAAGGGAGAACTTCCTGGATTTTCTCGAGTTGCGGCAGGTGTTCTCGAGTAACGACGGGGACCTCAGGGACCGGCCCTGGTGGCCTCAGGAGAGGCCAGTCCCCATGCGAGTTGCTAGGGGGCCTCTCGGGATTCCTCTCCCGTCGATACCGGGGCCAAAAAGCTTGTGTGGAGTCAGGGCCGGAACCGAGGATTCCTCTCAGGGGCTGACATGGATCTTTGGGTACTTCTGGAGTCTCCCCAGGGGAGTCAGGCCTCGTCTCGAGTGGGGGCATGCACGTGCGCTTTCCTTCCAGGCTGTAGCAGCAATGTCACGCTTCCCGTCGCGTGGATCAAAGGATCTGTGGTTTTCCCTCGAGGCTTTCCCTCGAGGCTTTCCCACAGGGCTGTCCCACGTGCCACCGTGGTGTGAGTCGATCCTCAGCGTGAAAGATGAGCCAGTGCAGGGCAAAGAGGTTCCTCTGGAATGGACTGAGACATCTGGGGGACTCTTGGAATGGTGGTACGACCATGGAGTTCCTCTCGCCTTTCCTGTTGAGAGTGCCTCCTCTTGAGATGGGACGGGAACGCCGGGAATTCTTTCCCGTTGAAACCAGGGAAAGGATCCGTCATCTCGAGCTACGAGGGGGAAACGGGGCTCCTCTGGATGTGGGCGGGACCATCGTGCTTCCTTTCGAGTGGAGACGGGTATGGCGGTGAACTTCTTGAGTTGCAGCAAGGGTGTGAAAGACCCTTTCGAAGTTCCAGAGGTTTGGTGTCAATAGTCTCCAGAGGCCTCATCGGAAATAGGCCTCATCTCGCCTGGAAGGGAGAACTTCCTGGATTTTCTCGAGTTGCGGCAGGTGTTCTCGAGTTACGACGGGGACCTCAGGGACCCGCCCTGGTGGCCTCAGGAGAGGCCAGTCCCCATGCGAGTTGCTAGGGGGTCTCTCGGGATTCCTCTCCCGTCGATACCGGGGCCAAAAAGCTTGTGTGGAGTCAGGGCTGGAACCGAGGATTCTTCTCAGGGGCTGACATGGATCTTTGGGTACTTCTGGAGTCTCCCCAGGGGAGTCAGGCCTCGTCTCGAGTGGGGAATGCATGTGCGCTTTCCTTCCAGGCTGTACCAGCAATGTCACGCTTCCCGTCGCGTGGATCAAAGGATCTGTGGTATTTCCTCGAGGCTTTCCCTCGAGGCTTTCCCACAGGGCTGTCCCACGTGCCACCGTGTTGTGAGTCGATCCTCGGAGTGAAAGATGAGCCAGTGCAGGGCAAAGAGGTTCCTCTGAAATGGACTGAGACATCTGGGGGACTCTTGGAATGGTGATACGACCATGGAGTTCCTCTCGCCTTTCCTGTTGAGAGTGCCTCCTCTTGAGATGCGACGGGAACGCCGGGAATTCTTTCCCGTTGAAAGCAGGGAAAGGATCCCTCATCTCGAGCTACGAGGGGGAAACGGGGCTCCTCTCGATGTGGGCGGGACCATCGTGCTTCCTCTCGAGTGGAGACGGGTATGGCGGTGAACTTCTTGAGTTGCACCAAGGGTGTGAAAGACCCTTTCGAAGTTCCAGAGGTTAGGTGTCATTAGTCTCCAGACGCATCATCGGAAATAGGCCTCATCTCGCCTGGAAGGGAGAACTTCCTGGATTTTCTCGAGTTGCGGCAGGTGTTCTCGAGTTACGACGGGGACCTCAGGGACCCGCCCTGGTGGCCTCAGGAGAGGCCAGTCCCCATGCGAGTTGCTAGGGGGCCTCTCGGGATTCCTCTCCCGTCGATAACGGGGCCAAAAACCTTGTGTGGAGTCAGGGCCGGAACCGAGGATTCCTCTCAGGGGCTGACATGGATCTTTGGGTACTTCTGGAGTCTCCCCAGTGGAGTCACACCTCGTCTCGAGTGGGGGCATGCACGTGCGCTTTCCTTCCAGGCTGTAGTAGCAATGTCACGCTTCCCGTCGCGTGGATCAAAGGATCTGTGGTTTTCCCTCGAGGCTTTCCCTCGAGGCTTTCCCACAGGGCTGTCCCACGTGCCACCGTGGTGTGAGTCGATCCTCGGCGTGAAAGATGAGCCAGTGCATGGCAAAGAGGTTCCTCTGGAATGGACTGAGACATCTGGGGGACTCTTGGAATGGTGGTACGACCATGGAGATCCTCTCGCCTTTCCTGTTGAGAGTGCCTCCTCTTGAGATGCGACGGGAACGCCGGGAATTCTTTCCCGTTGAAAGCAGGGAAAGGTTCCCTCATCTCGAGCACCGAGGGGAAAACGGGGCTCCTCTGGATGTGGGCGGGACCATCGTGCTTCCTCTCGAGTGGAGACGGGTATGGCGGAGAACTTCTTGAGTTGCAGCAAGGGTGTGAAAGACCCTTTCAAAGTTCCAGAGGTTAGGTGTCATTAGTCTCCAGACGCCTCATCGGAAATAGGCCTCATCTGGCCTGGAAGGGAGAACTTCCTGGATTTTCTCGAGTTGCGGCAGGTGTTCTTAAGTTACGACCGGGAACTCAGGGACCCGCCCTGGTGGCCTCAGGAGAGGCCAGTCCCCATGCGAGTTGCTAGGGGGCCTCTCGGGATTCCTCTCCCGTCGATACCGGGGCCAAAAAGCTTGTGTGGAGTCAGGGCCGGAACCGAGGATTCCTCTCAGGGGCTGACATGGATCTTTGGGTACTTCTGGAGTCTCCCCAGGGGAGTCAGGCCTCGTCTCGAGTGGGGGCATGCGCGTGCGCTTTCCTTCCAGGCTTTAGCAGCAATGTCACGCTTCCCGTCGCTTGGATCAAAGGATCTGTGGTTTTCCCTCGAGGCTTTCCCTCGAGGCTTTCCCACAGGGCTGTCCCACGTGCCACCGTGGTGTGAGTCGATCCTCGGCGTGAAAGATGAGCCAGTGCAGGGCAAAGAGGTTCCTCTGGAATGCACTGAGACATCTGGGGGACTCTTGGAATGGTGGTACGACCATGGAGTTCCTCTCGCCTTTCCTGTTGAGAGTGCCTCCTCTTGAGATGCGACGGGAACGCCGGGAATTCTTTCCCGTTGAAAGCAGGGAAAGGATCCCTCATCTCGAGCTACGAGGGGGAAACGGGGCTCCTCTGGATGTGGGCGGGACCATCGTGCTTCCTCTCGAGTGGAGACGGGTATGGCGGTGAACTTCTTGAGTTGCAGCAAGGGTGTGAAAGACCCTTTCGAAGTTCCAGAGGTTAGGTGTCATTAGTCTCCAGACGCCTCATCGGAAATAGGCCTCATCTCGCCTGGAAGGGAGAACTTCCTGGATTTTCTCGAGTTGCGGCAGGTGTTCTCGAGTTTCGACGGGGACCTCAGGGACCCGCCCTGGTGGCCTCAGGAGAGGCCAGTCCCCATGCGAGTTGCTAGGGGGCCTCTCGGGATTCCTCTCCCGTCGATACCGGGGCCAAAAACCTTGTGTGGAGTCAGGGCCGGAACCGAGGATTCCTCTCAGGGGCTGACATGGATCTTTGGGTACTTCTGGAGTCTCCCCAGTGGAGTCAGGCCTCGTCTCGAATGGAGGCATGCACGTGCGCTTTCCTTTCAGGCTGTAGCAGCAATGTCACGCTTCCCGTCACGTGGATCAAAGGATCTGTGGTTTTCCCTCGAGGCTTTCCCTCGAGGCTTTCCCACAGGGCTGTCCCACGTGCCACCGTGGTGTGAGTCGATCCTCGGCGTGAAAGATGAGCCAGTGCAGGGCAAAGAGGTTCCTCTGGAATGGACTGAGACATCTGGGGGACTCTTGGAATGGTGGTACGACCATGGAGTTCCTCTCGCCTTTCCTGTTGAGAGTGCCTCCTCTTGAGATGCGACGGGAACGCCGGGAATTCTTTCCCGTTGAAAGCAGGGAAAGGATCCCTCATCTCGAGCTACGAGGGGGAAACGGGGCTCCTCTGGATGTGGGCGGGACCATCGTGCTTCCTCTCTAGTGGAGACGGGTATGGCGGTGAACTTCTAGAGTTGCAGCAAGGGTGTGAAAGACCCTTTCGAAGTTCCAGAGGTTAGGTGTCATTAGTCTCCAGAGGCCTCACCGGAAATAGGCCTCATCTCGCCTGGAAGGGAGAACTTCCTGGATTTTCTCGAGTTGCGGCCGGTGTTCTCGAGTTACGACGGGGACCTCAGGGACCCGCCCTGGTGGCCTCAGGAAAGGCCAGTCCCTAGGCGAGTTGCTAGGGGGCCTCTCGGGATTCCTCTCCCGTTGATACCGGGGCCAAAAACCTTGTGTGGAGTCAGGGCTGGAACCGAGGATTACTCTCAGGGGCTGACATGGAACTTTGGGTACTTCTGGAGTCTTCCCAGGGGAGTCAGGCCTCGTCTCGAGTGGGGGCATGCACGTGCGCTTTCCTTCCAGGCTGTAGAAGCAATGTCACGCTTCCCGTCGCGTGGATCAAAGGATCTGTGGTTTTACCTCGAGGCTTTCCCTCGAGGCTTTCCCACAGGGCTGTCCCACGTGCCACCGTGGTGAGAGTCGATCCTCGGCGTGAAACATGAGCCAGTGCAGGGCAAAGAGGTTCCTCTGGAATGGACTGAGACATCTGGGGGACTCTTGGAATGGTGGTACGACCATGGAGTTCCTCTCGCCTTTCCTGTTGAGAGTGCCTCCTCTTGAGACGCGACGGGAACGCCGGGAATTCTTTCCCGTTGAAAGCAGGGAAAGGATCCCTCATCTCGAGCTACGAGGGGGAAACGGGGCTCCTCTGGATGTGGGCGGGACCATCGTGCTTCCTCTGTAGTGGAGACGGGTATGGCGGTGAACTTCTTGAGTTGCAGCAAGGCTGTGAAAGACCCTTTTGAAGTTCCAGAGGTTAGGTGTCATTAGTCTCCAGACGCCTCATCGGAAATAGGCCTCATCTGGCCTGGAAGGGAGAACTTCCTGGATTTTCTCGAGTTGCGGCAGGTGTTCTCGAGTTTCGACGGGGACCTCAGGGACCCGCCCTGGTAACCTCAGGAGAGGCCAGTCCCCATACGAGTTGCTAGGGGGCCTCTCGGGATTCCTCTCCCGTCGATACCGGGGCCAAAAAGATTGTGTGGAGTCAGGGCCGGAACCGAGGATTCCTCTCAGGGGCTGACATGGATCTTTGGGTACTTCTGGAGTCTCCCCAGGGGAGTCAGGCCTCGTCTCGAGTGGGGGCATGCACGTGCGCTTTCCTTCCAGCCTGTAGCAGCAATGTCACTCTTCCTGTCGCGTGGATCAAAGGATCTGTGGTTTTCCCTCGAGGCTTTCCCTCGAGGCTTTCCCACAGGGCTGTCCCACGTGCCACCGTGTTGTGAGTCGATCCTCGGCGTGAAAGATGAGCCAGTGCAGGGCAAAGAGGTTCCTCTGGAATGGACTGAGACATCTGGGGGACTCTTGGAATGGTGGTACGACCATGGAGTTCCTCTCGCCTTTCCTGTTGAGAGTGTCTCCTCTTGAGATGCGACGGGAACGCCGGGAATACTTTCCCGTTGAAAGCAGGGAAAGGATCCCTCATCTCGAGCTACGAGGGGGAAACGGGGCTCCTCTGGATGTGGGCGGGACCATCGTGCTTCCTCTCGAGTGGAGACGGGTATGGCGGTGAACTTCTTGAGTTGCACCAAGGGTGTGAAAGACCCTTTCGAAGTTCCAGAGGTTAGGTGTCATTAGTCTCCAGACGCATCATCGGAAATAGGCCTCATCTCGCCTGGAAGGGAGAACTTCCTGGATTTTCTCGAGTTGCGGCAGGTGTTCTCGAGTTACGACGGGGACCTCAGGGACCCGCCCTGGTGGCCTCAGGAGAGGCCAGTCCCCATGCGAGTTGCTAGGGGGCCTCTCGGGATTCCTCTCCCGTCGATAACGGGGCCAAAAACCTTGTGTGGAGTCAGGGCCGGAACCGAGGATTCCTCTCAGGGGCTGACATGGATCTTTGGGTACTTCTGGAGTCTCCCCAGTGGAGTCACACCTCGTCTCGAGTGGGGGCATGCACGTGCGCTTTCCTTCCAGGCTGTAGTAGCAATGTCACGCTTCCCGTCGCGTGGATCAAAGGATCTGTGGTTTTCCCTCGAGGCTTTCCCTCGAGGCTTTCCCACAGGGCTGTCCCACGTGCCACCGTGGTGTGAGTCGATCCTCGGCGTGAAAGATGAGCCAGTGCATGGCAAAGAGGTTCCTCTGGAATGGACTGAGACATCTGGGGGACTCTTGGAATGGTGGTACGACCATGGAGATCCTCTCGCCTTTCCTGTTGAGAGTGCCTCCTCTTGAGATGCGACGGGAACGCCGGGAATTCTTTCCCGTTGAAAGCAGGGAAAGGTTCCCTCATCTCGAGCACCGAGGGGAAAACGGGGCTCCTCTGGATGTGGGCGGGACCATCGTGCTTCCTCTCGAGTGGAGACGGGTATGGCGGAGAACTTCTTGAGTTGCAGCAAGGGTGTGAAAGACCCTTTCAAAGTTCCAGAGGTTAGGTGTCATTAGTCTCCAGACGCCTCATCGGAAATAGGCCTCATCTGGCCTGGAAGGGAGAACTTCCTGGATTTTCTCGAGTTGCGGCAGGTGTTCTTAAGTTACGACCGGGAACTCAGGGACCCGCCCTGGTGGCCTCAGGAGAGGCCAGTCCCCATGCGAGTTGCTAGGGGGCCTCTCGGGATTCCTCTCCCGTCGATACCGGGGCCAAAAAGCTTGTGTGGAGTCAGGGCCGGAACCGAGGATTCCTCTCAGGGGCTGACATGGATCTTTGGGTACTTCTGGAGTCTCCCCAGGGGAGTCAGGCCTCGTCTCGAGTGGGGGCATGCGCGTGCGCTTTCCTTCCAGGCTTTAGCAGCAATGTCACGCTTCCCGTCGCTTGGATCAAAGGATCTGTGGTTTTCCCTCGAGGCTTTCCCTCGAGGCTTTCCCACAGGGCTGTCCCACGTGCCACCGTGGTGTGAGTCGATCCTCGGCGTGAAAGATGAGCCAGTGCAGGGCAAAGAGGTTCCTCTGGAATGCACTGAGACATCTGGGGGACTCTTGGAATGGTGGTACGACCATGGAGTTCCTCTCGCCTTTCCTGTTGAGAGTGCCTCCTCTTGAGATGCGACGGGAACGCCGGGAATTCTTTCCCGTTGAAAGCAGGGAAAGGATCCCTCATCTCGAGCTACGAGGGGGAAACGGGGCTCCTCTGGATGTGGGCGGGACCATCGTGCTTCCTCTCGAGTGGAGACGGGTATGGCGGTGAACTTCTTGAGTTGCAGCAAGGGTGTGAAAGACCCTTTCGAAGTTCCAGAGGTTAGGTGTCATTAGTCTCCAGACGCCTCATCGGAAATAGGCCTCATCTCGCCTGGAAGGGAGAACTTCCTGGATTTTCTCGAGTTGCGGCAGGTGTTCTCGAGTTTCGACGGGGACCTCAGGGACCCGCCCTGGTGGCCTCAGGAGAGGCCAGTCCCCATGCGAGTTGCTAGGGGGCCTCTCGGGATTCCTCTCCCGTCGATACCGGGGCCAAAAACCTTGTGTGGAGTCAGGGCCGGAACCGAGGATTCCTCTCAGGGGCTGACATGGATCTTTGGGTACTTCTGGAGTCTCCCCAGTGGAGTCAGGCCTCGTCTCGAATGGAGGCATGCACGTGCGCTTTCCTTTCAGGCTGTAGCAGCAATGTCACGCTTCCCGTCACGTGGATCAAAGGATCTGTGGTTTTCCCTCGAGGCTTTCCCTCGAGGCTTTCCCACAGGGCTGTCCCACGTGCCACCGTGGTGTGAGTCGATCCTCGGCGTGAAAGATGAGCCAGTGCAGGGCAAAGAGGTTCCTCTGGAATGGACTGAGACATCTGGGGGACTCTTGGAATGGTGGTACGACCATGGAGTTCCTCTCGCCTTTCCTGTTGAGAGTGCCTCCTCTTGAGATGCGACGGGAACGCCGGGAATTCTTTCCCGTTGAAAGCAGGGAAAGGATCCCTCATCTCGAGCTACGAGGGGGAAACGGGGCTCCTCTGGATGTGGGCGGGACCATCGTGCTTCCTCTCTAGTGGAGACGGGTATGGCGGTGAACTTCTAGAGTTGCAGCAAGGGTGTGAAAGACCCTTTCGAAGTTCCAGAGGTTAGGTGTCATTAGTCTCCAGAGGCCTCACCGGAAATAGGCCTCATCTCGCCTGGAAGGGAGAACTTCCTGGATTTTCTCGAGTTGCGGCCGGTGTTCTCGAGTTACGACGGGGACCTCAGGGACCCGCCCTGGTGGCCTCAGGAAAGGCCAGTCCCTAGGCGAGTTGCTAGGGGGCCTCTCGGGATTCCTCTCCCGTTGATACCGGGGCCAAAAACCTTGTGTGGAGTCAGGGCTGGAACCGAGGATTACTCTCAGGGGCTGACATGGAACTTTGGGTACTTCTGGAGTCTTCCCAGGGGAGTCAGGCCTCGTCTCGAGTGGGGGCATGCACGTGCGCTTTCCTTCCAGGCTGTAGAAGCAATGTCACGCTTCCCGTCGCGTGGATCAAAGGATCTGTGGTTTTACCTCGAGGCTTTCCCTCGAGGCTTTCCCACAGGGCTGTCCCACGTGCCACCGTGGTGAGAGTCGATCCTCGGCGTGAAACATGAGCCAGTGCAGGGCAAAGAGGTTCCTCTGGAATGGACTGAGACATCTGGGGGACTCTTGGAATGGTGGTACGACCATGGAGTTCCTCTCGCCTTTCCTGTTGAGAGTGCCTCCTCTTGAGACGCGACGGGAACGCCGGGAATTCTTTCCCGTTGAAAGCAGGGAAAGGATCCCTCATCTCGAGCTACGAGGGGGAAACGGGGCTCCTCTGGATGTGGGCGGGACCATCGTGCTTCCTCTGTAGTGGAGACGGGTATGGCGGTGAACTTCTTGAGTTGCAGCAAGGCTGTGAAAGACCCTTTTGAAGTTCCAGAGGTTAGGTGTCATTAGTCTCCAGACGCCTCATCGGAAATAGGCCTCATCTGGCCTGGAAGGGAGAACTTCCTGGATTTTCTCGAGTTGCGGCAGGTGTTCTCGAGTTTCGACGGGGACCTCAGGGACCCGCCCTGGTAACCTCAGGAGAGGCCAGTCCCCATACGAGTTGCTAGGGGGCCTCTCGGGATTCCTCTCCCGTCGATACCGGGGCCAAAAAGATTGTGTGGAGTCAGGGCCGGAACCGAGGATTCCTCTCAGGGGCTGACATGGATCTTTGGGTACTTCTGGAGTCTCCCCAGGGGAGTCAGGCCTCGTCTCGAGTGGGGGCATGCACGTGCGCTTTCCTTCCAGCCTGTAGCAGCAATGTCACTCTTCCTGTCGCGTGGATCAAAGGATCTGTGGTTTTCCCTCGAGGCTTTCCCTCGAGGCTTTCCCACAGGGCTGTCCCACGTGCCACCGTGTTGTGAGTCGATCCTCGGCGTGAAAGATGAGCCAGTGCAGGGCAAAGAGGTTCCTCTGGAATGGACTGAGACATCTGGGGGACTCTTGGAATGGTGGTACGACCATGGAGTTCCTCTCGCCTTTCCTGTTGAGAGTGTCTCCTCTTGAGATGCGACGGGAACGCCGGGAATACTTTCCCGTTGAAAGCAGGGAAAGGATCCCTCATCTCGAGCTACGAGGGGGAAACGGGGCTCCTCTGGATGTGGGCGGGACCATCGTGCTTCCTCTCGAGTGGAGACGGGTATGGCGGTGAACTTCTTGAGTTGCAGCAAGGGTGTGAAAGACCCTTTCGAAGTTCCAGAGGTTTGGTGTCATTAGTATCCAGAGGCCTCATCGGAAATAGGCCTCATCTCGCCTGGAAGGGAGAACTTCCTGGATTTTCTCGAGTTGCGGCAGGTGTTCTCGAGTTACGACGGGGACCTCAGGGTCCCGCCCTGGTGGCCTCAGGAGAGGCCAGTCCCCATGCGAGTTGCTAGGGGGCCTCTCGGGATTCCTCTCCCGTCGATACCGGGGCCAAAAAGCTTGTGTGGAGTCAGGGCCGGAACCGAGGATTCCTCTCAGGGGCTGACATGGATCTTTGGGTACTTCTGGAGTCTCCCCAGGGGAGTCAGGCCTCGTCTCGAGTGGGGGCATGCACGTGCGCTTTCCTTCCAGGCTGTAGCAGCAATGTCACGCTTCCCGTCGCATGGATCAAAGGATCTGTGGTTTTCCCTCGAGGCTTTCCCTGGAGGCTTTCCCACAGGGCTGTCCCAAGTGCCACCGTGTTGTGAGTCGATCCTCGGCGTGAAAGATGAGCCAGTGCAGGGCAAAGAGGTTCCTCTGGAATGGACTGAGACATCTGGGGGACTCTTGGAATGGTGGTACGACCATGGAGTTCCTCTCGCCTTTCCTGTTGAGAGTGCCTCCTCTTGAGATGCGACGGGAACGCCGGGAATTCTTTCCCGTTGAAACCAGGGAAAGGATCCCTCATCTCGAGCTACGAGGGGGAAACGGGGCTCCTCTGGATGTGGGCGGGACCATCGTGCTTCCTCTCGAGTGGAGGCGGGTATGGCGGTGAACTTCTTGAGTTGCAGCAAGGGTGTGAAAGACCCTTTCGAAGTTCCAGAGGTTTGGTGTCATTAGTCTCCAGAGGCCTCATCGGAAATAGGCCTCATCTCGCCTGGAAGGGAGAACTTCCTGGATTTTCTCGAGTTGCGGCAGGTGTTCTCAAATTACGACGGGGACCTCAGGGACCCGCCCTGGTGGCCTCCGGAGAGGCCAGTCCCCATGCGAGTTGCTAGGGGGCCTCTCGGGATTCCTCTCCCGTCGATACCGGGGCCAAAAACCTTGTGTGGAGTCAGGGCCGGAACCGAGGATTCCTCTCAGGGGCTGACATGGATCTTTGGGTACTTCTGGAGTCTCCCCAGGGGAGTCAGGCCTCGTCTCGAGTGGGGGCATGCACGTGCGCTTTCCTTCCAGGCTGTAGCAGCAATGTCACGCTTCCCGTCGCGTGGATCAAAGGATCTGTGGTTTTCCCTCGAGGCTTTCCCTCGAGGCTTTCCCACAGGGCTGTCCCACGTGCCACCGTGGTGTGAGTCGATCCTCGGCGTGAAAGATGAGCCAGTGCAGGGCAAAGAGGTTCCTCTGGAATGGACTGAGACATCTGGGGGACTCTTGGAATGGTGGTACGACCATGGAGTTCCTCTCGCCTTTCCTGTTGAGAGTGCCTCCTCTTGAGATGCTACGGGAACGCCGGGAATTCTTTCCCGTTGAAAGCAGGGAAAGGATCCCTCATCTCGAGCTACGAGGGGGAAACGGGGCTCCTCTGGATGTGGGCGGGACCATCGTGCTTCCTCTCTAGTGGAGACGGGTATGGTGGTGAACTTCTTGAGTTGCAGCAAGGCTGTGAAAGACCCTTTCGAAGTTCCAGAGGTAAGGTGTCATTGGTCTCCAGACGCCTCATCGGAAATAGGCCTCATCTCGCCTGGAAGGGAGAACTTCCTGGATTTTCTCGAGTTGCGGCAGGTGTTCTCGAGTTACGACGGGGACCTCAGGGACCCGCCCTGGTGGCCTCAGGAGAGGCCAGTCCCTATGCGAGTTGCTAGGGGGCCTCTCGGGATTCCTCTCCCGTCGATACCGGGGCCAAAAACCTTGTGTGGAGTCAGGGCCGGAACCGAGGATTCCTCTCAGGGGCTGACATGGATCTTTGGGTACTTCTGGAGTCTCCCCAGGGGAGTCAGGCCTCGTCTCGAGTGGGGGCATGGACGTGCACTTTCCTTCCAGGCTGTAGCAGCAATGTCACGCTTCCCGTCGCGTGGATCAAATGATGTGTGGTTTTCCCTAGAGGCTTTCCCACAGGGCTGTCCCACGTGCCACCGTGGTGTGAGTCGATCCTCGGCGTGAAAGATGAGCCAGTGCAGGGCAAAGAGGTTCCTCTGGAATGGACTGAGACATCTGGGGGACTCTTGGAATGGTGGTACGACCATGGAGTTCCTCTCGCCTTTCCTGTTGAGAGTGCCTCCTCTTGAGATGCGACTGGAACGCCGGGAATTTTTTCCCGTTGAAAGCAGGGAAAGGATCCCTCATCTCGAGCTACGAGGGGGAAACGGGGCTCCTCTGGATGTGGGCGGGACCATCGTGCTTTCTCTCGAGTGGAGACGGGTATGGCGGTGAACTTCTTGAGTTGCAACAAGGGTGTGAAAGACCCTTTCGAAGTTCCAGAGGTTAGGTGTCATTAGTCTCCAGACGCCTCATCGGAAATAGGCCTCATCTCGCCTGGAAGGGAGAACTTCCTTGATTTTCTCGAGTTGCAGCAGGTGTTCTCGAGTTACGACGGGGACCTCAGGGACCCGCCCTGTTGGCCTCAGGAGAGGCCAGTCCCTATGCGTGTTGCTAGGGGACCCCTCGGGATTCCTCTCCCGTCGATACAGGGGCCAAAAACCTTGTGTGGAGTCAGGGCCGGAACCGAGGATTCCTCTCAGGGACTGATATGGATCTTTGGGTACTTCTGGAGTCTCGTCAGGGGAGACAGGCCTCGTCTCGTGTGGGGGCATGCACGTGCACTTTCCTTCCAGGCTGTAGCAGCAATGTCACGCTTCCCGTAGCGTGGATCAAAGGATCTGCGGTTTTCCCTCGAGGCTTTCCCTCGAGGCTTTCCCACAGGGCTGTCCCACGTGACACCGTGGTGTGAGTCGATTCTCGGCGTGAAAAATGAGCCAGTGCAGGGCAAAGAGGTTCCTCTGGAATGGACTGAGACATCTGGGGGACTCTTGGAATGGTGGTACGACCATGGAGTTCCTCTCGCCTTTCCTGTTGAGAGTGCCTCCTCTTGAGATGCGACGGGAACGCCGGGAATTCTTTCCCGTTGAAAGCAGGGAAAGGATCCCTCATCTCGAGCTACGAGGGGGAAACGGGGCTCCTCTGGATGTGGGCGGGACCATCGTGCTTCCTCTCGAGTGGAGACGGGTATGGCAGTGAACTTCTTGAGTTGCAGCAAGGGTGTGAAAGACCCTTTCGAAGTTCCAGAGGTTAGGTGTCATTAGTCTCCAGACGCCTCATCGGAAATAGGCCTCATCTCGCCTGGAAGGGAGAACTTCCTGGATTTTCTCGAGTTGCGGCAGGTGTTCTCGAGTTACGACGGGGACCTCAGGGACCCGCCATGGTGGCCTCAGGAGAGGCCAGTCCCCATGCGAGTTGCTAGGGGGCCTCTCGGGATTCCTCTCCCGTCGATACCGGGGCCAAAAACCTTGTGTGCAGTCAGGGCCAGAACCGAGGATTCCTCTCAGGGGCAGACATGGATCTTTGGGTACTTCTGGAGTCTCCCCAGGGGAGTCAGGCCTCGTCTCGAGTGGGGGCATGCACGTGCGCTTTCCTTCCAGGCTGTAGCAGCAATGTCACGCTTCCCGTCGCGTGGATCAAAGATCTGTGGTTTTCCCTCGAGGCTTTCCCTCGAGGCTTTCCCACAGGGCTGTCCCAAGTGCCACCGTGTTGTGAGTCGATCCTCGGCGTGAAAGATGAGCCAGTGCAGGGCAAAGAGGTTCCTCTGGAATGGACTGATACATCTGGGGGACTCTTGGAATGGTGGTACGACCATGGAGTTCCTCTCGCCTTTCCTGTTGAGAGTGCCTCCTCTTGAGATGCGACGGGAACGCCGGGAATTCTTTCCCGTTGAAATCAGGGAAAGGATCCCTCATCTCGAGCTACGAGGGGGAAACGGGGCTCCTCTGGATGTGGGCGGGACCATCGTGCTTCCTCTCGAGTGGAGACGGGTATGGCGGTGAACTTCTTGAGTTGCAGCAAGGGTGTGAAAGACCCTTTCGAAGTTCCAGAGGTTTGGTGTCATTAGTCTCCAGAGGCCTCATCGGAAATAGGCCTCATCTCGCCTGGAAGGGAGAACTTCCTGGATTTTTCGAGTTGCGGCAGGTGTTCTCGAATTACGACGGGGACCTCAGGGACCCGCCCTGGTGGCCTCCGGAGAGGCCAGTCCCCATGCGAGTTGCTAGGGGGCCTCTCGGGATTCCTCTCCCGTCGATACCGGGGCCAAAAACCTTGTGTGGAGTCAGGGCCGGAACCGAGGATTCCTCTCAGGGGCTGACATGGATCTTTGGGTACTTCTGGAGTCTCCCCAGTGGAGTCAGGCCTCGTCTCGAGTGGGGGCATGCACGTGCGCTTTCCTTTCAGGCTGTAGCAGCAATGTCACACTTCCCGTCACGTGGATCAAAGGATCTGTGGTTTTCCCTCGAGGCTTTCCCTCGAGGCTTTCCCACAGGGCTGTCCCACGTGCCACCGTGGTGTGAGTTATCCTCGGCGTGAAAGATGAGCCAATGCAGGGCAAAGAGGTTCCTCTGGAATGGACTGAGACATCTGGGGGACTCTTGGAATGGTGGTACGACCATGGAGTTCCTCTCGCCTTTCCTGTTGAGAGTGCCTCCTCTTGAGATGCGACGGGAACGCCGGGAATTCTTTCCCGTTGAAAGCAGGGAAAGGATCCCTCATCTCGAGCTACGAGGGGGAAACGGGGCTCCTCTGGATGTGGGCGGGACCATCGTGCTTCCTCTCTAGTGGAGACGGGTATGGCGGTGAACTTCTTGAGTTGCAGCAAGGGTGTGAAAGACCATTTCGAAGTTCCAGAGGTTAGGTGTCATTAGTCTCCAGACGCCTCATCGGAAATAGGCCTGATCTCGCCTGCAAGGGAGAACTTCCTGGATTTTCTCGAGTTGCGGCAGGTGTTCTCGAGTTACGACGGGGACCTCAGGGACCCGCCCTGGTGGCCTCAGGAGAGGCCAGTCCCTAGGCGTGTTGCTAGGGGGCCTCTCGGGATTCCTCTCCCGTCGATACCGGGGCCAAAAACCTTGTGTGGAGTCAGGGCTGGAACCGAGGATTCCTCTCAGGGGCTGACATGGATCTTTGGGTACTTCTGGAGTCTCCCCAGGGGAGTCAGGCCTCGTCTCGAGTGGGGGCATGCACGTGCGCTTTCCTTCCAGGCTGTAGCAGCAATGTCACGCTTCCCGTCGCGTGGATCAAAGGATCTGTGGTTTTCCCTCGAGGCTTTCCCTCGAGGCTTTCCCACAGGGCTGTCCCACGTGCCACCGTGGTGTGAGTCGATCCTCGGCGTGAAAGATGAGCCAGTGCAGGGCAAAGAGGTTCCTCTGGAATGGACTGAGACATCTGGGGGACTCTTGGAATGGTGGTACGACCATGGAGTTCCTCTCGCCTTTCCTGTTGAGAGTGCCTCCTCTTGAGATGCGACGGGAACGCCGGGAATTTTTTCCCGTTGAAAGCAGGGAAAGGATCCCTCATCTCGAGCTACGAGGGGGAAACGGGGCTCCTCTGGATGTGGGCGGGACCATCGTGCTTTCTCTCGAGTGGAGACGGGTATGGCGGTGAACTTCTTGAGTTGCAGCAAGGGTGTGAAAGACCCTTTCGAAGTTCCAGAGGTTAGGTGTCATTAGTCTCCAGACACCTCATCGGAAATAGGCCTCATCTCGCCTGGAAGGGAGAACTTCCTTGATTTTCTCGAGTTGCAGCAGGTGTTCTCGAGTTACGACGGGGACCTCAGGGACCCGTCTTGTTGGCCTCAGGAGAGGCCAGTCCCTATGCGTGTTGCTAGGGGGCCCCTCGGAATTCCACTCCCGTCGATACCGGGGCCAAAAACCTTGTGTGGAGTCAGGGCCGGAACCGAGGATTCCTCTCAGGGGCTGATATGGATCTTTGGATACTTCTGGAGTCTCGCCAGGGGAGACAGGCCTCGTTTCGTGAGGGGGCATGCACGTGCACTTTCCTTCCAGGCTTTAGCAGCAATGTCACGCTTCCCGTGGCGTGGATCAAAGGATCTGTGGTTTTCCCTCGAGGCTTTCCCTCGAGGCTTTCCCACAGGGCTGTCCCACGTGCCACCGTGGTGTGAGTCGATCCTCGGCGTGAAAGATGAGCCAGTGCAGGGCAAAGAGGTTCCTCTGGAATGGACTGAGACATCTGGGGGACTCTTGGAATGGTGGTACGACCATGGAGTTCCTCTCGCCTTTCCTGTTGAGACTGCCTCCTCTTGAGATGCGACGGGAACGCCGGGAATTCTTTCCCGTTTAAAGCAGGGAAAGGATCCCTCATCTCGAGCTACGAGGGGGAAACGGGGCTCCTCTGGATGTGGGCGGGACCATCGTGCTTCCTCTCGAGTGGAGACGGGTATGGCGGTGAACTTCTTGAGTCGCAGCAAGGGTGTGAAAGACCCTTTCGAAGTTCCAGAGGTTAGGTGTCATTAGTCTCCAGACGCCTCATCGGAAATAGGCCTCATCTCGCCTGGAAGGGAGAACTTCCTGGATTTTCTCGAGTTGCGGCAGGTGTTCTCGAGTTACGACAGGGACCTCAGGGACCCGCCCTGGTGGCCTCAGGAGAGGCCAGTCCCCATGCGAGTTGCTAGGGGGCCTCTCGGGATTCCTCTCCAGTCGATACCGGGGCCAAAAACCTTGTGTGGAGTCAGGGCCGGAACCGAGGATGCCTCTCAGGGTCTGACATGGATCTTTGGGTACTTCTGGAGTCTCCCCAGGGGAGTCAGGCCTCGTCTCGAGTGGGGGCATGCACGTGCGCTTTCCTTCCAGGCTGTAGCAGCAATGTCACGCTTCCCGTCGCGTGGATCAAAGGATCTGTGGTTTTCCCTCGAGGCTTTCCCTCGAGGCTTTCCCACAGGGCTGTCCCACGTGGCACCGTGGTGTGAGTCGATCCTCGGCGTGAAAGATGAACCAGTGCAGGGCAAAGAGGTTCCTCTGGAATGGACTGAGACATCTGGGGGACTCTTGGAATGGTGGTACGACCATGGAGTTCCTCTCGCCTTTCCTGTTGAGAGTGCCTCCTCTTGAGATGCGACGGGAACGCCGGGAATTCTTTCCCGTTGAAAGCAGGGAAAGGATCCCTCATCTCGAGCTACGAGGGGGAAACGGGGCTCCTCTGGATGTGGGCGGGACCATCGTGCTTCCTCTCGAGTGGAGACGGGTATGGCGGTGAACTTCTTGAGTTGCAGCAAGGGTGTGAAAGACCCTTTCGAAGTTCCTGAGGTTTGGTGTCATTAGTCTCCAGAGGCCTCATCGGAAATAGGCCTCATCTCGCCTGGAAGGGAGAACTTCCTGGATTTTATCGAGTTGCGGCAGGTGTTCTCGAGTTACGACGGGGACCTCAGGGACCCGCCCTGGTGGCCTCAGGAGAGGCCAGTCCCCATGCGAGTTGCTAGGGGGCCTCTCGGGATTCCTCTCCCGTCGATACCGGGGCCAAAAACCTTGTGTGGAGTCAGGGCCGGAACCGAGGATTCCTCTCAGGGGCTGACATGGATCTTTGGGTACTTCTGGAGTCTCCCCAGGGGAGTCAGGCCTCGTCTCGAGTAGGGGCATGCACGTGCGCTTTCCTTCCAGGCTGTAGCAGCAATGTCACGCTTCCCGTCGCGTGGATCAAAGGATCTGTGGTTTTCCCTCGATGCTTTCCCTCGAGGCTTTCCCACAGGGCTGTCCCACGTGCCACTGTGGTGTGAGTCGATCCTCGGCGTGAAAGATGAGCCAGTGCAGGGCAAAGAGGTTCCTCTGGAATGGACTGAGACATCTGGGGGACTCTTGGAATGGTGGTACGACCATGGAGTTCCTCTCGCCTTTCCTGTTGAGAGTGCCTCCTCTTGAGATGCGACGGGAACGCCGGGAATTCTTTCCCGTTGAAAGCAGGGAAAGGATCCCTCATCTCGAGCTACGAGGGGGAAACGGGGCTCCTTTGGATGTTGTCGGGACCATCGTGCTTCCTCTCGAGTGGAGACGGGTATGGTGGTGAACTTCTTGAGTTGCAGCAAGGGTGTGAAAGACCCTTTCGAAGTTCCAGAGGTTAGGTGTCATTAGTCTCTAGACGCCTCATCGGAAATAGGCCTCATCTCGCCTGGAAGGGAGAACTTCCTGGATTTTCTCGAGTTGCGGCAGGTGTTCTCGAGTTACCACGGGGACCTCAGGGACCGGCCCTGGTGGCCTCAGGAGAGGCCAGTCCCCATGCGAGTTGCTAGGGGCCCTCTCGGGATTCCTCTCCCGTCGATACCGGGGCCAAAAACCTTGTGTGGAGTCAGGGCCGGAACCGAGGATCCCTCTCAGGGGCTGATATGGATCTTTGGATACTTCTGGAGTCTCGCCAGGGGAGACAGGCCTCGTTTCGTGAGGGGGCATGCACGTGCACTTTCCTTCCAGGCTGTAGCAGCAATGTCACGCTTCCCGTCGCGTGGATCAAAGGATCTGTGGTTTTCCCTCGAGGCTTTCCCTCGAGGATTTCCCACAGGGCTGTCCCACGTGCCACCGTGGTGTGAATCGATCCTCGGCGTGAAAGATGAGCCAGTGCAGGGCAAAGAGGTTCCTCTGGAATGGACTGAGACATCTGGGGGACTCTTGGAATGGTGGTACGACCATGGAGTTCCTCTCGCCTTTCCTGTTGAGAGTGCCTCCTCTTGAGATGCGACGGGAACGCCGGGAATTCTTTCCCGTTGAAAGCAGGGAAAGGATCCCTCATCTCGAGCTACGAGGGGGAAACGAGGCTCTTCTGGATGTGGGCGGGACCATCGTGCTTCCTCTCGAGTGGAGACGGGTATGGCGGTGAACTTCTTGAGTCGCAGCAAGGGTGTGAAAGATCCTTTCGAAGTTCCAGAGGTTAGGTGTCATTAGTCTCCAGACGCCTCATCGGAAATAAGCCTCATCTCGCCTGGAAGGGAGAACTTCCTGGATTTTCTCGAGTTGCGGCAGGTGTTCTCGAGTTACGACGGGGACCTCAGGGACCCGCCCTGGTGGCCTCAGGAGAGGCCAGTCCCCATGCGAGTTGCTAGGGAGTCTCTCGGGATTCCTCTCCCGTTGATACCGGGGCCAAAAACCTTGTGTGGAGTCAGGGCCGGAACCGAGGATTCCTCTCAGGGGCTGACATGGATCTTTGGGTACTTCTGTAGTCTCCCCAGTGGAGTCAGGCCTCGTCTCGAGTGGGGGCATGCACGTGCGCTTTCCTTCCAGGCTGTAGCAGCAATGTCACGCTTCCCGTTGCGTGGATCAAAGGATCTGTGGTTTTCCCTCGAGGCTTTCCCTCGAGGCTTTCCCACAGGGCTGTCCCACGTGCCACCGTGGTGTGAGTCGATCCTCGGCGTGAAAGATGAGCCAGTGCAGGGCAAAGAGGTTCCTCTGGAATGGACTGAGACATCTGGGGGACTCTTGGAATGGTGGTACGACCATGGAGTTCCTCTCGCCTTTCCTGTTGAGAGTGCATCCTCTTGAGATGCGACGGGAACGCAGGGAATTCTTTCCCGTTGAAAGCAGGGAAAGGATCCGTCATCTCGAGCTACGAGGGGGAAACGGGGCTACTTTGGATGTGGTCGGGACCATCGTGCTTCCTCTCGAGTGGAGACGGGTATGGTGGTGAACTTCTTGAGTTGCAGCAAGGGTGTGAAAGACCCTTTCGAAGTTCCAGAGGTTAGGTGTCATTAGTCTCCAGACGCCTCATCGGAAATAGGCCTCATCTCGCCTGGAAGGGAGAACTTCCTGGATTTTCTCGAGTTGCGGCAGGTGTTCTCGAGTTACGACGGGGACCTCAGGGACCGGCCCTGGTGGCCTCAGGAGAGGCCAGTCCCCATGCGAGTTGCTAGGGGGCCTCTCGGGATTCCTCTCCCGTCGATACCGGGGCCAAAAACCTTGTGTGGAGTCAGGGCCGGAACCGAGGATTCCTCTCAGGGGCTGATATGGATCTTTGGATACTTCTGGAGTCTCGCCAGGGGAGACAGGCCTCGTTTCGTGAGGGGGCATGCACGTGCACTTTCCTTCCAGGCTGTAGCAGCAATGTCACGCTTCCCGTCGCGTGGATCAAAGGATCTGTGGTTTTCCCTCGAGGCTTTCCCTCGAGGCTTTCCCACAGGGCTGTCCCACGTGCCACCGTGGTGTGAGTCGATCCTCGGCGTGAAAGATGAGCCAGTGCAGGGCAAAGAGGTTCCTCTGGAATGGACTGAGACATCTGGGGGACTCTTGGAATGGTGGTACGACCATGGAGTTCCTCTCGCCTTTCCTGTTGAGAGTGCCTCCTCTTGAGATGCGACGGGAACGCCGGGAATTCTTTCCCGTTGAAAGCAGGGAAAGGATCCCTCATCTCGAGCTCCGAGGGGGAAACGGGGCTCCTCTGGATGTGGGCGGGACCATCGTGCTTCCTCTCGAGTGGAGACGGGTATGGCGGTGAACTTCTTGAGTTGCAGCAAGGGTGTGAAAGACCCTTTCGAAGTTCCAGAGGTTTGGTGTCATTAGTCTCCAGAGGCCTCATCGGAAATAGGCCTCATCTCGCCTGGAAGGGAGAACTTCCTGGATTTTCTCGAGTTGCGGCAGGTGTTCTCGAGTTACGACGGGGACCTCAGGGACCCGCCCTGGTGGCCTCAGGAGAGGCCAATCCCCATGCGAGTTGCTAGGGGGTCTCTCGGATTTCCTCTCCCGTCGATACCGGGGCCAAAAAGCTTGTGTGGAGTCAGGGCCGGAACCGAGGATTCCTCTCAGGGGCTGACATGGATCTTTGGGTACTTCTGGAGTCTCCCCAGGGGAGTCAGGTCTCGTCTCGAGTGGGGGCATGCTCGTGCGCTTTCCTTCCAGGCTGTAGCAGCAATGTCATGCTTCCCGTCGCGTGGATCAAAGGATCTGTGGTTTTCCCTCGAGGCTTTCCCTCGAGGCTTTCCCACAGGGCTGTCCCACGTGCCACCGTGGTGTGAGTCGATCCTCGGCGTGAAAGATGAGCCAGTGCAGGGCAAAGAGGTTCCTCTGGAATGGACTGAGACATCTGGGGGACTCTTGGAATGGTGGTACGACCATGGAGTTCCTCTCGCCTTTCCGGTTGAGAGTGCCTCCTCTTGAGATGCGACGGGAACGCCGGGAATTCTTTCCCGTTGAAAGCAGGGAAAGGATCCCTCATCTCGAGCTACGAGGGGGAAACGGGGCTCCTTTGGATGTGGGCGGGACCATCGTGCTTCCTCTCGAGTGGAGACGGGTATGGCGGTGAACTTCTTGAGTTGCAGCAAGGGTGTGAAAGACCCTTTCGAAGTTCCAGAGGTTTGGTGTCATTAGTCTCCAGAGGCCTCATCGGAAATAGGCCTCATCTCGCCTGGAAGGGAGAATTTCCTGGATTTTCTCGAGTTGCGGCAGGTGTTCTCGAGTTACGACGGGGACCTCAGGGACCCGCCCTGGTGGCCTCAGGAGAGGCCAGTCCCCATGCGAGTTGCTAGGGGGCCTCTCGGGATTCCTCTCCCGTCGATACCGGGGCCAAAAACCTTGTGTGGAGTCAAGGCCGGAACCGAGGATTCCTCTCAGGGGCTGACATGGATCTTTGGGTACTCCTGGAGTCTCCCCAGGGGAGTCAGGCCTCGTCTCGAGTAGGGGCATGCACGTGCGCTTTCCTTCCAGGCTGTAGCAGCAATGTCACGCTTCCCGTCGCGTGGATCAAAGGATCTGTGGTTTTCCCTCGAGGCTTTCCCTCGAGGCTTTCCCACAGGGCTGTCCCACTTGCCACCGTGGTGAGAGTCGATCCTCGGCGTGAAAGATGAGCCAGTGCAGGGCAAAGAGGTTCCTCTGGAATGGACTGAGACATCTGGGGGACTCTTGGAATGGTGGTACGACCATGGAGTTCCTCTCGCCTTTCCTGTTGAGAGTGCCTCCTCTTGAGATGCGACGGGAACGCAGGGAATTCTTTCCCGTTGAAAGCAGGGAAAGGATCCCTCATCTCGAGCTACGAGGGGGAAACGGGGCTCCTTTGGATGTTGTCGGGACCATCGTGCTTCCTCTCGAGTGGAGACGGGTATGGTGGTGAACTTCTTGAGTTGCAGCAAGGGTGTGAAAGACCCTTTCGAAGTTCCAGAGGTTAGGTGTCATTAGTCTCCAGACGCCTCATCGGAAATAGGCCTCATCTCGCCTGGAAGGGAGAACTTCCTGGATTTTCTCGAGTTGCGGCAGGTGTTCTCGAGTTACGACGGGGACCTCAGGGACCGGCCCTGGTGGCCTCAGGAGAGGCCAGTCCCCATGCGAGTTGCTAGGGGGCCTCTCGGGATTCCTCTCCCGTCGATACCGGGGCCAAAAACCTTGTGTGGAGTCAGGGCCGGAACCGAGGATTCCTCTCAGGGGCTGATATGGATCTTTGGATACTTCTGGAGTCTCGCCAGGGGAGACAGGCCTCGTTTCGTGAGGGGGCATGCACGTGCACTTTCCTTCCAGGCTGTAGCAGCAATGTCACGCTTCCCGTCGCGTGGATCAAAGGATCTGTGGTTTTCCCTCGAGGCTTTCCCTCGAGGCTTTCCCACAGGGCTGTCCCACGTGCCACCGTGGTGTGAGTCGATCCTCGGCGTGAAAGATGAGCCAGTGCAGGGCAAAGAGGTTCCTCTGGAATGGACTGAGACATCTGGGGGACTCTTGGAATGGTGGTACGACCATGGAGTTCCTCTCGCCTTTCCTGTTGAGAGTGCCTCCTCTTGAGATGCGACGGGAACGCCGGGAATTCTTTCCCGTTGAAAGCAGGGAAAGGATCCCTCATCTCGAGCTCCGAGGGGGAAACGGGGCTCCTCTGGATGTGGGCGGGACCATCGTGCTTCCTCTCGAGTGGAGACGGGTATGGCGGTGAACTTCTTGAGTTGCAGCAAGGGTGTGAAAGACCCTTTCGAAGTTCCTGAGGTTTGGTGTCATTAGTCTCCAGAGGCCTCATCGGAAATAGGCCTCATCTCGCCTGGAAGGGAGAACTTCCTGGATTTTATCGAGTTGCGGCAGGTGTTCTCGAGTTACGACGGGGACCTCAGGGACCCGCCCTGGTGGCCTCAGGAGAGGCCAGTCCCCATGCGAGTTGCTAGGGGGTCTCTCGGGATTCCTCTCCCGTCGATACCGGGGCCAAAAACCTTGTTGGAGTCAGGGCCGGAACCGAGGATTCCTCTCAGGGGCTGACATGGATCTTTGGGTACTTCTGGAGTCTCCCCAGGGGAGTCAGGCCTCGTCTCGAGTAGGGGCATGCACGTGCGCTTTCCTTCCAGGCTGTAGCAGCAATGTCACGCTTCCCGTCGCGTGGATCAAAGGATCTGTGGTTTTTCCTCGAGGCTTTCCCTCGAGGCTTTCCCACAGGGCTGTCCCACGTGCCACCGTGGTGTGAGTCGATCCTCGGCGTGAAAGATGAGCCAGTGCAGGGCAAAGAGGTTCCTCTGGAATGGACTGAGACATCTGGGGGACTCTTGGAATGGTGGTACGACCATGGAGTTCCTCTCGCCTTTCCTGTTGAGAGTGCCTCCTCTTGAGATGCGACGGGAACGCCGGGAATTCTTTCCCGTTGAAAGCAGGGAAAGGATCCCTCATCTCGAGCTACGAGGGGGAAACGGGGCTCCTTTGGATGTTGTCGGGACCATCGTGCTTCCTCTCGAGTGGAGACGGGTATGGTGGTGAACTTCTTGAGTTGCAGCAAGGGTGTCAAAGACCCTTTCGAAGTTCCAGAGGTTAGGTGTCATTAGTCTCCAGACGCCTCATCGGAAATAGGCCTCATCTCGCCTGGAAGGGAGAACTTCCTGGATTTTCTCGAGTTGCGGCAGGTGTTCTCGAGTTACGATGGGGACCTCAGGGACCGGCCCTGGTGGCCTCAGGAGAGGCCAGTCCCCATGCGAGTTGCTAGGGGCCCTCTCGGGATTCCTCTCCCGTCGATACCGGGGCCAAAAACCTTGTGTGGAGTCAGGGCCGGAACCGAGGATCCCTCTCAGGGGCTGATATGGATCTTTGGATACTTCTGGAGTCTCGCCAGGGGAGACAGGCCTCGTTTCGTGAGGGGGCATGCACGTGCACTTTCCTTCCAGGCTGTAGCAGCAATGTCACGCTTCCCGTCGCGTGGATCAAAGGATCTGTGGTTTTCCCTCGAGGCTTTCCCTCGAGGATTTCCCACAGGGCTGTCCCACGTGCCACCGTGGTGTGAATCGATCCTCGGCGTGAAAGATGAGCCAGTGCAGGGCAAAGAGGTTCCTCTGGAATGGACTGAGACATCTGGGGGACTCTTGGAATGGTGGTACGACCATGGAGTTCCTCTCGCCTTTCCTGTTGAGAGTGCCTCCTCTTGAGATGCGACGGGAACGCCGGGAATTCTTTCCCGTTGAAAGCAGGGAAAGGATCCCTCATCTCGAGCTACGAGGGGGAAACGAGGCTCTTCTGGATGTGGGCGGGACCATCGTGCTTCCTCTCGAGTGGAGACGGGTATGGCGGTGAACTTCTTGAGTCGCAGCAAGGGTGTGAAAGATCCTTTCAAAGTTCCAGAGGTTAGGTGTCATTAGTCTCCAGACGCCTCATCGGAAATAAGCCTCATCTCGCCTGGAAGGGAGAACTTCCTGGATTTTCTCGAGTTGCGGCAGGTGTTCTCGAGTTACGACGGGGACCTCAGGGACCCGCCCTGGTGGCCTCAGGAGAGGCCAGTCCCCATGCGAGTTGCTAGGGAGTCTCTCGGGATTCCTCTCCCGTTGATACCGGGGCCAAAAACCTTGTGTGGAGTCAGGGCCGGAACCGAGGATTCCTCTCAGGGGCTGACATGGATCTTTGGGTACTTCTGGAGTCTCCCCAGTGGAGTCAGGCCTCGTCTCGAGTGGGGGCATGCACGTGCGCTTTCCTTCCAGGCTGTAGCAGCAATGTCACGCTTCCCGTTGCGTGGATCAAAGGATCTGTGGTTTTCCCTCGAGGCTTTCCCTCGAGGCTTTCCCACAGGGCTGTCCCACGTGCCACCGTGGTGTGAGTCGATCCTCGGCGTGAAAGATGAGCCAGTGCAGGGCAAAGAGGTTCCTCTGGAATGGACTGAGACATCTGGGGGACTCTTGGAATGGTGGTACGACCATGGAGTTCCTCTCGCCTTTCCTGTTGAGAGTGCATCCTCTTGAGATGCGACGGGAACGCAGGGAATTCTTTCCCGTTGAAAGCAGGGAAAGGATCCGTCATCTCGAGCTACGAGGGGGAAACGGGGCTACTTTGGATGTGGTCGGGACCATCGTGCTTCCTCTCGAGTGGAGACGGGTATGGTGGTGAACTTCTTGAGTTGCAGCAAGGGTGTGAAAGACCCTTTCGAAGTTCTAGAGGTTAGGTGTCATTAGTCTCCAGACGCCTCATCGGAAATAGGCCTCATCTCGCCTGGAAGGGAGAACTTCCTGGATTTTCTCGAGTTGCGGCAGGTGTTCTCGAGTTACGACGGGGACCTCAGGGACCGGCCCTGGTGGCCTCAGGAGAGGCCAGTCCCCATGCGAGTTGCTAGGGGGCCTCTCGGGATTCCTCTCCCGTCGATACCGGGGCCAAAAACCTTGTGTGGAGTCAGGGCCGGAACCGAGGATTCCTCTCAGGGGCTGATATGGATCTTTGGATACTTCTGGAGTCTCGCCAGGGGAGACAGGCCTCGTTTCGTGAGGGGGCATGCACGTGCACTTTCCTTCCAGGCTGTAGCAGCAATGTCACGCTTCCCGTCGCGTGGATCAAAGGATCTGTGGTTTTCCCTCGAGGCTTTCCCTCGAGGCTTTCCCACAGGGCTGTCCCACGTGCCACCGAGGTGTGAGTCGATCCTCGGCGTGAAAGATGAGCCAGTGCAGGGCAAAGAGGTTCCTCTGGAATGGACTGAGACATCTGGGGGACTCTTGGAATGGTGGTACGACCATGGAGTTCCTCTCGCCTTTCCTGTTAAGAGTGCCTCCTCTTGAGATGCGACGGGAACGCCGGGAATTCTTTCCCGTTGAAAGCAGGGAAAGGATCCCTCATCTCGAGCTCCGAGGGGGAAACGGGGCTCCTCTGGATGTGGGCGGGACCATCGTGCTTCCTCTCGAGTGGAGACGGGTATGGCGGTGAACTTCTTGAGTTGCAGCAAGGGTGTGAAAGACCCTTTCGAAGTTCCAGAGGTTTGGTGTCATTAGTCTCCAGAGGCCTCATCGGAAATAGGCCTCATCTCGCCTGGAAGGGAGAACTTCCTGGATTTTCTCGAGTTGCGGCAGGTGTTCTCGAGTTACGACGGGGACCTCAGGGACCCGCCCTGGTGGCCTCAGGAGAGGCCAGTCCCCATGCGAGTTGCTAGGGGGTCTCTCGGGATTCCTCTCCCGTCGATACCGGGGCCAAAAAGCTTGTGTGGAGTCAGGGCCGGAACCGAGGATTCCTCTCAGGGGCTGACATGGATCTTTGGGTACTTCTGGAGTCTCCCCAGGGGAGTCAGGTCTCGTCTCGAGTGGGGGCATGCTCGTGCGCTTTCCTTCCAGGCTGTAGCAGCAATGTCATGCTTCCCGTCGCGTGGATCAAAGGATCTGTGGTTTTCCCTCGAGGCTTTCCCTCGAGGCTTTCCCACAGGGCTGTCCCACGTGCCACCGTGGTGTGAGTCGATCCTCGGCGTGAAAGATGAGCCAGTGCAGGGCAAAGAGGTTCCTCTGGAATGGACTGAGACATCTGGGGGACTCTTGGAATGGTGGTACGACCATGGAGTTCCTCTCGCCTTTCCGGTTGAGAGTGCCTCCTCTTGAGATGCGACGGGAACGCCGGGAATTCTTTCCCGTTGAAAGCAGGGAAAGGATCCCTCATCTCGAGCTACGAGGGGGAAACGGGGCTCCTTTGGATGTGGGCGGGACCATCGTGCTTCCTCTCGAGTGGAGACGGGTATGGCGGTGAACTTCTTGAGTTGCAGCAAGGGTGTGAAAGACCCTTTCGAAGTTCCAGAGGTTTGGTGTCATTAGTCTCCAGAGGCCTCATCGGAAATAGGCCTCATCTCGCCTGGAAGGGAGAATTTCCTGGATTTTCTCGAGTTGCGGCAGGTGTTCTCGAGTTACGACGGGGACCTCAGGGACCCGCCCTGGTGGCCTCAGGAGAGGCCAGTCCCCATGCGAGTTGCTAGGGGGCCTCTCGGGATTCCTCTCCCGTCGATACCGGGGCCAAAAACCTTGTGTGGAGTCAAGGCCGGAACCGAGGATTCCTCTCAGGGGCTGACATGGATCTTTGGGTACTCCTGGAGTCTCCCCAGGGGAGTCAGGCCTCGTCTCGAGTAGGGGCATGCACGTGCGCTTTCCTTCCAGGCTGTAGCAGCAATGTCACGCTTCCCGTCGCGTGGATCAAAGGATCTGTGGTTTTCCCTCGAGGCTTTCCCTCGAGGCTTTCCCACAGGGCTGTCCCACTTGCCACCGTGGTGAGAGTCGATCCTCGGCGTGAAAGATGAGCCAGTGCAGGGCAAAGAGGTTCCTCTGGAATGGACTGAGACATCTGGGGGACTCTTGGAATGGTGGTACGACCATGGAGTTCCTCTCGCCTTTCCTGTTGAGAGTGCCTCCTCTTGAGATGCGACGGGAACGCCGGGAATTCTTTCCCGTTGAAAGCAGGGAAAGGATCCCTCATCTCGAGCTACGAGGGGGAAACGGGGCTCCTTTGGATGTTGTCGGGACCATCGTGCTTCCTCTCGAGTGGAGACGGGTATGGTGGTGAACTTCTTGAGTTGCAGCAAGGGTGTGAAAGACCCTTTCGAAGTTCCAGAGGTTAGGTGTCATTAGTCTCCATACGCCTCATCGGAAATAGGCCTCATCTCGCCTGGAAGGGAGAACTTCCTGGATTTTCTCGAGTTGCGGCAGGTGTTCTCGAGTTACGACGGGGACCTCAGGGACCGGCCCTGGTGGCCTCAGGAGAGGCCAGTCCCCATGCGAGTTGCTAGGGGGCCTCTCGGGATTCCTCTCCCGTCGATACCGGGGCCAAAAACCTTGTGTGGAGTCAGGGCCGGAACCGAGGATTCCTCTCAGGGGCTGATATGGATCTTTGGATACTTCTGGAGTCTCGCCAGGGGAGACAGGACTCGTTTCGTGAGGGGGCATGCACGTGCACTTTCCTTCCAGGCTGTAGCAGCAATGTCACGCTTCCCGTCGCGTGGATCAAAGGATCTGTGGTTTTCCCTCGAGGCTTTCCCTCGAGGCTTTCCCACAGGGCTGTCCCACGTGCCACCGTGGTGTGAGTCGATCCTCGGCGTGAAAGATGAGCCAGTGCAGGGCAAAGAGGTTCCTCTGGAATGGACTGAGACATCTGGGGGACTCTTGGAATGGTGGTACGACCATGGAGTTCCTCTCGCCTTTCCTGTTGAGAGTGCCTCCTCTTGAGATGCGACGGGAACGCCGGGAATTCTTTCCCGTTGAAAGCAGGGAAAGGATCCCTCATCTCGAGCTACGAGGGGGAAACGGGGCTCCTCTGGATGTGGGCGGGACCATCGTGCTTCCTCTCGAGTGGAGACGGGTAAGGCGGTGAACTTCTTGAGTTGCAGCAAGGGTGTGAAAGACCCTTTCGAAGTTCCAGAGGTTTGGTGTCATTAGTCTCCAGAGGCCTCATCGGAAATAGGCCTCATCTCGCCTGGAAGGGAGAACTTCCTGGATTTTCTCGAGTTGCGGCAGGTGTTCTCGAGTTACGACGGGGACCTCAGGGACCCGCCCTGGTGGCCTCAGGAGAGGCCAGTCCCCATGCGAGTTGCTAGGGGGCCTCTCGGGATTCCTCTCCCGTCGATACCGGGGCCAAAAACCTTGTGTGGAGTCAGGGCCGGAACCGAGGATTCCTCTCAGGGGCTGACATGGATCTTTGGGTACTTCTGGAGTCTCCCCAGGGGAGTCAGGCCTCGTCTCGAGTAGGGGCATGCACGTGCGCTTTCCTTCCAGGCTGTAGCAGCAATGTCACGCTTCCCGTCACGTGGATCAAAGGATCTGTGGTTTTCCCTCGAGGCTTTCCCTCGAGGCTTTCTCACAGGGCTGTCCCACTTGCCACCGTGGTGAGATTCGATCCTCGGCGTGAAAGATGAGCCAGTGCAGGGCAAAGAGGTTCCTCTGGAATGGACTGAGACATCTGGGGGACTCTTGGAATGGTGGTACGACCATGGAGTTCCTCTCGCCTTTCCTGTTGAGAGTGCCTCCTCTTGAGATGCGACGGGAACGCAGGGAATTCTTTCCCGTTGAAAGCAGGGAAAGGATCCCTCATCTCGAGCTACGAGGGGGAAACGGGGCTCCTTTGGATGTTGTCGGAACCATCGTGCTTCCTCTCGAGTGGAGACGGGTATGGTGGTGAACTTCTTGAGTTGCAGCAAGGGTGTGAAAGACCCTTTCGAAATTCCAGAGTTTAGGTGTCATTAGTCTCCAGACGCCTCATCGGAAATAGGCCTCATCTCGCCTGGAAGGGAGAACTTCCTGGATTTTCTCGAGTTGCGGCAGGTGTTCTCGAGTTACGACGGGGACCTCAGGGACCGGCCCTGGTGGCCTCAGGAGAGGCCAGTCCCCATGCAAGTTGCTAGGGGGCCTCTCGGGATTCCTCTCCCGTCGATACCGGGGCCAAAAACCTTGTGTGGAGTCAGGGCCGGAACCGAGGATTCCTCTCAGGGGCTGATATGGATCTTTGGATACTTCTGGAGTCTCGCCAGGGGAGACAGGCCTCGTTTCGTGAGGGGGCATGGACGTGCACTTTCCTTCCAGGCTGTAGCAGCAATGTCACGCTTCCCGTCGCGTGGATCAAAGGATCTGTGGTTTTCCCTCGAGGCTTTCCCTCGAGGCTTTCCCACAGGGCTGTCCCACGTGCCACCGTGGTGTGAGTCGATCCTCGGCGTGAAAGATGAGCCAGTGCAGGGCAAAGAGGTTCCTCTGGAATGGACTGAGACATCTGGGGTACTCTTGGAATGGTGGTACGACCATGGAGTTCCTCTCGCCTTTCCTGTTGAGAGTGCCTCCTCTTGAGATGCGACGGGAACGCCGGGAATTCTTTCCCGTTGAAAGCAGGGAAAGGATCCCTCATCTCGAGCTCCGAGGGGGAAACGGGGCTCCTCTGGATGTGGGCGGGACCATCGTGCTTCCTCTCGAGTGGAGACGGGTATGGCGGTGAACTTCTTGAGTCGCAGCAAGGGTGTGAAAGACCCTTTCGAAGTTCCAGAGGTTAGGTGTCATTAGTCTCCAGACGCCTCATCGGAAATAAGCCTCATCTCGCCTGGAAGGGAGAACTTCCTGGATTTTCTCGAGTTGCGGCAGGTGTTCTCGAGTTACGACGGGGACCTCAGGGACCCGCCCTGGTGGGCACAGGAGAGGCCAGTCCCCATGCGAGTTGCTAGGGGGCCTCTCGGGATTCCTCTCCCGTCGATACCGGGGCCAAAAACCTTGTGTGGAGTCAGGGCCGGAACCGAGGATTCCTCTCAGGGGCTGACATGGATCTTTGGGTACTTCTGGAGTCTCCCCAGTGGAGTCAGGCCTCGTCTCGAGTGGGGGCATGCACGTGCGCTTTCCTTCCAGGCTGTAGCAGCAATGTCACGCTTCCCGTCGCGTGGATCAAAGGATCTGTGGTTTTCCCTCGAGGCTTTCCCTCGAGGCTTTCCCACAGGGCTGTCCCACGTGCCACCGTGGTGTGAGTCGATCCTCGGCATGAAAGATGAGCCAGTGCAGGGCAAAGAGGTTCCTCTGGAATGGACTGAGACATCTGGGGGACTCTTGGAATGGTGGTACGACCATGGAGTTCCTCTCGCCTTTCCTGTTGAGAGTGCCTCCTCTTGAGATGCGACGGGAACGCCGGGAATTCTTTCCCGTTGAAAGCAGGGAAAGGATCCCTCATCTCGAGCTACGAGGGGGAAACGGGGCTCCTCTGGATGTGGGCGGGACCATCGTGCTTCCTCTCGAGTGGAGACGGGTAAGGCGGTGAACTTCTTGAGTTGCAGCAAGGGTGTGAAAGACCCTTTCGAAGTTCCAGAGGTTTGGTGTCATTAGTCTCCAGAGGCCTCATCGGAAATAGGCCTCATCTCGCCTGGAAGGGAGAACTTCCTGGATTTTCTCGAGTTGCGGCAGGTGTTCTCGAGTTACGACGGGGACCTCAGGGACCCGCCCTGGTGGCCTCAGGAGAGGCCAGTCCCCATGCGAGTTGCTAGGGGGCCTCTCGGGATTCCTCTCCCGTCGATACCGGGGCCAAAAACCTTGTGTGGATCAGGGCCGGAACCGAGGATTCCTCTCAGGGGCTGACATGGATCTTTGGGTACTCCTGGAGTCTCCCCAGGGGAGTCAGGCCTCGTCTCGAGTAGGGGCATGCACGTGCGCTTTCCTTCCAGGCTGTAGCAGCAATGTCACGCTTCCCGTCGCGTGGATCAAAGGATCTGTGGTTTTCCCTCGAGGCTTTCCCTCGAGGCTTTCCCACAGGGCTGTCCCACGTGCCACCGTGGTGAGAGTCGATCCTCGGCGTGAAAGATGAGCCAGTGCAGGGCAAAGAGGTTCCTCTGGAATGGACTGAGACATCTAGGGGACTCTTGGAATGGTGGTACGACCATGGAGTTCCTCTCGCCTTTCCTGTTGAGAGTGCCTCCTCTTGAGATGCGACGGGAACGCAGGGAATTCTTTCCCGTTGAAAGCAGGGAAAGGATCCCTCATCTCGAGCTACGAGGGGGAAACGGGGCTCCTTTGGATGTTGTCGGGACCATCGTGCTTCCTCTCGAGTGGAGACGGGTATGGTGGTGAACTTCTTGAGTTGCAGCAAGGGTGTGAAAGACCCTTTCGAAGTTCCAGAGGTTAGGTGTCATTAGTCTCCAGACGCCTCATCGGAAATAGGCCTCATCTCGCCTGGAAGGGAGAACTTCCTGGATTTTCTCGAGTTGCGGCAGGTGTTCTCGAGTTACGACGGGGACCTAAGGGACCGGCCCTGGTGGCCTCAGGAGAGGCCAGTCCCCATGCGAGTTGCTAGGGGGCCTCTCGGGATTCCTCTCCCGTCGATACCGGGGCCAAAATCCTTGTGTGGAGTCAGGGCCGGAACCGAGGATTCCTCTCAGGGACTGATATGGATCTTTGGATACTTCTGGAGTCTCGCCAGGGGAGACAGGCCTCGTTTCGTGAGGGGGCATGCACGTGCACTTTCCTTCCAGGCTGTAGCAGCAATGTCACGCTTCCCGTCGCGTGGATCAAAGGATCTGTGGTTTTCCCTCGAGGCTTTCCCTCGAGGCTTTCCCACAGGGCTGTCCCACGTGCCACCGTGGTGTGAGTCGATCCTCGGCGTGAAAGACGAGCCAGTGAAGGGCAAAGAGGTTCCTCTGGAATGGACTGAGACATCTGGGGGACTCTTGGAATGGTGGTACGACCATGGAGTTCCTCTCGCCTTTCCTGTTGAGAGTGCCTCCTCTTGAGATGCGACGGGAACGCCGGGAATTCTTTCCCGTTGAAAGCTGGGAAAGGATCCCTCATCTCGAGCTCCGAGGGGGAAACGGGGCTCCTCTGGATGTGGGCGGGACCATCGTGCTTCCTCTCGAGTGGAGACGGGTATGGCGGTGAACTTCTTGAGTCGCAGCAAGGGTGTGAAAGACCCTTTCGAAGTTCCAGAGGTTAGGTGTCATTAGTCTCCAGACGCCTCATCGGAAAAAAGCCTCATCTCGCCTGGAAGGGAGAACTTCCTGGATTTTCTCGAGTTGCGGCAGGTGTTCTCGAGTTACGACGGGGACCTCAGGGACCCGCCCTGGTGGCCTCAGGAACGGCCAGTCCCCATGCTAGTTGCTAGGGGGCCTCTCGGGATTCCTCTCCCGTCGATACCGGGGCCAAAAACCTTGTGTGGAGTCAGGGCCGGAACCGAGGATTCCTCTCAGGGGCTGACATGGATCTTTGGGTACTTCTGGAGTCTCCCCAGGGGAGTCAGGACTCGTCTCGAGTGGGGGCATGCACGTGCGCTTTCCTTCCAGGCTGTAGCAGCAATGTCACACTTCCCGTCGCGTGGATCAAAGGATCTGTGGTTTTCCCTCGAGGCTTTCCCTCGAGGCTTTCCCACAGGGCTGTCCCACGTGCCACCGTGGTGTGAGTCGATCCTCGGCGTGAAAGATGAGCCAGTGCAGGGCAAAGAGGCTCCTCTGGAATGGACTGAGACATCTGGGGGACTCTTGGAATGGTGGTACGACCATGGAGTTCCTCTCGCCTTTCCTGTTGAGAGTGCCTCCTCTTGAGATGCGACGGGAACGCCGGGAATTCTTTCCCGTTGAAAGCAGGGAATGGATCCCTCATCTCGAGCTCCGAGGGGGAAACGGGTCTCCTCTGGATGTGGGCGGGACCATCGTGCTTCCTCTCGAGTGGAGACGGGTATGGCGGTGAACTTCTTGAGTTGCAGCAAGGGTGTGAAAGACCCTTTCGAAGTTCCAGAGGTTAGGTGTCATTAGTCTCCCGACGCCTCATCGGAAATAGGCCTCATCTTGCCTGGAAGGGAGAACTTCCTGGATTTTCTCGAGTTGCGGCAGGTGTTCTCGAGTTACGACGGGGACCTCAGGGACCCGCCCTGGTGGCCTCAGGAGAGGCCAGTACACATGCGAGTTGCTAGGGGGCCTCTCGGGATTCCTCTCCCGTCGATACCGGGGCCAAAAACCTTGTGTGGAGTCAGGGCCGGAACCGAGGATTCCTCTCAGGGGCTGACATGGATCTTTGGGTACTTGTGGAGTCTCCCCAGGGGAGTCAGGCCTCGTCTCGAGTGGGGGCATGCACGTGCGCTTTCCTTCCAGGCTGTAGCAGCAATGTCACGCTTCCCGTCGCGTGGATCAAAGGATCTGTGGTTTTCCCTCGAGGCTTTCGCTCGAGGCTTTCCCACAGGGCTGTCCCACGTGCCACCGTGGTGTGAGTCGATCCTCGGCGTGAAAGATGAGCCAGTGCAGGGCAAAGAGGCTTCTCTGGAATGGACTGAGACATCTGGGGGACTCTTGGAATGGTGGTACGACCATGGAGTTCCTCTCGCCTTTCCTGTTGAGAGTGCCTCCTCTTGAGATGCGACGGGAACGCCGGGAATTCTTTCCCGTTGAAAGCAGGGAATGGATCCCTCATCTCGAGCTACGAGGGGGAAACGGGGCTCCTCTGGATGTGGGCGGGACCATCGTGCTTCCTCTCGAGTGGAGACGGGTATGGCGGTGAACTTCTTGAGTTGCAGCAAGGGTGTGAAAGACCCTTTCGAAGTTCCAGAGGTTAGGTGTCATTTGTCTCCAGAGGCCTCATCGGAAATAGGCCTCATCTCGCCTGGAAGGGAGAACTTCCTGGATTTTCTCGAGTTGCGGCAGGTGTTCTCGAGTTACGACGGGGACCTCAGGGACCCGCCCTGGTGGCCTCAGGAGAGGCCAGTCCCCTTGCGAGTTGCTAGGGGGCCTCTCGGGATTCCTCTCCCGTCGATACCGGGGCCAAAAACCTTGTGTGGAGTCAGGGCCGGAACCGAGGATTCCTCTCAGGGGCTGACATGGATCTTTGGGTACTTGAGGAGTCTCCCCAGGGGAGTCAGGCCTCATCTCGAGTGGGGGCATGCACGTGCGCTTTCCTTCCAGGCTGTAGCAGCAATGTCACGCTTCCCGTCGCGTGGATCAAAGGATCTGTGGTTTTCCCTCGAGGCTTTCGCTCGAGGCTTTCCCACAGGGCTGTCCCACGTGCCACCGTGGT
Source organism: Capricornis sumatraensis (assembly GCF_032405125.1). Classification (NCBI taxonomy): domain Eukaryota; kingdom Metazoa; phylum Chordata; class Mammalia; order Artiodactyla; family Bovidae; genus Capricornis; species Capricornis sumatraensis. Next base: position 3,171,834 of record NW_027184622.1, on the reverse strand, counting down.
GTGAGTCGATCCTCGGCGTGAAAGATGAGCCAGTGCAGGGCAAAGAGGCTCCTCTGGAATGGACTGAGACATCTGGGGGACTCTTGGAATGGTGGAACGACCATGGAGTTCCTCTCGCGTTTCCTGTTGAGAGTGCCTCCTCTTGAGATGCGACGGGAACGCCGGGAATTCTTTCCCGTTGAAAGCAGGGAATGGATCCCTCATCTCGAGCTACGAGGGGGAAACGGGGCTCCTCTGGATGTGGGCGGGACCATCGTGCTTCCTCTCGAGTGGAGACGGGTATGGCGGTGAACTTATTGAGTTGCAGCAAGGGTGTGAAAGGCCCTTTCGAAGTTCCAGAGGTTAGGTGTCATTTGTCTCCAGAGGCCTCATCGGAAATAGGCCTCATCTCGCCTGGAAGGGAGAACTTCCTGGATTTTCTCGAGTTGCGGCAGGTGTTCTCGAGTTACGACGGGGACCTCAGGGACCCGCCCTGGTGGCCTCAGGAGAGGCCAGTCCCCATGCGAGTTGCTAGGGGGCCTCTCGGGATTCCTCTCCCGTCGATACCGGGGCCAAAAACCTTGTGTGGAGTCAGGGCCGGAACCGAGGATTCCTCTCAGGGGCTGACATGGATCTTTGGGTACTTCTGGAGTCTCCCCAGGGGAGTCAGGCCTCGTCTCGAGTGGGGGCATGCACGTGCGCTTTCCTTCCAGGCTGTAGCAGCAATGTCACGCTTCCAGTCGCGTGGATCAAAGGATCTGTGGTTTACCCTCGATGCTTTCCCACAGGGCTGTCCCACGTGCCACCGTGGTGTGAGTCGATCCTCGGCGTGAAAGATGAGCCAGTGCAGGGCAAAGAGGTTCCTCTGGAATGGACTGAGAAATCTCGGGGACTCTTGGAATGGTGGTACGACCATGGAGTTCCTCTCGTCTTTCCTGTTGAGAGTGCCTCCTCTTGAGATGCGACGGGAACGCCGAAAATACTTTCCCGTTGATAGCAGGGAAAGGATCCCTCATCTCGAGCTACGAGGGGCAAACGGGGCTCCTCTGGATGTGGGCGGGACCATCATGTTTCCTCTCGAGTGGAGACGGGTATGGCGGTGAACTTCTTGAGTTGCAGCAAGGGTGTGAAAGACCCTTTCGAAGTTCCAGAGGTTCCGTGTCATTAGTCTCCAGACGCCTTATCGGAAATAGGCCTCATCTCGCCTGGAAGGGAGAACTTCCTGGATTTTCTCGAGTTGCGGCAGGTGTTCTCGAGTTACGACGGGGACCTCAGGAACCCGCCCTGGTGGCCTCAGGAAAGGTCAGTCCCCTTGTGAGTTCCTAGGGGGCCTCTCGGGATTCCTCTCCCGTCGATACCGGGGCCAAAATACTTGTGTGGAGTCAGGGCCGGAACCGAGGATTCCTCTCAGGGGCTGACATGGAGCTTTGGTTACTTCTGGAGTCTCCCCAGGGGAGTCAGGCCTCGTCTCGAGTGGGGGCATGCACGTGCGCTTTCCTTACAGGCTGTAGCAGCAATGTCACGGTTCCCGTCGCGTGGATCAAAGGATCTGTGGTTTTCCCTCGAGGCTTTCCCACAGGGCTGTCTCACGTGCCAACGTGGTGTGAGTCGATTCTCGGCGTGAAAGATGAGACAGTGCAGGGCAAAGAGGTTCCTCTGGATTGGACTGAGACATCTGGGGGACTCTTGGAATGGTGGTACGACCATGGAGTTCCTCTCGCCTTTCCTGTTGAGAGTGCCTCCTCTTGAGATGCGACGGGAACGCCGGGAATTCTTTCCCGTTGAAAGCAGGGAAAGGATCCCTCATCTCGAGCTACGAGGGGGAAACGGGGCTCCTCTGGATGTGGGCGGGACCATCGTGCTTCCTCTCGAGTGGAGACGGGTATGGCGGTGAAATTCTTGAGTTGCAGCAAGGGTGTGAAAGACCCTTTCAAATTTCCAGAGGTTAGGTGTCATTAGTCTCCAGACGCCTCATCGGAAATAGGCCTCATTTCGCCTGGAAAGGAGAACTTCCTGGATTTTCTCGAGTTGCGGCAGGTGTTCTCGATTTACGACGGGGACCTCAGGGACCCGCCCTGGTGGCCTCAGGTACGGCCAGTCCCCATGCTAGTTGCTAGGGGGCCTCTCGGGATTCCTCTCCCGTCGATACCGGGGCCGAAAACCTTGTGTGGATTCAGGGCCGGAACCGAGGATTCCTCTCAGGGGCTGACATGGATCTTTGGGTACTTCTGGAGTCTCCCCAGGGGAGTCAGGACTCGTCTCGAGTGGGGGCATGCACGTGCGCTTTCCTTCCAGGCTGTAGCAGCAATGTCATGCTTCCCGTCGCGTGGATCAAAGGATCTGTGGTTTTCCCTCGAGGCTTTCCCTCGAGGCTTTCCCACAGGGCTGTCTCACGTGCCACCGTGGTGTGAGTCGATCCTCGGCGTGAAAGATGAGCCAGTGCAGGGCAAAAAGGTTCCTCTGGAATGGACTGAGACATCTGGGGGACTCTTGGAATGGTGGTACGACCATGGAGTTCCTCTCGCCTTTCCTGTTGAGAGTGCCTCCTCTTGAGATGCGACGGGAACGCCGGGAATTCTTTCCCGTTGAAAGCAGGGAAAGGATCCCTCATCTCGAGCTACGAGGGGGAAACGGGGCTCCTCTGGATGTGGGCGGGACCATCGTGCTTCCTTTCGAGTAGAGACGGGTATGGCGGTGAAATTCTTGAGTTGCAGCAAGGGTGTGAAAGACCCTTTCGAAGTTCCAGAGGTTAGGTGTCATTAGTCTCCAGACGCCTCATCGGAAATAGGCCTCATTTCGCCTGGAAAGGAGAACTTCCTGGATTTTCTCGAGTTGCGGCAGGTGTTCTCGATTCACGACGGGGACATCAGGGACCCGCCCTGGTGGCCTCAGGAACGGCCAGTCCCCATGCTAGTTGCTAGGGGGCCTCTCGGGATTCCTCTCCCGTCGATACCGGGGCCAAAAACCTTGTGTGGAGTCAGGGCCGGAACGGAGAATTCCTCTCAGGGGCTGACATGGATCTTTGGGTACTTCTGGAGACTCCCCAGCGGAGTCAGGCCTCGTCTCGTGTGGGGGCATGCAAGTGCGCTTTCCTTCCAGGCTGTAGAAGCAATGTCACGCTTCCCGTCGCGTGGATCAAAGGATCTGTGGTTTTCCCTCGAGGCTTTCCCACAGGGCTGTCCCACGTGCCACCGTGGTGTGAGTCGATCCTCGGCGTGAAAGATGAGCCAGTGCAGGGCAAAGAGCTTCCTCTGGAAAGGACTGAGACATCTGGGGGACTCTTGGAATGGTGGTACGACCATGGAGTTCCTCTCGCCTTTCCTGTTGAGAGTGCCTCCTCTTGAGATGCGACGGGAACGCCGGGAATTCTTTCCCGTTGAAAGCAGGGAAAGGATCCCTCATCTCGAGCTACGAGGGGGAAACGGGGCTCCTCTGGATGTGGGCGGGACCATCATGCTTCCTCTCGAGTGGACACGGGTATGGCGGTGAACTTCTTGAGTTGCAGCAAGGGTGTGAAAGACCCTTTCGAAGTTCCAGAGGTTAGGTGTCATTAGTCTCCCGACGCCTCATCGGAAATAGGCCTCATCTCGCCTGGAAGGGAGAACTTCCTGGATTTTCTCGAGTTGCGGCAGGTGTTCTCGAGTTACGACGGGGACCTCAGGGACCCGCCCTGGTGGCCTCAGGAGAGGCCAGTCCCCATGCGAGTTGCTAGGGGGCCTCTCGGGATTCCTCTCCCATCGATGCCGGGGCCAAAAACCTTGTGTGGAGTCAGGGCCGGAACCGAGGATTCCTCTCAGGGGCTGACATGGATCTTTGGGTACTTCTGGAGTCTCCCCAGGGGAGTCAGGCCTCGTCTCGAGTGGGGGCATGCACGTGCGCTTTCCTTCCAGGCTGTAGCAGCAATGTCACGCTTCCCGTCGCGTGGATCAAAGGATCTGTGGTTTTCCCTCGAGGCTTTCCCTCGAGGCTTTCCCACAGGGCTGTCCCACGTGCCACCGTGGTGTGAGTCGATCCTCGGCGTGAAAGATGAGCCAGTGCAGGGCAAAGAGGTTCCTCTGGAATGGACTGAGAAATCTCGGGGACTCTTGGAATGGTGGTACGACCATGGAGTTCCTCTCATCTTTCCTGTTGAGAGTGCCTCCTCTTGAGATGCGACGGGAACGCCGGGAATTCTTTCCCGTTGATAGCAGGGAAAGGATCCCTCATCTCGAGCTACGAGGGGGAAACGGGGCTCCTCTGGATGTGGGCGGGACCATCGTGTTTCCTCTCGAGTGGAGACGGGTATGGCGGTGAACTTCTTGAGTTGCAGCAAGGGTGTGAAAGACTCTTTTGAAGTTCCAGAGGTTCGGTGTCATTAGTCTCCAGACGTCTCATCGGAAATAGGCCTCATCTCGCCTGGAAGGGAGAACTTCCTGGATTTTCTCGAGTTGCGGCAGGTGTTCTCGAGTTACGACGGGGACCTCAGGGACCCGCCCTGGTGGCCTCAGGAAAGGCCAGTCCCCATGCGAGTTGCTCGGGGGCCTCTCGGGATTCCTCTCCCGTCGATACCGGGGTCAAAAACTTTGTGTGGAGTCAGGGCCGGAACCGAGGATTCCTCTCAGGGGATGATATGGATCTTTGGGTACTTCTGGAGTCTCCCCAGGGGAGTCAGGCCTCGTCTCGAGTGGGGGCATGCACGTGCGCTTTCCTTCCAGGCTGTAGCAGCAATGTCACGCTTCCCGTCGCGTGGATCAAAGGATCTGTGGTTTATCCTCGAGGCTTTCCACAGGGCTGTCCCACGTGCCACCGTGGTGTGAGTCGATCCTCGGCGTGAAAGATGAGCCAGTGCAGGGCAAAGAGGTTCCTCTGGAATGGACTGAGAAATCTCGGGGACTCTTGGAATGGTGGTATGACCATGGAGTTCCTCTCGTCTTTCCTGTTGAGAGTGCCTCCTCTTGAGATGCGACGGGAACGCCGAAAATACTTTCCCGTTGATAGCAGGGAAAGGATCCCTCATCTCGAGCTACGAGGGGCAATCGGGGCTCCTCTGGATGTGGGCGGGACCATCGTGCTTCCTCTCGAGTGGAGACGGGTATGGCGGTGAACTTCTTGAGTTGCAGCAAGGGTGTGAAAGACCCTTTCGAAGTTCCAGAGTTTAGGTGTCATTAGTCTCCAGACGCCTCATCGGAAATAGGCCTCATCTCGCCTGGAAGGGAGAACTTCCTGGATTTTTTCGAGTTGCGGCAGGTGTTCTCGAGTTACGACGGGGACCTCAGGGACCCGCCCTGGTGGCCTCAGGAGAGGCCAGTCCCCATGCGAGTTGCTAGGGGGCCTCTCGGGATTCCTCTCCCGTCGATACCAGGGCCAAAAACCTTGTGTGGAGTCAGGGCCGGAACCGAGGATTCCTCTCAGGGGCTGACATGGATCTTTGGGTACTTCTGGAGTCTCCCCAGGGGAGTCAGGCCTCGTCTCGAGTGGGGGCATGCACGTGCGCTTTCCTTCCAGGCTGTAGCAGCAATGTCACGCTTCCCGTCGCGTGGATCAAAGGATCTGTGGTTTTCCCTCGAGGCTTTCCCTCGAGGCTTTCCCACAGGGCTGTCCCACGTGCCACCGTGGTGTGAGTCGATCCTCGGCGTGAAAGATGAGCCAGTGCAGGGCAAAGAGGCTCCTCTGGAATGGACTGAGACATCTGGGGGAATCTTGGAATGGTGGTACGACCATGGAGTTCCTCTCGCCTTTCCTGTTGAGAGTGCCTCCTCTTGAGATGCGACGGGAACGCCGGGAATTCTTTCCCGTTGAAAGCAGGGAATGGTTCCCTCATCTCGAGCTCCGAGGGGGAAACGGGTCTCCTCTGGATGTGGGCGGGACCATCGTGCTTCCTCTCGAGTGGAGACGGGTATGGCGGTGAACTTCTTGAGTTGCAGCAAGGGTGTGAAAGACCCTTTCGAAGTTCCAGAGTTTAGGTGTCATTAGTCTCCAGACGCCTCATCGGAAATAGGCCTCATCTCGCCTGGAAGGGAGAACTTACTGGATTTTCTTGAGTTGCGGCAGGTGTTCTCGAGTTACGACGGGGACCTCAGGGACCCGCCCTGGTGGCCTCAGGAGAGGCCAGTCCCCATGCGAGTTGCTAGGGGGCCTCTCGGGATTCCTCTCCCGTCGATACCGGGGCCAAAAACCTTGTGTGGAGTCAGGGCCGGAACCGAGGATTCCTCTCAGGGGCTGACATGGATCTTTGGGTACTTCTGGAGTCTCCCCAGGGGAGTCAGGCCTCGTCTCGAGTGGGGACATGCACGTGCGCTTTCCTTCCAGGCTGTAGCAGCAATGTCACGCTTCCCGTCGCGTGGATCAAAGGATCTGTGGTTTTCCCTCGAGGCTTTCGCTCGAGGCTTTCCCACAGGGCTGTCCCACGTGCCACCGTGGTGTGAGTCGATCCTCGGCGTGAAAGATGAGCCAGTGCAGGGCAAAGAGGCTCCTCTGGAATGGACTGAGACATCTGGGGGACTCTTGGAATGGTGGTACGACCATGGAGTTCCTCTCGCCTTTCCTGTTGAGAGTGCCTCCTCTTGAGATGCGACGGGAACGCCGGGAATTCTTTCCCGTTGACAGCAGGGAATGGATCCCTCATCTCGAGCTACGAGGGGGAAACGGGGCTCCTCTGGATGTGGGCGGGACCATCGTGCTTCCTCTCGAGTGGAGACGGGTATGGCGGTGAACTTCTTGAGTTGCAGCAAGGGTGTGAAAGACCCCTTCGAAGTTCCAGAGGTTAGGTGTCATTAGTCTCCAGACGCCTCATCGGAAATAGGCCTCATCTCGCCTGGAAGGGAGAACTTCCTGGATTTTCTCGAGTTGCGTCAGGTGTTCTCGAGTTACGACGGGGACCTCAGGGATCCGCCCTGGTGGCCTCAGGAAAGGCCAGTCCCCATGGGAGTTCCTAGGGGGCCTTTCGGGATTCCTCTCCCGTCGATACCGGGGCCAAAATCCTTGTGTGGAGTCAGGGCCGGAACCGAGGATTCCTCTCAGGGTCTGACATGGGTCTTTGGGTACTTCTGGAGTCTCCCCAGGGTGGTCAGGCCTCGTCTCGAGTGGGGGCATGCACATGCGCCTTCCGTCCAGGCTGTAGCAGCAATGTCACGCTTCCCGTCTCGTGGATCAAAGGATCTGTGGTTTTCCCTCGAGGCTTTCCCACAGGGCTGTCCCACGTGCCACCGTTGTGTGAGTCGATTCTCGGCGTGAAAGATGAGCCAGTTCAGGGCAAAGAGGTTCCTCTGGATTGGACTGAGACGTCTGGGGGACTCTTGGAATGGTAGTACGACCATGGAGTTCCTCTCGCCTTTCCTGTTGAGAGTGCCTCCTCTTGAGATGCGACGGGAACGCCGGGAATTCTTTCCCGTTGAAAGCAGGGAAAGGATCCCTCATCTCGAGCTACGAGGGGGAAACGGGGCTCCTCTGGATGTGGGCGGGACCATCGTGCTTCCTCTCGAGTGGAGACGGGTATTGCGGTGAAATTCTTGAGTTGCAGCAAGGGTGTGAAAGACCCTTTCGAAGTTCCAGAGGTTAGGTGTCATTAGTCTCCAGACGCCTCATCAGAAATAGGCCTCATTTCGCCTGGAAAGGAGAACTTCCTGGATTTTCTCGAGTTGCGGCAGGTGTTCTCGAGTTACGACGGGGACCTCAGGGACCCGCCCTGGTGGCCTCAGGAACGGCCAGTCCCCATGCTAGTTGCTAGGGGGCCTCTCGGGATTCCTCTCCCGTCGATACCGGGGCCAAAAACCTTGTGTGGAGTCAGGGCCGGAACCGAGGATTCCTCTCAGGGGCTGACATGGATCTTTGGGTCTTTCTGGAGTCTCCCCAGGGGAGTCAGGCCTCGTCTCTAGTGGGGGCATGCACGTGCGCTTTCCTTCCAGGCTGTAGCAGCAATGTCACGCTTCCCGTCGCGTGGATCAAAGGATCAGTGGTTTTCCCTCTAGGCTTTCCCTCGAGGCTTTCCCACAGGGCTGTCCCACGTGCCACCGTGGTGTGAGTCGATCTTCGGCATGAAAGATGAGTCAGTGCAGGGCAAAGAGGTTCCTCTGGAATAGACTGAAACATCTGGGGGACTCTTGGAATGGTGGTACGACCATGGAGTTCCTCTCGTCTTTCCAGTTGAGAGTGCCTCCTCTTGAGATGCGACGGGAACGCCGAAAATACTTTCCCGTTGATAGCAGGGAAAGGATCCCTCATCTCGAGCTACGAGGGGCAAACGGGGCTCCTCTGGATGTGGGTGGGACCATCATGTTTCCTCTCGAGTGGAGACGGATATGGCGGTGAACTTCTTGAGTTGCAGCAAGGGTGTGAAAGACCCTTTCGAAGTTCCAGAGGTTCCGTGTCATTAGTCTCCAGACGCCTCATCGGAAATAGGCCTCATCTCGCCTGGAAGGGAGAACTTCCTGAAGTTTCTCGAGTTGCGGCAGGTGTTCTCGAGTTACGACGGGGACCTCAGGGACCCGCCCTGGTGGCCTCAGGAAAGGCCAATCCCCATGCGAGTTGCTCGGGGGCCTCTCAGGAATCCTCTCCTGTCGATACCGGGGCCAAAAAACTTGTGTGGAGTCAGGGCCGGAACCGAAGATTCCTCTCAGGGGCTGACATGGATCTTTGGGTACTTCTGGAGTCTCCCCAGGGGAGTCAGGCCTTGTCTCGAGTGGGGGCATGCACGTGCGCTTTCCTTCCAGGCTGTAGCAGCAATGTCTCGGTTCCCGTCGCGTGGATCAATGGATCTGTGGTTTTCCCTCGAGGCTTTCCCACAGGGCTGTCCCACGTGCCACCGTGGTGTGAGTCGATTCTCGGCGTGAAAGATGAGCCAGTGCAGGGCAAAGAGGTTCCTCTGGATTGGACTGAGACATCTGGGGGACTCTTGGAATGGTGGTAGGACCATGGAGTTCCTCTCGCCTTTCCTGTTGAGAGTGCCTCCTCTTGAGATGCGACGGGAACGCCGGGAATTCTTTCCCGTTGAAAGCAGGGAAAGGATCCCTCATCTCGAGCTATGAGGGGGAAACGGGGCTCCTCTGGATGTGGGCGGGACCATCGTGCTTCCTTTCGAGTGGAGACGGGTATGGCGGTGAAATTCTTGAGTTGCAGCAAGGGTGTGAAAGACCCTTTCGAAGTTCCAGAGGTTAGGTGTCATTAGTCTCCAGACGCCTCATCGGAAATAGGCCTCATTTCGCCTGGAAAGGAGAACTTCCTGGATTTTCTCGAGTTGCGGCAGGTGTTCTCGATTTACGACGGGGACCTCAGAGACCCGCCCTGGTGGCCTCAGGAACGGCCAGTCCCCATGCTAGTTGCTAGGGTGCCTCTCGGGATTCCTCTCCCGTCGATACCGGGGCCAAAAACCTTGTGTGGAGTCAGGGCCGGAACCGAGGATTCCTCTCAGGGGCTGACATGGATCTTTGGGTACTTCTGGAGTCTCCCCAGGGGAGTCAGGACTCGTCTCGAGTGGGGGCTTGCACGTGCGCTTTCCTTCCAGGCTGTAGCAGCAATGTCACGCTTCCCGGCTCGTGGATCAAAGGATCTGTGGTTTTCCCTCGAGGCTTTCCCTCGAGGCTTTCCCACAGGGCTGACCCACGTGCCACCGTGGTGTGAGTCAATCCTCGGCGTGAAAGATGAGCCAGTGCAGGGCAAAGAGTTTCCTCTGGAATGGACTGAGAAATCTCGGGGACTCTTGGAATGGTGGTTCGACCATGGAGTTCCTCTCATCTTTCCTATTGAGAGTGCCTCCTCTTGAGATGCGACGGGAACGCCGGGAATTCTTTCCCGTTGATAGCAGGGAAAGGATCCCTCATCTCGAGCTACGAGGGGGAAACGGGGCTCCTCTGGATGTGGGCGGGACCATCGTGTTTCCTCTCGAGTGGAGACGGGTATGGCGGTGAACTTCTTGAGTTGAAGCAAGGGTGTGAAAGACCCTTTCGAAGTTCCAGAGGTTCGGTGTCATTAGTCTCCAGACGTCTCATCGGAAATAGGCCTCATCTCGCCTGGAAGGGAGAACTTCCTGGATTTTCTCGAGTTGCGGCAGGTGTTCTCGAGTTACGACGGGGACCTCAGGGACCCGCCCTGGTGGCCTCAGAAAGGCCAGTCCCCATGCGAGTTGCTCGGGGGCCTCTCGGGATTCCTCTCCCGTCGATACGGGGGCCAAAAACTTTGTGTGGAGTCAGGGCCGGAACCGAGGATTCCTCTCAGGGGCTGACATGGATCTTTGGGTACTTCTGGAGTCTCCCCAGGGGAGTCAGGCCTCGTCTCGAGTGGGGGCATGCACGTGCGCCTTCCTTTCAGGCTGTAGCAGCAATGTCACGCTTCCCGTCGCGTGGATCAAAGGATCTGTGGTTTTCCCTCGAGGCTTTCCCTCGAGGCTTTCCCACAGGGCTGTCTCACGTGCCACCGTTGTGTGAGTCGATCCTCGGCGTGAAAGATGAGCCAGTGCAGGGCAAACAGGTTCCTCTGGAATGGACTGAGACATCTGGGGGACTCTTGGAATGGTGGTACGACCATGGAGTTCCTCTCGCCTTTCCTGTTGAGAGTGCCTCCTCTTGAGATGCGACGGGAACGCCGGGAATTCTTTCCCGTTGAAAGCAGGGAAAGGATCCCTCATCTCGAGCTACGAGGGGGAAACGGGGCTCCTCTGGATGTGGGCGGGACCATCGTGCTTCCTTTCGAGTGGAGACGGGTATGGCGGTGAAATTCTTGAGTTGCAGCAAGGGTGTGAAAGACCCTTTCGAAGTTCCAGAGGTTAGGTGTGATTAGTCTCCAGACGCCTCATCGGAAATAGGCCTCATTTCGCCTGGAAAGGAGAACTTCCTGGATTTTCTCGAGTTGCGGCAGGTGTTCTCGATTTACAACTGGGACCTCAGGGACCCGCCCTGGTGGCCTCAGGAACGGCCAGTCCCCATGCTAGTTGCTATGGGGCCTCTCGGGATTCCTCTCCCGTCGATACCGGGGCCAAAAACCTTGTGTGGAGTCAGGGCCGGAACCGAGGATTCCTCTCAGGGATTGACATGGATCTTTGGGTAATTCTGGAGTCTCCCCAGGGGAGTCAGGACTCGTCTCGAGTGGGGGCATGCACGTGCGCTTTCCTTCAGGCTGTAGCAGCAATGTCATGCTTCCCGTCGCCTGGATCAAAGGATCTGTGGTTTTCCCTCGAGGCTTTCCCTCGAGGCTTTCCCACAGGGCTGTCCCACGTGCCACCATGGTGTGAGTCGATCCTCGGCGTGAAAGATGAGCCAGTGCAGGGCAAAGAGGTTCCTCTGGAATGGACTGAGAAATCTCGGGGACTCTTGGAATGGTGGTACGACCATGGAGTTCCTCTCATCTTTCCTGTTGAGAGTGCCTCCTCTTGAGATGCGACGGGAACGCCGGGAATTCTTTCCCGTTGATAGCAGGGAAAGGATCCCTCATCTCGAGCTACGAGGGGGAAACGGGGCTCCTCTGGATGTGGGCGGGACCATCGTGTTTCCTCTCGAGTGGAGACGGGTATGGCGGTGAACTTCTTGAGTTGCAGCAAGGGTGTGAAAGACCCTTTCGAAGTTCCAGAGGTTCGGTATCATTAGTCTCCAGACGCCTCATCGGAAATAGGCCTCATCTCGCCTGGAAGGGAGAACTTCCTGGATTTTCTCGAGTTGCGGCAGGTGTTCTCGAGTTACGACGGGGACCTCAGGGACCCGCCCTGGTGTCCTCAGGAAAGGCCAGTCCCCATGCGAGTTGCTCGGGGGCCTCTCGGGATTCCTCTCCCGTCGATACCGGGGCCAAAATCCTTCTGTGGAGTCAGGGCCGGAACCGAGGATTCCTCTCAGGGGCTGACATGGGTCTTTGGGTACTTCTGGAGTCTCCCCAGGGGGGTCAGGCCTCGTCTCGAGTGGGGGCATGCACGTGCGCCTTCATTCCAGGCTGTAGCAGCAACGTCACCCTTCCCGTCGCGTGGATCAAAGGATCTGTGGTTTTCCCTCGAGGCTTTCCCTCGAGGCTTTCCCACAGGGCTGTCTCACGTGCCATCGTGGTGTGAGTCGATCCTCGGCGTGAAAGATGAGCCAGTGCAGGGCAAACAGGTTCCTCTGGAATGGACTGAGACATCTGGGGGACTCTTGGAATGGTGGTACGACCATGGAGTTACTCTCGCCTTTCCTGTTGAGAGTGCCTCCTCTTGAGATGCGACGGGAACGCCGGGAATTCTTTCCCGTTGAAAGCAGGGAAAGGATCCCTCATCTCGAGCTACGAGGGGGAAACGGGGCTCCTCTGGATGTGGGCGGGACCATCGTGCTTCCTCTCGAGTGGTGACGGGTACGGCGGTGAACTTCTTGAGTTGCAGCAAGGGTGTGAAAGACCCTTTCGAAGTTCCAGAGGTTAGGTGTCATTTGTCTCCAGAGGCCTCATCGGAAATAGGCCTCATCTCGCCTGGAAGGGAGAACTTCCTGGATTTTCTCGAGTTGCGGCAGGTGTTCTCGAGTTACGACGGGGACCTCAGGGACCCGCCCTGGTGTCCTCAGGAAAGGCCAGTCCCCATGCGAGTTGCTAGGGGGCCTCTCGGGATTCCTCTCCCGTCGATACCGGGGCCAAGAACCTTGTGTGGAGTCAGGGCCGGAACCGAGGATTCCTCTCAGGGGCTGACATGGATCTTTGGGTACTTCTGGAGTCTCCCCAGGGGAGTCAGGCCTCGTCTCGAGTGGGGGCATGCACGTGCGCTTTCCTTCCAGGCTGTAGCAGCAATGTCACGCTTCCCGTCGCGTGGATCAAAGGATCTGTGGTTTTCCCTCGAGGCTTTCCCTCGAGGCTTTCCCACAGGGCTGTCCCACGTGCCACCGTGGTGTGAGTCGATCCTCGGCGTGAAAGATGAGCCAGTGCAGGGCAAAGAGGCTCCTCTGGAATGGACTGAGACATCTGGTGGACTCTTGGAATGGTGGTACGACCATGGAGTTCCTCTCGCCTTTCCTGTTGAGAGTGCCTCCTCTTGAGATGCGACGGGAACGCCGGGAATTCTTTCCCGTTGAAAGCAGGGAAAGGATCCCTCATCTCGAGCTACGAGGGGGAAACGGGGCTCCTCTGGATGTGGGCGGGACGATCGTGCTTCCTCTCGAGTGGACACGGGTATGGCGCTGAACTTCTTGAGTTGCAGCAAGGGTGTGAAAGACCCTTTCGAAGTTCCAGAGGTTAGGTGTCATTCGTCTCCAAACGCCTCATCGGAAATAGGCCTCATCTCGCCTGGAAGGGAGAACTTCCTGGATTTTCTCGAGTTGCGACAGGTGTTCTCGAGTTACGACGGGGACCTCAGGGACACGCCCTGGTGGCCTCAGGAGAGGCCAGTCCCCATTCGAGTTGCTAGGGGGCCTCTCGGGATTCCTCTCCCGTCGATACTGGGGCAAAAACCTTGTGTGGAGTCAGGGCCGGAACCGAGGATTTCTCTCAGGGCCTGACATGGATCTTTGGGTACTTCTGGAGTCTCCCCAGGGGAGTCAGGCCTCGTCTCGAGTGGGGGCATGCACGTGCGCTTTCCTTCCAGGCTGTAGCAGCAATGTCACGCTTCCCGTCGCGTGGATCAAAGGATCTGTGGTTTTCCCTCGAGGCTTTCCCTCGAGGCTTTCCCACAGGGCTGTCCCACGTGCCACCGTGGTGTGAGTCGATCCTCGGCGTGAAAGATGAGCCAGTGCAGGGCAAAGAGGCTCCTCTGGAATGGACTGAGACATCTGGGGGACTCTTGGAATGGTGGTACGACCATGGAGTTCCTCTCGCCTTTCCTGTTGAGAGTGCCTCCTCTTGAGATGCGACGGGAACGCCGGGAATTCTTTCCCGTTGAAAGCAGGGAAAGGATCCCTCATCTCGAGCTACGAGGGGGAAACGGGGCTCCTCTGGATGTGGGCGGGACCATCGTGCTTCCTCTCGAATAGAGACGGGTACGGCGGTGAACTTCTTGAGTTGCAGCAAGGGTGTGAAAGACCCTTTCGAAGTTCCAGAGGTTAGGTGTCATTTGTCTCCAGAGGCCTCATCGGAAATAGGCCTCATCTCGCCTGGAAGGGAGAACTTCCTGGATTTTCTCGAGTTGCGACAGGTGTTCTCGAGTTACGACGGGGACCTCAGGGACCCGCCGTGGTGGGCTCAGGAGAGGCCAGTCCCCATGCGAGTTGCTAGGGGGCCTCTCGGGATTCCTCTCCCGTCGATACCGGGGCCAAAAACCTTGTGTGGAGTCAGGGCCGGAACCGAGGATTCCTCTCAGGGGCTGACATGGATCTTTGGGTACTTCTGGAGTCTCCCCAGGGGAGTCAGGCCTCGTCTCGAGTGGGGGCATGCACGTGCGCTTTCCTTCCAGGCTGTTGCAGCAATGTCACGCTTCCCGTCCCGTGGATCAAAGGATCTGTGGTTTTCCCTCGAGGCTTTCCCTCGAGGCTTTCCCACAGGGCTGTCCCACGTGCCACCGTGGTGTGAGTCGATCCTCGGCGTGAAAGATGAGCCAGTGCAGGGCAAAGAGGCTCCTCTGGAATGGACTGAGACATCTGGGGGACTCTTGAAATGGTGGTACGACCATAGAGTTCCTCTCGCCTTTCCTGTTGAGAGTGCCTCCTCTTCAGATGCGACGGGAACGCCGGGAATTCTTTCCCGTTGAAAGCAGGGAAAGGATCCCTCATCTCGAGCTACGAGGGGGAAACGGGGCTCCTCTGGATGTGGGCGGGACCATCGTGCTTCCTCTCGAGTGGAGACGGGTATGGCGGTGAACTTGTTGAGTTGCAGCAAAGATGTGAAAGACCCTTTCGAAGTTCCAGAAGTTAGGTGTCATTAGTCTCCAGACGCCTCATCGGAAATAGGCCTCATCTCGCCTGGAAGGGAGAACTTCCTGGATTTTCTCGAGTTGCGGCAGGTGTTCTCGAGTTACGACGGGGACCTCAGGGACCCGCCCTGGTGGCCTCAGGAGAGGCCAGTCCCCATGCGAGTTGCTAGGGGGCCTCTCGGGATTCCTCTCCCGTCGATACCGGGGCCAAAAACCTTGTGTGGAGTCAGGCCTGGAACCGAGGATTCCTCTCAGGGGCTGACATGGATCTTTGGGTACTTCTGGAGTCTCCCCAGGGGAGTCAGGCCTCGTCTCGAGTGGGGGCATGCACGTGCGCTTTCCTTCCAGGCTGTAGCAGCAATGTCACGCTTCCCATCGCGTGGATCAAAGGATCTGTGGTTTTCCCTCGGGGCTTTCCCTCGAGGCTTTCCCACAGGGCTGTCCCACGTGCCACCGTGGTGTGTGTGGATCCTCGGCGTGAAAGATGAGCCAGTGCAGGGCAAAGAGGTTCCTCTGGAATGGACTGAGACATCTGGGGGACTCTTGGAATGGTGGTACGACCATGGAGTTCCTCTCGCCTTTCCTGTTGAGAGTGCCTCCTCTTGAGATGCGACGGGAACGCCGGGAATTCTTTCCCGTTGAAAGCAGGGAAAGGATCCCTCATCTCGAGCTCCGAGGGGGAAACGGGGCTCCTCTGGATGTGGGCGGGACCATCGTGCTTCCTCTCGAGTGGAGACGGGTATGGCGGTGAACTTCTTGAGTTGCAGCAAGGGTGTGAAAGACCCTTTCGAAGTTCCAGAGGTTAGGTGTCATTAGTCTCCAGACGCCTCATCGGAAATAGGCCTCATCTCGCCTGGATGGTAGAACTTCCTGGATTTTCTCGAGTTGCGGCAGGTGTTGTCGAGTTACGACGGGGACCTCAGGGACCCGCCCTGGTGGCCTCAGGAGAGGCCAGTCCCCATGCGAGTTGCTAGGGGGCCTCTCGGGATTCCTCTCCCGTCGATACCGGGGCCAAAAACCTTGTGTGGAGTCAGGGCCGGAACCGAGGATTCCTCTCAGGGGCTGACATGGATCTTTGGGTACTTGTGGAGACTCCCCAGCGGAGTCAGGCCTCGTCTCGAGTGGGGGCATGCACGTGCGCTTTCCTTCCAGGCTGTAGCACCAATGTCACGCTTCCCGTCGCGTGGATCAAAGGATCTGTGGTTTTCCCTCGAGTCTTTCCCACAGAGCTCTCCCACGTGCCACCGTGGTGTGAGTCGATCCTCGGCGTGAAAGATGAGCCAGTGCAGGGCAAAGAGGTTCCTCTGGAAAGGACTGAGACATCTGGGGGACTCTTGGAATGGTGGTACGACCATGGAGTTCCTCTCGCCTTTCCTGTTGAGAGTGCCTCCTCTTGAGATGCGACGGGAACGCCGGGAATTCTTTCCCGTTGAAAGCAGGGAAAGGATCCCTCATCTCGAGCTACGAGGGGGAAACGGGGCTCCTCTGGATGTGGGCGGGACCATCATGCTTCCTCTCGAGTGGACACGGGTATGGCGGTGAACTTCTTGAGTTGCAGCAAGGGTGTGAAAGACCCTTTCGAAGTTCCAGAGGTTAGGTGTCATTAGTCTCCCGACGCCTCATCGGAAATAGGCCTCATCTCGCCTGGAAGGGAGAACTTCCTGGATTTTCTCGAGTTGCGGCAGGTGTTCTCGAGTTACGACGGGACCTCAGGGACCCGCCCTGGTGGCCTCAGGAGAGGCCAGTCCCCATGCGAGTTGCTAGGGGGCTCTCGGGATTCCTCTCCCATCGATACCGGGGCCCAAAACCTTGTGTGGAGTCAGGGCCGGAACCGAGGATTCCTCTCAGGCGCTGACATGGATCTTTGGGTACTTCTGGAGTCTCCCCAGGGGAGTCAGGCCTCGTCTCGAGTGGGGGCATGCACGTGCGCTTTCCTTCCAGGCTGTAGCAGCAATGTCACGCTTCCCGTCGCGTGGATCAAAGGATCTGTGGTTTTCCCTCGAGGCTTTCCCTCGAGGCTTTCCCACAGGGCTGTCCCACGTGCCACCGTGGTGTGAGTCGATCCTCGGCGTGAAAGATGAGCCAGTGCAGGGCAAAGAGGTTCCTCTGGAATGCACTGAGACATGTGGGGGACTCTTGGAATGGTGGTACGACCATGGAGTTCCTCTCGCCTTTCCTGTTGAGAGTGCCTCCTCTTGAGATGCGACGGGAACGCCGGGAATTCTTTCCCGTTGAAAGCAGGGAAAGGATCCCTCATCTCGAGCTACGAGGGGGAAACGGGGCTCCTGTGGATGTGGGCGGGACCATCGTGCTTCCTCTCGAGTGGAGACGGGTATGGCGGTGAACTTCTTGAGTTGCAGCAAGGGTGTGAAAGACCCTTTCGAAGTTCCAGAGGTTAGGTGTCATTAGTCTCCAGACGCCTCATCGGAAATAGGCCTCCTCTCGCCTGGAAGGGAGAACTTCCTGGATTTTCTCGAGTTGCGGCAGGTGTTCTCGAGTTACGACGGGGACCTCAGGGACCCGCCCTGGTGGCCTCAGGAGAGGCCAGTCCCCATGCGAGTTGCTAGGGGGCCTCTCGGGATTCCTCTCCCGTCGATACCGGGGCCAAAAACCTTGTGTGGAGTCAGGGCCGGAACCGAGGATTCCTCTCAGGGGCTGACATGGATCTTTGGGTACTTCTGGAGTCTCCCCAGGGGAGTCAGGCCTCGTCTCGAGTGGGGGCATGCACGTGCGCTTTCCTTCCAGGCTGTAGCAGCAATGTCACGCTTCCCGTCGCGTGGATCAAAGGATCTGTGGTTTTCCCTCGAGGCTTTCCCTCGAGGCTTTCCCACAGGGCTGTCCCACGTGCCACCGTGGTGTGTGTGGATCCTCGGCGTGAACGATGAGCCAGTGCAGGGCAAAGAGGTTCCTCTGGAATGGACTGAGACATCTGGGGGACTCTTGGAATGGTGGTACGACCATGGAGTTCCTGTCGCCTTTCCTGTTGAGAGTGCCTCCTCTTGAGATGCGACGGGAACGCCGGGAATTTTTTCCCGTTGAAAGCAGGGAAAGGATCCCTCATCTCGAGCTCCGAGGGGGAAACGGGGCTCCTCTGGATGTGGGCGGGACCATCGTGCTTCCTCTCGAGTGGAGACGGGTATGGCGGTGAACTTCTTGAGTTGCAGCAAGGGTGTGAAAGACCCTTTCGAAGTTCCAGAGGTTAGGTGTCATTAGTCTCCAGACGCCTCATTGGAAATAGGCCTCATCTCGCCTGGAAGGGAGAACTTCCTGGATTTTCTCGAGTTGCGGCAGGTGTTCTCGAGTTACGACGGGGACCTCAGGGACCCGCCCTGGTGGCCTCAGGAGAGGCCAGTCCCCATGCGAGTTGCTAGGGGGTCTCTCGGGATTCCTCTCCCGTCGATACCGGGGCCAAAAACCTTGGTGGAGTCAGGGCCGGAACCAAGGATTCCTCTCAGGGGCTGACATGGATCTTTGGGTACTTCTGGAGTCTCCCCAGGGGAGTCAGGCCTCGTCTCGAGTGGGGGCATGCACGTGCGCTTTCCTTCCAGGCTGTAGCAGCAATGTCACACTTCCCGTCGCGTGGATCAAAGGATCTGTGGTTTTCCCTCGAGGCTTTCCCTCGAGGCTTTCCCACAGGGCTGTCCCACGTGCCACCGTGGTGTGAGTCGATCCTCGGCGTGAAACATGAGCCAGTGCAGGGCAAAGAGGTTCCTCTGGAATGGACTGAGACATCTGGGGGACTCTTGGAATGGTGGTACGACCATGGAGTTCCTCTCGCCTTTCCTGTTGAGTGCCTCCTCTTGAGATGCGACGGGAACGCCGGGAATTCTTTCCCGTTGAAAGCAGGGAAAGGATCCCTCATCTCGAGCTACGAGGGGGAAACGGGGCTCCTCTGGATGTGGGCGGGACCATCGTGCTTCCTCTCGAGTGGACACGGGTATGGCGGTGAACTTCTTGAGTTGCAGCAAGGATGTGAAAGACCCTTTCGAAGTTCCAGAGGTTAGGTGTCATTCGTCTCCAGACGCCTCATCGGAAATAGGCCTCATCTCGCCTGGATGGTAGAACTTCCTGGATTTTCTCGAGTTGCGGCAGGTGTTCTCGAGTTACGACGGGGACCTCAGGGACCCGCCCTGGTGGCCTCAGGAGAGGCCAGTCCCCATGCGAGTTGCTAGGGGGCCTCTCGGGATTCCTCTCCCGTCGATACCGGGGCCAAAAACCTTGTGTGGAGTCAGGGCCGGAACCGAGGATTCCTCTCAGGGGCTGACATGGATCTTTGGGTACTTGTGGAGACTCCCCAGCGGAGTCAGGCCTCGTCTCGAGTGGGGGCATGCACGTGCGCTTTCCTTCCAGGCTGTAGCACCAATGTCACGCTTCCCGTCGCGTGGATCAAAGGATCTGTGGTTTTCCCTCGAGGCTTTCCCACAGAGCTCTCCCACGTGCCACCGTGGTGTGAGTCGATCCTCGGCGTGAAAGATGAGCCAGTGCAGGGCAAAGAGTTTCCTCTGGAAAGGACTGAGACATCTGGGGGACTCTTGGAATGGTGGTACGACCATGGAGTTCCTCTCGCCTTTCCTGTTGAGAGTGCCTCCTCTTGAGATGCGACGGGAACGCCGGGAATTCTTTCCCGTTGAAAGCAGGGAAAGGATCCCTCATCTCGAGCTACGAGGGGGAAACGGGGCTCCTCTGGATGTGGGCGGGACCATCATGCTTCCTCTCGAGTGGACACGGGTATGGCGGTGAACTTCTTGAGTTGCAGCAAGGGTGTGAAAGACCCTTTCGATGTTCCAGAGGTTAGGTGTCATTAGTCTCCCGACGCCTCATCGGAAATAGGCCTCATCTCGCCTGGAAGGGAGAACTTCCTGGATTTTCTCGAGTTGCGGCAGGTGTTCTCGAGTTACGACGGGACCTCAGGGACCCGCCCTGGTGGCCTCAGGAGAGGCCAGTCCCCATGCGAGTTGCTAGGGGGCCTCTCGGGATTCCTCTCCCATCGATACCGGGGCCCAAAACCTTGTGTGGAGTCAGGGCCGGAACCGAGGATTCCTCTCAGGGGCTGACATGGATCTTTGGGTACTTCTGGAGTCTCCCCAGGGGAGTCAGGCCTCGTCTCGAGTGGGGGCATGCACGTGCGCTTTCCTTCCAGGCTGTAGCAGCAATGTCACGCTTCCCGTCGCGTGGATCAAAGGATCTGTGGTTTTCCCTCGAGGCTTTCCCTCGAGGCTTTCCCACAGGGCTGTCCCACGTGCCACCGTGGTGTGAGTCGATCCTCGGCGTGAAAGATGAGCCAGTGCAGGGCAAAGAGGTTCCTCTGGAATGCACTGAGACATGTGGGGGATTCTTGGAATGGTGGTACGACCATGGAGTTCCTCTCGCCTTTCCTGTTGAGAGTGCCTCCTCTTGAGATGCGACGGGAACGCCGGGAATTCTTTCCCGTTGAAAGCAGGGAAAGGATCCCTCATCTCGAGCTACGAGGGGCAATCGGGGCTCCTCTGGATGTGGGCGGGACCATCGTGCTTCCTCTCGAGTGGAGACGGGTATGGCGGTGAACTTCTTGAGTTGCAGCAAGGGTGTGAAAGACCCTTTCGAAGTTCCAGAGGTTAGGTGTCATTAGTCTCCAGACGCCTCATCGGAAATAGGCCTCATCTCGCCTGGAAGGGAGAACTTCCTGGATTTTCTCGAGTTGCGGCAGGTGTTCTCGAGTTACGACGGGGACCTCAGGGACCCGCCCTGGTGGCCTCAAGAGAGGCCAGTCCCCATGCGAGTTGCTAGGGGGCCTCTCGGGATTCCTCTCCCGTCGATACCGGGGCCAAAAACCTTGTGTGGAGTCAGGGCCGGAACCGAGGATTCCTCTCAGGGGCTGACATGGATCTTTGG
Source organism: Capricornis sumatraensis (assembly GCF_032405125.1). Lineage (NCBI taxonomy): Eukaryota > Metazoa > Chordata > Mammalia > Artiodactyla > Bovidae > Capricornis > Capricornis sumatraensis. Next base: position 3,151,229 of record NW_027184622.1, on the reverse strand, counting down.
GTACTTCTGGAGTCTCCCCAGGGGAGTCAGGCCTCGTCTCGAGTGGGGGCATGCACGTGCGCTTTCCTTCCAGGCTGTAGCAGCAATGTCACGCTTCCCGTCGCGTGGATCAAAGGATCTGTGGTTTTCCCTCGAGGCTTTCCCTCGAGGCTTTCCCACAGGGCTGTCCCACGTGTCACCGTGGTGTGTGTGGATCCTCGGCGTGAAAGATGAGCCAGTGCAGGGCAAAGAGGTTCCTCTGGAATGGACTGAGACATCTGGGGGACTCTTGGAATGGTGGTACGACCATGGAGTTCCTCTCGCCTTTCCTGTTGAGAGTGCCTCCTCTTGAGATGCGACGGGAACGCCGGGAATTCTTTCCCGTTGAAAGCAGGGAAAGGATCCCTCATCTCGAGCTCCGAGGGGGAAACGGGGCTCCTCTGGATGTGGGCGGGACCATCGTGCTTCCTCTCGAGTGGAGACGGGTATGGCGGTGAACTTCTTGAGTTGCAGCAAGGGTGTGAAAGACCCTTTCGAAGTTCCAGAGGTTAGGTGTCATTAGTCTCCAGACGCCTCATCGGAAATAGGCCTCATCTCGCCTGGAAGGTAGAACTTCCTGGATTTT